>NC_044323.1:149385191-149688221 GCF_007399415.2 Gopherus evgoodei
TCATCCAGATCATTAATGAAGATGTTGAACAAAATGGGCCCTAGGAACGACCCCTGGGGCACTCCACTTGATACCGGCAGCCAACTAGAAATCGAACTGTTGATCACTACCTGTTGATCCTGACAATCTAGCCAGCTTTCTATCCACCTTATAGTCCATTCATCCAATCCATACATTTTTTGACTTGCTGGCCAGAATACTGTGGGAGACCCTTTCAAAAGCTTTGCTAAAGTCAAGGAATAACACGTCCACTGCTTTCCCCATATCCACAGAGCCAGTTATTTTATCATAAAAGGCAATCGGGCTGGTCAGGCATGACTTGCTCTTGGTGAATCCATGTTGACTGTTCCTGATCATCTTCCTCTCCTCCAAGTGCTTCAGAATTGATTCCTTGAGGACCTGCTCCTTGATTTTTCCAGGAACTGAGGTGAGGCTGACCGGTCTGTAGTTCTCCAGATTTTTCTTCTTCCCTTTTTTAAAGATGGGCACTATATTTGCCTTTTTCCAGTTGTCCGGGACCTCCCCCAATCACCACAAGTTTTCAAAGATAATGGCCAATCATATCAGCCAACTCCCTCAGCACCCTCGGATGCATTAGATCCGGTCGGCATGTCCAGGTTTCTAAATAGTCCTTAACCTGTTCTTTCACTACTGAGGGCTGCTCACCTCCTCCTCATACTGTGCTGCCCAGTGCAGTAGTCTGGGAGCTGACCTTGTTTGTGAAGAGAGAGGCAAAAAAAGCATTGAGTACTTCAGCTTTTTCCACATCCTCTGTCACTCGGCTGCCTCCCCCATTCAGCAAGGGACCCACACTTTCCTTGACTTTCTTCTTGTTGCTAACATACCTGTAGAAACCCTTCTTGTTACCCTTCGCATCCCTTGCTAGCTGCAACTCCAATTGTGCCTTGGCCTTCCTGATTATACCCCTGCATGCGTGAGCAATATTTTTATACAAAGCTGTTGCCAAACTGGATCAGCCTTGTATCCATCTACTCCAGCATCTTGTCCTTTAATGTGACCAGCACCAGATGCATTACAGGGAACGTGCAAGAGACCCCACAGTAGGCAGTTTTGGGATAACCTGACCCCCCAGCGTAGTCCCTAATTGTTAAAGAATGGGTTAAAACTGAAGCCTAAGATTACTATTACTCCCAAGATGTTTGTATAATTAATTATTCTAACTCTGGTTTCTCTTGTTGTTCATTTATATGCCCAGTCCCGTTTTCTGCCTTGCTAAATTCTTGGCCTTGAAGACTTCCTGTGGTAATGAGTTCCACAGGCTAATCACATGTGGAAAAAGTATTCCCTTTCCTCAGTTTTGAATTGTTCACCTTTCAGTTTTATTGAACTGTCCCCTTGTTCTTACATTATGAGGTGGGAAAACAACGCCAATCATTTCCATCTCTCTTCATAGGAGAGTTTTTACCAGGCCTTTACTCACTCTCATTACCCTTCTCTGAACCCCTCTAGTTCCGCAACTTCCTTTATCATATGGGTGCCCAGTGCTGCACACAGGATCCAGATGAGGCTGCCCTATTAGTGTCTGTAATGGCTTTATAGTACTCTCTGTTGTTCTCCATCCCGTTCCTTATGCAGCCTAACATCCTGGTTACTTGTGTGACTGCATCTGAACCTGAAGCAGAGCTCTCCACTGCGTTACACACACTGTGAGACCCAGGGTCTTTTTCTGAGTTGATACAGAAGTCTTTGAGGTGTATTAAAGTGTGTTCTTTCAATGAGTATTACTTTGCATTTATAAATATTGAACTAAATCTGCCATCTTGTTGCCCAGTCACCTGAATCTGAAGTTCCTCACAGTCCTGTCTGGATTTAACCAAATATCTTTGTCATCTACAGATATTACTCCCTCACTGTTCACCCCATTTTCCTGGCCATTAATAAATATATTAAACAAAACTGGCCCTGATACAGGGCCCTGTCGCCCCTGCTTTTAACTTTTTTTTGGTCCATTTATTCCTGCTTTTTCTCCTGCTAGTTTTTTATCTATGGCGATGTTTTACCTCTCACCGCATGTCAATTTAGCTTCTGTAGTAGCCTCTTGAGAGACTTTGTCAGAAGCCTTTTTCAAAGTCTAAATAAATGATGTCATCTTCTCCTTTATCCCCTACTTTATCAACACGTTTAGAGAATTCCAACAGAAGAGTGAGACGCAGTTTTAGTGAGACACAATTTTATTTCAGAGAAACCATGTTGGTTAGACCCTAGCATGTCATGTTCGTCCACGTCTTATTATTCTGTTTTTAATTATTGTTTCAACAAATTTACCAGGTACAGATGTACAGCTGACAGGTCTGTTATTCCCCAGATCACCCTTAGAACTTTTTTAAAATACAGGTATAACATTTACAGCCTTCCAATCCTCTGGTACAGTAGCTGCTTTTAATGAGAGATTGCATAACTTTGCTGACAGCTCAGCCACTTCATACTTTAACTCCTTCAGAGCTCTTGCATGGACCATCTGGGTCTGGTGACTTATTGCTTCTTAAACTATCAATTTCTTTCAGCACCTCTGCTTCTGACACCTTAGTCACTAATAGAACCTTTATCCTTATTACCAGGCAAGAAAGGGACCAGGATGGGTCTCTCTTCAATACTGATGCAAAAAAGTCATTTAGCTTCTCAACAATGCCCTTATCTTCCTTTATTGTGCTTTTTAAACCCTGATGATCCACCAGTCCACTCATAGGCTTTCTGCCTCTGATTTACTTATAGAATTTCTAGTATTTGATCTTTATACCTTTAGTGCTCTGTTTTTTGAAATCCATTTTAACCCTCCTTCTTATATATTGCCTCCTGTAACATCTATGATGATGCATTTTAGTATTTGTGATTCCATATTGGATTAAATTGATATTTAAAGTCACAAGATTTTTTCTTTCCTCCTTATTGTGTCATACAGGGCAGAATACGGTTGTTTGGGATCCCTGTGCATTTCTATTCCATAAATGTTTGGTTTTCTTTAAATTTAATCTTACATTTTACTTTTGGGGGGCTTAGAGTGCTTGTTTCTGTGATCATTACATCAGCTCTGTAATGTATTTTACCCTGAATTGCTAATAACAGATATAAGTAACCTTGACTCCCTCTTATATTAATGTAATTTTGTGGGTATTCCTTGGTCTTTAAAAAACTTAAGTAAAAATTGCATACCTGAACCCTGGCCAGGAACCCAAAATAACATTCCATGTGATATTTCTAATGGTTTGAAGATGGTACAGTATCAGCCTTCCATATATAAGTAAACTTTCAGGGGAAGAGTCACTGGGATGCTGTTGCTACCTTCGGCTGTTCTGCAGCAGAAAGCAGCCTGAGCATATAGGCCAGGTAGCTGGCTTTATGGTAGCTTTGCATCACCAGAGCAATGAAGAGCAGCTGGGAAGGAACAGAACTGTCTCTCTCGTATATCCGGCCCCCTTCCTCCCCCCCACATCCCCCACACTCGAAGAATACTTCCTTTCAAAATGGCCACTTCCAGCTGTTCTCAGTGGCAGCAAGGCCCCATGGGTGCCCTCAGTTAAGATGCCTTCTTTTAAAATGGATACCACTTCCCATTGTTCCCGATAGGAGTGAAGCCAACGTGTCTTTGGGGAGAAGTAAAACCCCTATGTTGTGGGTGTCAGGGAGGAGGAAATGAGCAGAGTGGATAGAGGCAGGAGTCATCTTTGCTAAGGGCAATCTGTGGCCTCAGTCCCATAGGAACAATGGGAGATGGTTGCCATTGTAGGAGGGCATTTTCAGAGCAGGGGCAGCCTTTTTCTCTCAGTCTCATTGAGACCTGTAAGAGATGGTAGCATTTGCAAAGGCCAGTTCTTCGTGGAATGAAGTAGAACACATTCTTCAGCCTCTGCTGAAGAAGAAACTTTCCATTGTGGAGAACAATGGCAAAAATGATCAGAAAACCTAAACAGAGTCTTTAGATGTAGCCTATGAACAAGATTTCAGTGAGTTTTAACTGTGGCGGGAGGTTTGAAGAGTCTTGTGTTAGTTCTACTGTTAAGATAATTCAAGAGACACTCAAAAAGGACTGAGGGAGCGGGAGCTTCAGTTATTAAAGGACCCATTTTAAAGTTATTTTGAACTCAAAAATTAATGGATTTATTTGTAAATTCTCAGAAACATATTCTGTGTTCAAAGAGTAAGTGCTTTATTTTGTGCAGGACATGCTGTATTTGGCATACCTAACAAAGAGGGCGACTCTTGCTTTACAGTACAAAGTCAGCCTGAATACAGAGCTGTGACAGGCATATTCAGAACATAATCAGAGGGAACAGGTCTTGTGGCTTCCCTGTGTGTGATGTTTTCTTCCTTTTGTGCTTCTAGTAAGGACTTTTTTTTTTTTTTTCCTTTGCTCGTCCATTTTAGGCAAGGACAGCCAGTGTACTCCATTCCTCCCGGGGGATTCAGGCACCCATATCCTGCCCTAGCTATGAATGCCTCAATGTCCAGGTGAGTCCACACTGGAGTGGAAGGGATGTTGGCAGGGGTAGGTTTCAGTCGGGATTAGAATTAGAGAGTGCAAAAGCTTAACAAGACCCCCAATGCCAAGCAGACAAAACCCCCTTTCCTGTAGAGGCAGGGGTTGTGGTAATAGAGGTCTTCCTGGAAGAACATTTGTGCTGAGCAAATAGGAAGGTCTGTGACACAAACGCAGAAGAACAAAGAGCCGGGGAAAACAGGCGAAGTTCTGCTTAACAGCTAACAGCTTGAATCCCTGTGGTCCACAAGCTGAATGGGGAAGGCCCCTGTCCAGTGGCTCCTGCAGGCCCCAGAGATGGGACCTGTGAATTTGTCTCCACTCTCAGAGGCCAGGCGTGCTCCCATGTGCCACTCAGAACCACTGAAATCTGTTACCTGTGGGAGGGATTGCATCTCTGCTCTGGGGCAAGCGGCCCCTCTATCCTCCGCCTGTCAATGGGTGTCATGTTGGAGGTTCTCATGATGAAACTTTTCAGTATTTCTTCTTAGCAGCTTCAGTGGGGGGTTTCTTGTGTCATTGAAAAAAAGAAAAGTGAATACATGTTTTCCAGCCTTGTTGTGTTCGAGCCATTGTGGCTGAAGCCTAAAACTAGTTGGGGTTGAGATGTGCCTATCTGCACACAAGACCAGTACAATTTATACCTGCGTGACTAGCTGAGGGCCATTCTTTGAGGGGAGCACCACCTTCCCTTTTTGCCAACCTGGGATTTGGGGGAAATGGGAAAGATGCCTTCGGGTTCTCCTTAAGAACGAGGCCTTCACTCCCCATCCCAGAGCACCAAGAGAGGAGGACTGCCCAGCCTGCGTTCTGTGCATTGCAGACCTTCTCTGAAGCACCACCACAAGGCTAAGAAATTGCTGGATCCATGTTACACAGTGGAAGATGATTGCCTTACTTTATACTAGACACTTATGGCACTGTTGGCTCACTGCCCTTACCTTACTTTGTGTCAGAACTTCGACACAAATTAATTGCTCCCCTACCCGTCTCTGCTCTGGCTCCCAGCTTGCGCTGTGTTTGGTCTCGTAATTACTAGTTGAGCACCATCATCCGTCTTGGATGTGATGCTGTGTTCTGAACAGTCTGCTATCTTTCCAGTGAGATTGTCAGTGTCACTTAGGCCTTTTGGAAAATCCATCCGCAAGAGTTTAAATATGGAGAGGCCTACATCCCCCAGTGGGATCATCTGGTTCTTAGTCCTTTTACTCAGCATCTAAGAGATTGGTTCTTTCTTCGTCCTCTGTTCAAGCTGTGAGCTCGAGATTTGGGCTAGACAAGATTTTGTGCTCATGTGGCCATACTGGCCATCTGTAGCATCTCAACATGTTTTGGGATCAGGTGAGTGGCTGCTCCACATCCACAAAGAGAGGCTGATTTCCCTGTCCACCTTCCTCTCTGATTCTCTCCAACTTGTGGTCATAAGTAAATCAGCAGCAGCTTGTAACGCAGGATGAGAATTCATTGGATTCTGTCCACATCTCCGCGATGGAGCTGGAACCAGAGTAGGGGATGGTGACAGACAGACTCAGTGTGCCTGGTCAGAGTTTCAGGTGCTTGTTTGTTACCTTGTTTGAGAAGCTGGACAGCCCTATGGTCCTCTGTCCAGTCCCTGTCCATTTAACGAGTTATTCAGTGTACTTGCAATTGCAAGACAAAGGCAGGGGGCCTTTGGGCACTACTTGTGTCACTCCAAGCAATTGCTAGGAGGCCTGATGAGTGTTAGCATTTCCAACCAGGCCTGGAGCAGGAAGTACTTTATTTGCTGTCATAGAAGCTGGATCATGGATGCACAAGCCTCATGTGACAGACGTTAGTCGTGTTGATTAATCATAGAATTATAGGACTGGAAGGGACCTTGAGAGTTCCTCCCACGCTGAGATGGACCAAGTAAACCTACCCCCATCATTGACAGGTGTTTGGCCAACCTGTTTGCAAAAACTTCCAGTGACGGGGATTCTACAGCCTCCCTTGGTAACTTGTTTCAGAGCCTAACTCCCCTTGTACTTAGAAACCTTTTCCTAATATCAAACGTAAATCTCCCTTGCTGCTAATGAAGGCGATTACTTCTTGTCCTGCCTCGGTGAACAATTGATCACCACCCTCTTTGACACCTTATTATGTATTTGAAGACAGTTATCATGTCCCCCCTCCACCTTGTCTTCTCTAGGCTAAACATGCCCAATTCTTTCAAGCTTCCCTCATCGATCGGGTTTTCTAAACCACTTAAAAATTTTTGTTGTTCTCCTCTGGCCTCTCTCCAATTTGTGTATGTTGTTCTTAAAGTGCAGTGCCAAAAACAGGGCCTAGTACTCCAGATGAGCCTTACAAATGCCAAGTAGAGCAGAAGGATGACATCCTATGTCTTATATATCATACTCCTGCTAATATATCCAACGACAATATTTGCCTTTTTCACAACACCTTCATGTGACGGAGAGGTGTGCAGTTACTGTGGGGATGAGGGCAGTACCAGAACCTATACAGAACAGAACAATAGTACATCATCCTGGACAGTGGAATCTGGGTGACTCGAACTGCCCACTGTGGGACAAACTGCGCCCCACTATTATACAAGCAAGCTGGCAGACCTTCAAGGCTGTAGCCCAGGGCAAAACACTGGCAGAGGGGCTCTTACTCCACATATGATAGTCCAGCTTGGGCAGGGTCAAATTGGGAAAACATAAGAATGGCCATATTGGGTCAGACCAAAGGTCCATCTAGCTCAGTGTCCTGTCTGCCGACAGTGGCCAATGGCAGGTGCCCCAAAGGGAATGAAGAGAACAGGGAGTCATCAAGTGATCCATCCCGTCACTCATTCCCAGCTTCTGGCAAACAGAGGCTAGGGACACCATCCCTAATAGCCATTGATGGATCTATCCTCCATGAACTTACTTAGTTCTTTTTTGAACCCAATTATGGTCTTGGCCTTCACAATATCCTCCGGCAAGGAGTTCCACAGGTTGACTGTGTGTTGTGTGAAGAAATACTTCCTTTTATTTGTTTTAAACCTGCTGCCTATTGATTTCATTTGGTGACCTCTAGTTCTTGTGTTATGAGAAGTAGTAAACAACACTTCCTTATCTATTTTCTCTATACCAGTCATGATTTTATAGACTTCAATCACATCTCCCCTTAGCCCTCTTTTCCAAGCTGAAAAGTCCCAGTCTTATTAATCTGTCCTCATACAGAAGTTCTTCCATGTCCCTAATCATTTTTGTTGCCCTTTTCTGAACCTTTTCCAATTCCAATATGTCTTTTTTGATGCTTTCCTGGGCTCCACCATGCGCTCTGTAGTCACATGGTTTGGATCCCTTCAAGCTCTGCTCCTGATAGCAGCTGTGGCAGGATGGTTTGTGAGGAGAGGCAAATCTTCAGTAAGCAGATCCGAAACCATTTAGGGGTTTAAAAATGAAAATCCCAACTGGTAGCTCCCAGGGAGTGTGTGTTAGCAGAGGGAGAGCCTGTGCTCTGCATTGAAGCGATGGCACGTTCCCATGAAGAGCTCATTACAATAATCCAGGCTTGGGCTGGGTACGCATGGCAAGGTTCTGCATCCAAAAACCACCTTCATCCTACCAGGGGTAGCTAGAAGCTCTCAGAATCCGGCAGGGACCCAGGACCCCTAAATTGAGGGAGGCTGATTTAATCCTCACCAGCTTGTCTCACACACTACCAGCATTAACTGTGTCTTATTTGGACTCATTTCTCACCCAGGAGTCCCGCATCTGTCGACACTGGGTTATCTGCGTCCTGCCACAGGAAGGGTGTGGCCAAGGGGTAGGACATTGAGGAGTCCCCGGGGGAGGGCATGTGCCTGTGGGTGGGGTATGAGGAGCTGGGTACAGGGAGAGATTTGCACTGTGTGGCTGGGGCTGTTGCCTTTATTTGTAACATCTCCATCCCGCTTTTCTATTTCCCATGCTTCAGTCTGATGTCCAGTCGGTTTTCCCCCCACATGGTCTCGCCTGCCGCGCATGGCCTCCACCCTTCGGGAATCCCACACCCCACCATCGTCTCGCCCATTGTCAAACAGGAGCCCACGCAGGCCAGCATGAGCCCCGGAGGGAATTCGTAAGTAACTGAGCAGCACAGCACCAGCTGGATGGGGCAGGTGACAAATAGGACTGGGATCTGTCCTGGGTGTCTTGAGTGGCCTAGATCTCTTGGTGGGCTGGATGCAGCCAAGCAACATGTGTTTCAAAATAGCAAGGTCACAATTCTAGGAACAAAGAATGCAGGCCACACGTATGGGCTGGGGCATTGTATCCTGGAAAACGACGATTGCGAGAAGGACTTAGGGGTTATGCTAGAACTCACCTGTTAACGAATTTGGAGGTTTTTCTAAAAGCTCTGCTCTAGTTCAAACAGGAATTAATTCAGGGCAGTCCTATGGCCTGTGCTATGCAGGAGGTCAGACTAGATGGTCACAGAGGGTCCTTCTTCCCTTGTAATCTATACATCTGGTTTAACACAATAGCTGGGCAAGGCAAGCTCTGTGGTGACGGGAACAAGAAAGACTTGTTCACTAGACTTTCCGGGAAGCAGATGTTCCATGTGAATTCATTGCAAGTGCCAAGGAAGAGTTCTTCAGTAACTGCCTGGCTGTGCTCACGCCTGGTTATGGGCTGAGTTTATGCCAACTCTCTGGCCCTCTTCTTTGTGATGTCCCATTAGTTAACCCATGACTGACTAAGCAGCTGATTTGCAGCCTTGTTGTTCCCCTGCTTACTGCTATCTAAGTGGCTGGTTATCACCTTAGGCTCCCACCCTTCCTAGTGGATTACTGACAGGTACATTGATCACGCTGTAGCTGCTTGCCTCTTACTCCTTGTCTGTTGGATTTCTGCTTCTTTGACTTTCCATCGCTGCCCTTGCCACCATTTTCCTTTCTTCTTAGATTTGCCTTTCCTTCCCACTCCCTATCTTACAGCCCAGTGGGATGTTATACAGCTTCTCCCCTTACTGCGCTCTGCCAGCCTTGCAATCCTAGCCATCTCCTGGGATGTGCCTTGTGTTTCCACTCCCAATAAGCAGCCCCACTCTCTCCTCTCCATCTTACCTGTGGTGTGAAAGACATGCTGTAAAACCCACCTGGAAGAATAAAACCAGAAGGTGACATCGTCTGGACAGGCATTGGTGGGCGGAAGGGGTCTGCATTCACCTTCTCCAATAAGAAGATGTGTCCCCCAGAGCTCTAGGTGTCTGGCGGCCATTACAAAGAGACACCACTGCATGCTGTGTAGCAAGGGGAAGCTCTTCTGCAGCGTGGCAACAGTGGGTGCTGCAGGTGTTTACTGGCCCATGTGATGGTTCCAGGAAATCCCCCGGCAGTGTGAAGAAGGAAGAGGAGAAAAAGCCCCACATAAAGAAGCCGCTTAACGCGTTCATGTTGTACATGAAGGAGATGCGGGCCAAGGTAGTGGCGGAGTGTACGCTGAAGGAGAGCGCGGCCATCAACCAGATCCTGGGACGAAGGGTAAAGGCGCCTTCTCCTCTGTCCTTTCTCCCCCATTCCCTAGACTCCATGGGCCCAATTCAGAGATGAGTCCAGACCCTGTCTGCACTGCAGAAATCGGTGCTGGGGACAAACACATCCAAGTCATTATGCCAGTACAAACCCCTAGTGTCGGCACATGGCACCTGGGTCAAGTAGGCTGGCTCCCTCTGCCTGGACGGGTGGGGTGGGAGGAGGGCCTGCTTTAGAACTGTGCTGCGTGTCTGCACTAGGAGCTGCAGCAGAACTACACTGCTGCAGATCTCTTGAATGTAGACAGGGTCTTGGGCTCATTAGACGACCCCCTTCGACTCAGGCTCCCGTCTGCTTCCCCTAAGGTGTTTCATATATGCGCTTGCATATCCCCTCTGAGTCTGAGGGGCTAGGAGTGTAGAAGGAAAAGCAACATGTGAAGGGGGTAAGTGGGGCCCACCATAGGGGGTCACTGTTAGCTCTCTGCAATTTTCCACCTAGCCAGGTTATCTTACTGGCATCCCTCCCTGTAGTGTCTGAGCATCTCCCATGTAGAGCCCTGCTATAGCCACTCAACTAACTGCAGCCAGGCCAGCCTGGGAAATGGGGAGCAGATGTCCCCTGTCACCTAAACACAGTGGAAAATCTGGCACCATGTCCTGCTTAGAGTGATCCCAGCCATAGAGACAGAGTGTAGCATGTTTTCTCAGCTCACCAACTGGAGGGATTGGGGCTCCTGGTTGGGAGCAGCATTGAAACAAGGAGCCTGAGCACCTGGGCACCTATTGCCTGTGAATCCCACAGAGCTCATTGTAGGCTGCACTGTCAGCTTGGTGGCAGCCCTGCTAGGACGTGGCCAGTGCACCTTGTGCTCCAGCTATTCTGGGCTGTGGGTGGCTGCCATCAATTAGAGCACCCCTGAGGCTGCTCTGAGTTACACACTGAGCCCCAGTTCTGGGCTGTTGCTCTTGAGAGGTGCAGCACGGTGCCCCAGCAGCTTCACTGTCTTGCTGCCACAATTCTGAGGAGCTGGTGAGGAGAACGACCACTTCCTCACCTTTGGGCAAGGGACCCAGACTGGTGAGTTCAGCCCTTTGTCGGAGGGCGGGGAGTAACTTCCCGCAAGTCTCAGCTCTGGCTCTCCTTTTCTCCTACCTAGTGGCATTCGCTGTCACGTGAGGAACAAGCCAAGTACTACGAGCTAGCCCGGAAGGAGCGACAGCTTCATTCACAGCTCTATCCCACTTGGTCTGCGCGGGATAACTATGTAAGTTACAACCTCACGTAGCTGCTGGAGGGAAGGGAGATCAACACAATGACCTATCCCCTCCACTGCAGGTCTCGCTGGGTGACAGTCTGTGGACTGTGCTGTGTAGGTGGGCAGACTAGATGGTTGTAATGATCCCTCCCACCATTGTCAGTCTATGTATGAATCTGTAATCAAGATCTGGCCTGAAGGGTCTCCAAATAGAGATGGGAAACTTGGGGCCAGTGCAATGAGAGACACTGCCACTCCCCTAGCCAGTCTCAGGATGGTCATTGGATGTCTTGGGGGAGCCACGCTTGGATGTTGCATAACCCCATCTGGAGGCAGCTGCCCTTGGTTCGCAATGCCTTGCTAAAAGATGTCGAAGTTTATGGGCAGTACACCCGACGTAGGGCTGGGTTGTGGGAGAAGTAGGCTCCTGGAAACCAAGGTGTTTCTTTCCAGGTGCTAGACATACAGAGGGCCTGTGAGAGCTGTTCAGACCTACAGCGTGCTAATAGGAATCCGGGCTGGGGGGGAAAAGGGCAATAACCATCTAGGACTAAAGAGGGGACTACTAAGGAGAAAATGGGAAATGCCTTAATGAAGGGGTGGAACAAACTGCCCAGAGCAGGGCCCTACCATTAGAAGAGCTGCACATTGATGACACACTCCAGTGGGGTTTTTGGGGAGGTGCTGCTGTCTCTTGCAGAGAGGTTGAAATGAAATCAGACTTCCTTACATGTGCAACTGTGTGCGAGGCATCAGCTTTCCCGTCTCTGCTTCTCCAGAGCTAGGAAGTGGCAGGTTCGATTGTCTGAGAGCTGGCCCCAGGTGCCAGATCGGGGAGACCCTTCTGGGGTGGGGAAGTGTGACGTTAAGGACTGTGCAGCACTAGGCCAGGAAACTTGCTGCAAGTGACATGCTTGGACTGGCCCCTGGCAGATGTGCGAGATGGCACCTAATGGGTCTGCTAATGTCCACAGTTGGGAGCCTGTGACCTGCCTTTAACTGAGGGCTTGTGAATGCTGATGCCAGACTTAGCAATAGAAGAGCAGCCCCCATTCTTTCCTTAGAATGGGCAAAACTGGCCCCCAGGGGCCGTCCATTGCATCCTGACCGTGAACCTGCTTTGATGGTCCTCCCTCTCCCTGCCCCAACTGCGTGCCTTCGGTCAGCAGGACCCAGAAGGGGACTCGTGGCAGTGCACGCTACGGAACTGGGCCGGGCTGGTGCTGTACTGTGGGGCAGAGTACACACAGAATAAACAGCACATATCAAAGGCAAGGTCTCCTGACCTGTCCCTGTCTGATTTAGCAGCCTCACCACGCTACTCTTCTGAGGTTGACCCTGGCTCGGAGTTCAAGGGCCCCCAATGATAAGTCCCAGGTTAATGCAGAAGTGCAGTATGACCTCATGCCCCCTTCTCCAGAGAAGAGACTTGTTTCCCAATGTCTATTAACACTGCTGCTGTAGTAGTGCCAGCTCGGGTGAGTCCTACTGCACTAGTCACATAACATGTGATAGGTCCCACCCCAGGGAGCTCAGTCTAAAGAACACACCAGGTGGGTGAGACATGAGTGGATGGAGTAGGGGGTATAACTGCGTGAATTGTCACCTCCTCCTTCTGCTTCTCGCACTGCTTGGTCAGTGCTCAGACCCTGGGGGCTGTTCCACTTGGTGCCCTGTCCTTATCCTGAGCCCTGCGAGTTCTCGTGGATCCGGGTGGAGGGATTTACTAAGAGTCAGCAACAAAAGCTGCACGTGGGATTGTCTTTTCCAGGGGAAAAAGAAGAAGAGAAAGCGAGAGAAACAGCCCCAGCAGCAAATCCAGGACACAGAGAGTAAGTACAGCCTGCTCCCCTCCTTTGGTCTGATATGGAGGGGAGGAAAGGCCATAGGGCCAGCAGAGAATTCACCAACCATCCCTGACAGCTTTAGCTGCCTCATCCAGTTAGAAAATTGTAGCCCAGGAAAGTGAGCATGATTTTCAAAAGCACCTGACTGATGGAGGAGCCTCAATGGCCCTGAAATTCAATGGGATCCAGGAGCCTAAGTCATTTAGATGCTTTGGAAAAATGGCACCTTAACGCCCTAGGTGAAAGCACACTGGTATGCACAGTATGAAGTACTAAAGCCACAGTTACAGTTCCCTGGGTTCCCTGCATTCTGCTGTTATATGTCAGCAGTAGGACATTGCTCTTTGCCCCATGTCAGCATAATAGGAGTGGCTGTATTAGTGCGACTGGGTAGCAGAAAGTTCAGTGGCCGACAACCTGCAAATTGTAAGTACCTTAAGGCAGGGGTCCCCAACGCGGTGCCCGCAGGCGTCATGGCGCCCGCGGGGGCATCTTAATGTGCCCATGTCCTGGCCCCTGGGAGAGCACCTGCCAAAATGCCACTGTGGCATTTTGGCGGGGATGCCTCTTGATGATGTTTGCCGCTTGCCGTCAACAAGTCACGTCATTGAGAGGTGTCGCTCCCGAATTTTGGCGGGGACACCTCTCGATGACGTCGCTTGTCGACGGCAAGCGACGTCATCGATAGGCATCGCCGAAATTCGGCGGTATTTCAGCGAGTGGTCCACTGCCGCAGTGGTCCTTCGACTGGCGCCTGCCAGCCAAAAAGGTTGGGGACTGCTGCCTTAAGGTCTGGCCTCCCTGCAGAGTTAACTCAGGCTCTTAGGTGGGGTTGCCTCCAACTCTGTTCCCATCCCCATCCACAACCCTCTCACCTGAGTGTGGTGGTGCTTCCAGCCTAGGCTAGCTGGTTCAGTTGAGCCGTGGGGTTAAGCCTAAGTGAGGCTTTCACTTGGGCTGGTAGCCCACCTAATCTGTAGTGAGGACACAGGCTAAATCACTAATGCTGATAGCCCTCCATCCCCCTCCCCCAGTTCCCCGTGTGCCCAGAAGAACAGACACGTTCTGCAATTCAGTGGGAAAGAATCATAGAGCTGTTCAGCTGACCGCAGTGCAAAGAACCAGGCCTGTGTCCCCAAGCATCTTAACAACACCCACAGGGGAGTGTTGCACCAGTGAGGGGACACTTAACTTGGGCAGGGCTTTGCAGTGTGGCTGCTCACATCCAGGTGCCAATCACCCCAGTTAACCCCTCAGTGAAGCTGTACCCGTGTTGTGCATTCACAGGTCTTTCGCATATAATGTTGAGGCTGATAAGAGCAGGCTATTGAATTAGCATTGCCCATGAGCAACAACAGTCTGTTAATGAATCTGGTTCCAACCACAGATGGGATTTGCACTAGCTGTTTTCCAAGCCTGGGTAAATCCACAAAACCTAACCACGGGCCCTGGGGACTGGCTGACAAGGTCTTTGCAGTGTGACTTACGGGTGTCTTTTCTGCCCCTTACAGGCTCTCTGGCCTCCAAGAGTAAAAAGCCATATGTGCAGTACCTGCCTATTGAGAAACCCTGCGATAGTCCTGCTTCCTCCCATGGCAGCATGTTGGATTCGCCTGCCACCCCATCAACAGCCTTGGCATCGCCCGCTGCCCCAGCTGCCACCCATTCTGAACAAGCTCAGCCCCTCTCACTCACCACCAAACCGGAAACCAGGGCCCAGCTGTCTCTCCATTCAGCTGCTTTTCTGTCAAGTAAGGCTGCCTCCTCCTCTTCCAGCCTTAGCAGCCCGTCGCCTCTTCTCTCCAGACCCATCCCGTTTGCCACAATGACCCACACGGCTCTCCTGACCTCGCCGCCTTCCTTTCCAGCTGCCATTCCTTCCCCGCAGGCTGCCCTGGCAGTGCTGCAGGCCCAGCCGCTCTCCCTGGTCACCAAGCCAGCTGACTAAGGAGGAGCTGCCCTCCCCAGCCACCCCTGCTGTACGTTGCTGAAGCCACAATCGAGATTCAAAAGCAGCCAAACCATTATTGGTCAATATTTGACCCTTTCTGAACTCTTTTGTAAGTGGACTCTGGAGGAAGGTGCTTTATGCTCAGAGCTGTTTCCAGTAGTCAATCTAAAGACCATTTTTATTAAAAACAAACAAAAACCTCGCTCGAGCCAAGGCCGAGCAGTTTGTTCCTGCCTCTCCCACGTGGACTTGTAAAGATGGAGCCCCTCTCTCTGGCATTTGCAGGATGGTTGTTGCTAACTCTGAGTGGTGCCCACCCGGGCAGCGTACACCAGCCAGCCAGCAGGGCTGCTCCATTAACAGCCATTCCGGGCGAGTCTCGGTACCAGAAACAAAATAGAAACGCCGGACCCCTGCCTCAGAAAAGTGCCAGCTACCCTTCCTCCTCAAGGGAACGTACATCCCCAACTCTGGAGAGGGCCAAGACTCCTGCCCCCAGCCTGGAGGGAGCGTGACTTGCCAGGACAATGCCAGCACAATCTGCCCCATTTCCTCCCATGATTATTTGGGGGAGGGCGGGGAGTGGAGAGGGTTAAGTCTCTGGGGAAATTTCCCCCTCTAATCATGTTTTTACAAAAGGAAATAAAACTGCAGCTGCAACTTGCTGTGTGAGCATGTTTAATGCGGAGCCTTCACCGGGGAAACAAATCCCCTCAGCCAGCATTTCTCCCCCTTGAGGCATTGCTCCTCTCACCTTCTCGGGCCAGTAACACAGAGCAGCACCTGTTTTGGAAAGGTGGACGAGGTGGTTATCTGAATCTCAAGGTGCACTAAATACATTGAGAGATTCAGTCTCTCCATCCTCAGGAGCTTTTTGCCACTCCAGCCTATAGGTGTCTCGTTATCTGGCAGAGAGGGACATTTTAGGGACTTGAGTTACATCCCAATCTCCAGCTGCTTTAAACGCTGTTAGCAGTGGTTTCTCCACACAAGAGCCCTGCTAAGCTTGCATTGCTCTAGGGCTTGGCAGAGATGGAGGAGGGAAGAATCCAGCTGTGTACCCCTCACAAGACACTGATTAGGAAGGAGGCATCTGCAGGCAGTAATGCTCCAAACACCTGGGAGTTAGGGGCACACTTTTAGGAAGGCAGCTGGTACCCTTCCCTACACGTTTCTCCTTGATAATGCCAACAGCTCTGGGAGTGGAGCACTTTGGTCTGGCTGTGGCTTGAGCAGTGAGCTGGGAACATCACTGCATGCTTTCCCCTCTCAGCAGCAGTTGGGCAAATAGTCATATGTAGACAACAGCCTGACTCACCTCTGCTCAGCAAGATGGCCAGTTTCCATTCCTAGGGCAGCAGGACTGAGCCATTGGGCAGCCCTGTCATTCTGGATGCTGCTCTTTTCCAAGACCCGCAGAGGGGAGAAGAAAATGTCACTTCCCCAAGGAAAAACAAAACAGCATTTAAATTAATTGCAGAACAGAATCCAGCGTCCATCTGTCTGCCTAGGTGTGTAACCTGCCCAGCATGCAATGTCAGGCACACACCAGAATCCTGCTGTTCATTTAATACAACACATTTGCATAATTAAAATCACACAAAGCCAGGCAATGCAAAAGTCAAGGCCCCAAGAGCAATACTGGCTCAATCGTGGTTGCAGCCTGTCTGTTTTACAAGGGACATCTTACCGCACAAACTGGAATAAATTAGGCTCCAGATTTAACCATAAAACCCCACCATTCTTTCCAAAATGAAGACAAAACAAAAACAAAACACCACCCATTACAGTAAGTGTGTGATCAGTGCAGAGAAGAGCCATTGTCTCCCAGTGCCTGTTAAACTAGCTAGTGATTAGCAGGTTCTCATTCACTTCTGGACATTAATCTAACATTCGACTGGGCTGAGAATTTTTTGTCAAGGATTTTGAGGAGACTGCATTTTCCACTAAAAAATCAAAAACTTTCTGTGGGCAAATTTCTATGTTGCCAAAAGACTTTGATTCTCCATATTGTGTCGATTTAATATTAAACTGCATCAGCCTAAAGTGCTGTGGTGCTTCCTGGGATTTGTAGTTTGGGTGTCTCCTGCCTCTGTTCTCTCTGGGCTAGGGTCCTTGGCCAGAAAACATCTCCCATGATGCACTCCAGTTTCCCCTGTTACCGCTGTGTGATGCACCATGGGAGATGTTGTCCAGCCATGGAGCCTAGTCCATAGAGAACAACGTAGTCTGAAGCATCCAAACTACAACTCCCATGAGGTACTGCAACCCCATTGACGAGTGCAAATGTAACATCAAACTGTCTCAAAACCAAATATTTTGAAGTTTTCCAGAATTTGTTCCATTAAAAAACAATTGGTATTTTGATTTTTTCATCCTGATTCAGGATGAAAACAAATGTCAAAATATTTATTTTCCTGTAGGGTGGAAATCTTGACTTTGACTCAGCTCTGGTTCCTCACTCATCATACCTGTCGCATGTGCTGTCTTACCCTCAGGGTTCTGGGTTGGCTTGTCTTACTTATTTACTTTGAGAGCATGAATCATGCCTTTCCCCATCCCCTTTGGGAAATCCCCTTTCTTTTTCAGGGATTCCCTCTCCCTAGAAGCTGCAGAGGGAAAAGTAGCTTCTTTTCACCACTTGGGTGCTGCAGAAGTCCCTCTGCAGACAGAGGGGTCCAAGTCTTTTGTTTCCTCGTTCTTAAGAAAATGAGAAGACAGAGTCCAATTTCCTTGGATCTTGTTTGAGACAAGTAGGCTCCCTATGACGCTACTGGCCTCTTAAGCCAAGACTTGCTCTTGACCGTGAAGACCATTAACACATCCCTACCAGACCAAGCCACCAAAAATAGGAGATTCTCCATGGACAAAGAGCACTCCTGGGGCCAGGGATCATCTCTGCTCTGTGCTTGTACAGTGCCTAGCATAATGGGCTCCTGGGTCATGACCGGGGTTCCAAGATGCTACAGCAATATAAATAATAAAGGGATCATTCTGCATGGATATTGCAGCTCCAAAGGGCTTCACCAAATGCCTGGTGGTGATGGCGGCAATTCCTCGATTTGTATGTATCCCTACCAAGACGGGTAACAAGGGCTTAATCCACTAAAGGTCCAGTCCATGTTCTGCTTTGTGCTCTGTCTGAAACCAAAGCATAAGTCACTCCAGTTTAGCACATCCACAGAGGAGGTTAACTCTATAACCCACCCCAGCAGAGGAACCTGCATGGCAGGCAGAGAGCATGCAGCAGGTCCAGCCCCGTAACGGAGATATAAGCCAGCTGCTGGGCTAAGCACTGTGCCCTTCTGATCTCTCAAGGGGGGGGGGGCATCTGCTGGCACTGCTTCATGTTGGGGCTGGTCCATGTGATTGTTCACTTGGGAGCCCCACATTGCCTGAATCTGGCCTTGAAATTGATACACATTTCTGTCCCAAAACGGACGACAATTCATGTAAAGATTCTCCCTTGCTTTCAAAGAACAACTTTAACTGCTGAGAAGGGACAAATTCCATCACAGGGCCAATGCCCTTGAGGTCTGGCGTCACCATAATGCCTTAATTGATGACATCCTGCGAGTGGATTGTCCAGTTGAGATCCAGAAGTGAGGATTACAGTGTTGCTAAAAATGCACTTTGTAAAGAACACGGGCATAATTTTGGAAGAGGGAAAACATAGCTTTATTTTGTTTTTTAAAGCTGTCCCAAGCAGCTGATTTTCAGCAAGGCATGTCTGGGTCATGTGCACCCTTACTCTTCACAACACGAGGAGCAGTCTGGAGACAAATAGCTTCTTGAATTAGATTTCATGGGAAATTAAAGGCATGAAGAGACCTGTCAGAATAATTAAAGTCTGAACCCAAGCCAGACAGCTTCAAACAGATGTTGGACTTCAGCAGGAGAATATTTCTTTGTTTCACTCTGCATTTTCCCATACGGAAAAGGAACATCTGTTACGGTATTTTTGCAGCCCTCCTGAGCTAGGTTAGATTTGGATTATACTCTGCGACAAGAGAAGCAACTGGCAAACTAGACTTCGGGCCAAATCCACTCCAGCCCAGGGCAGCTCACTTTGCTTCACATCCTACTGGAGAGGAGGGAAGGAAACTTTCATTGTTGGACTGCTCTGTTCAGACATGAATTTGTTAAAGCTGAATATCTACTTAGCTGTGCAGCCTACGGTCTGAAGCCAGCAATAAAGTTGGTTGAAAGTTTTCTGCCACAATGGACTTTTGAGGAAAAATTGGGTTTTGACTAAATATTTTTTGCAACACATGGAAGATTTCCTATGAAAAACTTCAATTTTTCATGGGGGAACAACGTTGAATATTTGGAAATGCCACTGTGGTTCCTCATGGGAGTTGTAGCTTGGGTGTCTCCTGTTGCCATTCCCCTCTGAGGGCTGGACTACATCTCCCAGGATTCAGCATGGTCTGGGGACCCTCCCCTCTCCCATGGTGCACTGATGCGCTTCTCTAAGAGAGGAGAGTGTAGTGCGTCACAGGCAATGTAGTCCAGGCAGGGAGCCCAGAATGTAGAAGACAATGGGCTAATGATGCACCTGAACTACACCTCCCATTGGGGCACTGCAATAGTATTTACAACTAAAATATAAATATATATAAAATCTCTCTCAAACATTGGCAAAAAATTCTAAATTTTCCAGGTGGGGGGAGGGGAAGAGACTTTTTGATCAGCTCTAGCCAATACTGTGATGCTACCCCAGACTCCAAAGCAGAGCTCAGAGGGGTCTATGCAGCCATTTCCCTTGACAGCTCTAATTTCCACCAAGCATGTTAGAAAAAGGCAGTGGCCTAAGCCTTCCCTATTTGAGATGTGTTAGGTAAATGACCAGCCCACGGAACACACCACCTTGGCTTTGGATCAAATAAGAATCATCCCCATGAACCAGCTCCAGATTTTTTTTCTTTGTTTAACCAAGCAGCAGCTTCTGTAACCAAGAGGGGACACGGGATGGGCACAGTACAGGGAGGCAACAAAAGGGATGATTGCTAATTGGACATAAGCCCCCTGAGGAACCCTCAGTAGAGATGGGATGCTGCTGCCTAGCTGGTTCTAAGGCTGCAGATGGGGACTACACAGGCAGCACTCGGACAGTAGTGAGGGAGTAACTGCACTAATATTCCTGCTTGGGAGTAATTTAATAAAAGAATTTAAATGGTGTAATAGTTGCTGAATTAGTTGGGTTGGGAAATCAGCACTGTGAGGAAATTACTCATTCTTGGGTCCAATTCATCCAGGAGCTAGGAGTGCAGGAGACACTGTATGCTGGGTGGAGGGATCCAGCTACAGAACTAACTCTGAGTGTAGATCAGATGAAGCCAGAGTCTGAGCATCTTAGAAGATGCTGCAGAAGCTTCCTGTTCAGGTGAATCTTTCTATCTTCAGACTGACACACCACTGACTTCCCCTACTTCTGCCCCTAAACCTCAACCAGCTACACAAAAATAAAAGTAAAGTTAACTCTAGGAAAATGCCTCCAATTAAAAGCCCTTCGCCCTTTCATGGTTAAAATTCTGCTTGGTGAAGTGCCAAAGACTATGAAATCCACTAGGGACTTCACTATTGCTACTGATTTTATGTGAACGGTGCCCAGATCCCGTGATGCTGGGTGGCAGGATGGAACCCTAAAATAGATTCTGATCTGCCTACAAACTCTGAAAAGCAGCCTCCTCCTCTGTTATGTGTCAGCAAAGGAGTGATTCCTCCATGTCCTTAAATCAGGCTTTGGGTAGTGGCGCCATTTCTGATTTCTCATGTCACAAACTAAAGAGTCCACCTTACCTTATGGTAACATGGCTACTTGGTGCACTTAAGTGCAGAGCTGGGTAGGAAAAGGGGCAGAGTTGCAAGTAGGATAAGGAATCCTCAGGGAGCAATGAGCTGAAAGGCTCAGGCCAAGACTGAGGCATGAGCCTAGGGGACATATGTTGAAGCAAGGGCTGGTGTGTCATAGAGAGACTTGACAGGGAAAATAAGCAGGCTGAATGTGATGTAGAAACAGGAAGGAAGCCAGGACAACGATTTGTGAGGAAGTGGATTTGCAACCGAGCCAGAGTGATGGCGAAGGAAGATTTTTGGCCACAGCGTTTTGAACAGAGTGGAGAGAGAAGCAGGCAAGAGGCTGAAGGAAGAGGCAGCTGCAGGGATCCAGGCAGGAGCTAAAGGCAGCCATTTAAAGATGCTATAATGGGAGATGTGCAGGATTTGGCAAAAGCCCAGATGTCCCAACAGAAAGATGGGGAGTCACTCAAGTGGAGTGGCAGCAGTGGGAAAAGGGAAAAGTATACAAAAGGGAAGGGAAGGAGGTCAGGAGGAAGGATGAGAAGGTCAGGTATGGCCAGGGTTAGGCTGAGGAAGCAGAGAGAATAGGTGTCTGGAGAATAGTGGGGAAGATTTGGAGCCATCCCTTGGAAGGCGGTAGGTGAAATTCCGAGCAGAGGAAAGTGCTACCAGGCACCTGGGAGGAGGTGGTGAGGAAGTACCATCAGCGGCCACCAAGTGAGCAAAAAGAAGCTGGACTAGCCCAATTTCTGAAAGTCCTTGGCAGGTCAACTTTGCACTGGTAAAGCAGCTTTGCATTGAAACTCCTTATCTTCAAGTTTGCCAGGATTTTCCAGAAATTCCCTACTTGGTCTCTGCCCCAACGGGACTGGGGTTTTGGCTGTCAGTCCCTGCAGCGCCGAGTGAGTTGTGACACAGACCTTTCCTGCAGTAAGAAATTCAGAACCATAGCGGTGGAAGGGTGTTAGATATGGCTAAAGCAGGAACATCTGAAGTAGGAAATGGGTCTTGGGCAGCATCCTTGCTTGGGGCTATGATATGATGGCATTGCCCCATTGCTTCTGCCTACACAGAAGTCCATCCCTCCCAGTGAGCCGAGAGTGGAAAAGCAGCAAGGCACAGAACGCAACCCTCATGCACCACATGTCCAGTATTCAAGGAGCCACAAAAGGAGGAGGCAGAGAGCCTGCCTGCAAAAGAAGTGCCAGAATGGCGCTGGTGGCTGGGCAGGGCACTGCATCCAGTAGTTAACTGTGAGCCAGCTGCTGAGAAATTCCAACAAGGAGTCCATGATATAAGCATCTAGCCACAATCCATCCTGAGCCCCTCCTGGAGCATTGTCAATTTACAGGTGGGCTGGCACCATATAACAGAGAGAAGGCTGGTGGTGAAACCTGAAGAGTACATTCCCTGCATTTCAAGCCTTTGGGTTTGGTTAAAGGACAGCATTCTTTTGTTTCTGGCCCTCCAGGCAGTTTGCAGCCCAGGGGGCTGCGCTCCATGGAAACCAAGCTGAATGCAGTTCTCAGGTGAGATTCAGGGAGCCTCACAGCACAAAAACTCCAGTGGTGCAGTCTGGGAACTGAATTTCCAGTTGCCTCCAGCACAATGACATCACCAGCAACAAAGCCCCTTCCCAACATGTTGCAACATTGTCCTTTAACAGAGGCAGAGATTCTAAAGTGCAGATGTTTCTCAGCACCAGGATCCAGCTCCAGGTACATCCAAATCCACATTTAGGCCACTTAGCAGGAGACTGACTTTCAGAGATAAGCACCCACAACTCCTATTTAACTCATTAGGTGTTCTGAAGGTGCAGCACCTCTGACACAGGGTCCCTTGCTTAGGTGGCTAAATATGGAGTTTGGTCCTTCCCTTTAGTCAGCAAGGTGAAACTAGTGGTTCAAACTGGCCTGTGGAGAGCTTACTGGGGAGCTGCGGAGAGCTGGCTTCTCCCTGCTAAATTGTGTGGCCTAGTGGATCGAGCACTGGATACTGGGACTGACAAGACTTGGGTTCTAATCTCAGTTCTGGCCTGCTGGGTGTCTTGGGCAAGTCATTGTCCCTCCCTGTGCCTCAGTTTCCCCACAGACCACTTTGAGCTACTGATGAAAAGTGCTATATTAGAACTACGTATTAACAACTCTTCCTACTACTTAATATTAAAAGATGTTTAAAACTATTAAATACATCCGTGATATTAATTTTCCATGTAAGCAGTCACTACAGTGCCATGGAGACGTATGGGACTGTGGACAAGAGCGGGGAGATGGCTGATGGGAGCAGCCATGCTCTATGCCATTAAGAATGGGAGGGGAATTTGTAGAGCTGACAACTTTCTAATTGCAAAAAAACAAACATCCCTGCCCTGTGGTCTGGGAAGAAGTTTGGGTGTACGAGGGGACTTCAGGCTGGGACAGTGGGTTGGGGTGCAGGAGAGGGTTCAGGGTGAGGGGTCCCAACAGTGCTAACCATGGCTGCCAGGTCCCTGCAGCCCCGAGGCGCATGGACGGCCAGGGAGGCTCTGTGCACTGCCCTCATGCCCGCAGGCGCCACCCCCACAGCTCCCATTGATCGTGGTTCCTGGCCAATGGGAGCTGCTTAGCTGGCATTCGGGTAGGGGAAGCATGCGTAGCCTCCCTGGCTGCCCTTGTGTCTAGGGGCTGCAGGGACCTGGTGGCCACTTCCAGGAGCTGCGTGGAGCTAGGGCAGGCAGGGAGCCTGCCTAAGCCCCAGGCCCCCACTGCACTGCCAACAAGACTTAACAGCCCGGTCGGGGCTGGGTCCCTTTTTGATTGGACGTTCCGGTCAAAAACTGGATGCCTGGCAACCCTAGGAATTGGGGGCCGGGTGATGGAGAATGGGCAGGGAAGGGTGTGAGACAATCCCAGTATAAAAACATGCTCTATGCTATGAAAGCGTTTGAGGACCCCAGCTCTAAGTGGTGGGATTTGCACCGCACATTTACTGTGGGTGTAACTGAGTCTGCAAATATGGAGGCCAAGCTGAGGCCCAGATGAAAATCCAGCCCATCATATTTATCTGTGAAAGCACACAACAAATACCACCAGATACACGAGGCCTATGCTGCCAAAACAAACAGCTTGCAAGCAATTCACTTCCACCCTTTACAGCCACCTTGGCTTGACTAGCTGAAAAGCATGTAGGCCCAAATCCTCAAGGTATTTAGGCACCCAGCACCCACTGATTCCAAGGGCAGTGAGGGACCTAAATACCTTTGAGGATGTGGGCCATAGGGCTACGTTGCATTTTGCTGACCAGGTGTTTGCTGTAATTTGCTCCGAAGCCGAGCTCTGGGAGCTGGCCAGTGTCTCATTAAGAACCTGCAGAGAGTTCTTGGAGAGCGTCTTCTAACCCCTGATGAGCAGGGTAGCATGTGTGAGGCTGCTAGTTGTTTTCTCCAGCTTTGGAATTAGGGTTACTTCTGCCACCTCCACTGCAATGGCTAATTGCAGCCATCTTGATTAAACACCCGCCCTCCCCTCCCTCGGCAATGCCGGCTGTTCACTAATTGAAATGCCTAATGAGGTCTCAGCAGGCTCCTGCAGAGACAGAGCTAATGAGAGGCTCCCACATGAACCCAGCTAACGGCACAAAATGAAACTAAGGCTTCCTTGAACCTGTCTTTTGTGCAAGGCGGGATAGCAGGATGCCAGATGTCCTGCTTCCCAGCTTCACACTCCAGGGCAAGGCTGGTGCTACCCGGATTTCGGCTGGCCTGCCAAAGCAGCTGGCACAGAGGCAGAGGCTACACTGAATACATTTTAATTAGCATCATTAAATGCATCTATTCGCTAATTGTTTCTCCTTTTGATCTGCCGCTCTAACCAGCTTAGCCCTCTGGAGAGGGGACTGGCAAAGGGGGTGAGGGTGGGTTCAGACACTCTGACAAGGTAAAGACCTTATCATCTCCCGAGTGATACTCTACCAGCCAACTGTGGCCAATCAAGCTGGCCCTGCCAAAATGCCACTCAGTAAGCCTGGTTTACAGCAGGCTAACCACAGGGGCTGACAGCCCCCAGGGTACTTGCATATTTCCACAGTCCATGGAAAGGAACTGTCCCAGGCAGTGGCATACCATGGATGTGTACAAGGCAGGCACTGCATGTCCCAGGACCGGCTGCTGAATGAAACGATAACCTCGCACACACTGTAGATGCAAGATCATACGCATGGGGGATGCCATTTTGCATGCCAGTGCATAGAAGTGTCCCGACGTGCTACTGGCCCCAGTAAAGAGGAATGCCAAGAATATTCCTGGGGAGAAGGAGATTTGTGAGACAACCACCTTGTGAAGCCCTTGGACCACCAGGGAATTATAACACTTTCCCCCTGCTACTGTCCTTTGCCTCTGCATTAAAAAGCTGGGGAAGTAGGGACCCTTTGGAAAGGGCCAGTGGCTAGGGAGCTAACCTAGCACTTGGGCATCCTGGATTCAAGTCTCTGCTAAGCCACAGGCTTCATGTGTGTCCCTGGGCAAGGCACTTAGGCTCAGATCCTCAAAGACACTGAGGTGCCTTCTGCCTCTTTAGGCACCTCAATCCACCACTTAGGCACCACTGACATTTTCAAAGCTGCTGCTCAGCTGCCCTCTAGCCCCATATGTGCCAAACTCCCCATGGTGCCTAAGTTTCCACTAGACACAAAACCAGCTAAGGGCCGATGCTGCCCCACAGCTAACAAGCTCCGCGGAGCCCTAGCTCAAGCTGAAGCTGCAGGAGCTCTAAAACTGGATTCTCAGACTGGCCAGACGAACACCTACCTCCCAGTAGGGCCCAATCCTGCAGGCATGGCTCTGAGCAGGCCTAAGCCCCGATACCTGCCAGCCCCCACAACAGGAGGGCTGGATACTGGCCATTTACAGCTGGGGGCAGCACAACACCCACACAAAAAGAAGGTGGGGGCACAGGGAAACAGGGTGAGCAGGAGACAGAGACAACCAGCCTACCCATGCCACTGACCTGGCTCAGCTACCGTACTCCAAGCATGGGTTCGTGGCTGAGGACCCTGAGTGGAAGGCATTGCTGATCTCTGGCCCATCAGTCAGCCACTTTGGTGCCTAAGCCCCTTCCCTCTCCCTACCCCTCTTCTTGGCATCTTGCTCATTTCCCTGCTCAGCTGGCTGGCTTCTAAAATCCCTTCCTTGGGCACCTAGCTCTCCCTGTGCACTGTATGGGGCCCAGGGCCCCTAGCTCAGGGCACTGGGCCACCAAGGGGTGAGGCATTGCAGCACTGAAAGGGGAAAGGCCTACATGCCTTTACAGATCTGGGCCTTAGTCTCTGGACCTAATTTTCTCATGACTACAAGGGGATGTCACAGGGCTGGCCCTTTAAAGGAGTTGGCTGCCCAGCCTACCTGGGACAGGCTCCACTGAAGGGAATGAGCCAGCTCCACCTGGGCATGGTTAACTGCCTAAGTAGCTGGAAGGCAATTCATTAAATAAGGAGCACCTGGGTGTAATTAAAGGCTTGAGCAAGCTCTAAGGTAAGGAGAACAGAAGCTCAAAGCCGGGCCGCCGCTTGTTCAGGGAAAGCCCCTGGCAGGCTGGGCCGGCTTGTTTACCTGCCGCATCCAAAGGTTCGGCAGAACGTGGCTCCTGCTGGCCATGGTTCGCCGCTCCAGGCCAACGGAGGCTGCAGAAAGGGTGCCCAGCACATCCCTCCGCCCACACCGCTTCCCGCAGCCCCCATTGGCCTGGAGCGGCGAACCACAGCCAGTGGGAACCGCAATTGGCCGAACCTGTGGATGCAGCAGGTAAACAAACCAGCCCGGCCCATCAGGGACTTTCCCTGAACAAGCAGCAGACCAGCTTTGAGAAGCACTGCTCTAAAGGATGGGAGCTCCCAGGGAGCCTGAACTAGGTATAAAACTCAGCTTTCTAGGCAGGGAAACCAAAAAAGAGACCCAGGGGAAAGTCTGCAGAGTCCTCCTGGTAATGGAGAAGCTGAGACTGGACAGCAGAAAGAGCTGCTGGAACTCAGAGTCTTTTGGTTTGGGACTTTTGAAAGTTTTATCTGGGCTCTGAGATGAGTCTTTAAACCATGGCACAATTATCTAGTTCTTTTAACCCAGCTATACTTTTGGCCTTCACAACATCCCATGGCAATAGATTCCACAGGTTAGTTGTGCGTTGTGTGGAAAAAGTACTTCCTCTTCTTTGTATTAAACCTACTGCCTATTCATTTCATTGGGTGACTCTAGTTTTTGTATTCTGGGAAGGGGTCAATAACTTTTCTTCACTTTTTCCACACAATTCCTGATTTTATAGACCACTAGCAAAGCTTGACCCTTCGTCATCTGTCTTCTAAGATGAATAGCCCAAATCTTGTTAGTCTCTCCTCATATGGAAGCAATTCCATACATCTTAATCATCTTTGTTGCACTTCTCTTAGCATTTTCCTGTTCCACTATATCCTTTTTGAGAAGGGGTGACCAGAATTGCTACAAGGGGGTGGTTGGGAGATGAGTGCCCCTTCTAGAGGGAATAACTGCATTGCCCTGCCTCCCAGGGATGTGTTAGGAGAAGTCATTTCAGACTGTGAGGTGCTCAGATACTACAGGGGACAGATGAGTGCCAGGGATAGTTTGTAAAACACTTAAACCCCAGAACTTTTTTACCTCCTCTTAGCAACTACATTTAACAAAAATATATAAAACAAAGCTTTATTGGCTGCCATTTCTGCAGGATGAGGCAGGACAAGATGGAAAAAAAATATTCTCTCTGCGATCATTTATTGTTCCCTGTAATTATTTTAACCCTTGGTTCAGCAGCTCTAGGCTGGGAGAGGGGCCTTCAGATGCAGGCGGGCTTGAAGCCTTGGGCTGAAATGTCTTGTGCTTTTTCTCAGCAAACATTTTTTAGTAAACTAGGTATGCCCTCTTTTGGAGATTTGGGATTAGCTGAGCATGGATGATTATATTGAGAGTGTTAAGAGTACGTCTTCACTGCAGGGTTAACACAAATGATCAGCACCTGGATTAGCCTAGCCTGGGTGTAAGCAGCCACACTGCAGTGCCCTACCCAGGTTACTGGGTCCAGACTGGTGCTGCACTCCCCATGTGCCCCACTAGGACTTGTGGGGGCACATCCCATGGTTCTTTGTGCTGCGGTGAACAGTTGCTCTCTGGTTCTTTCCCAGTGCATTGTGGGTGAATGTGTATGTCCTTCTGGGCATAAGGGGAACTGTGGGAAGATGATGGAGGACTATCAGGACTCAAGTGGTTTTGCCTGCGTCCTCACTGCACAACATGTAAGAACCCAGGTTAACTCTGTAGTGAAGAGTTCTCGCAAATTGAAGACTATTCAGAGAAGAGCGACAAGAATGAGACAAGGTCTGGAAAACCTGCCTTACAATGAGAAACTAAAAAGCTTGATCTATTTAGTTTATGAAAGATGGTTAAGCGGTGACTTGATCAGAGTTTGTTATAAGTTCTGACACGGGAGAAGATTTCTGATAGCTCTTTAATCCAGCAGACAGTCAGAACAAGATCAAATGACTTGAAGGTAAAGCTAGACAAATTCAGACTAAAAGTAAGCCACAGTTTGTTAAGTGAAGGGTAATTAACCACTGGAACAATGTGATCACTGGGTGACATTCTCTAGCATGGGTGATGTAGGAGGTTGGACTACATGGCCTAGCCATCCTTTGTGTTCTTAGAATCTAGGAATTTACCCCAGCAAGACAAAATCTTGATACCATACAGGGTTGTAACAAGGAGCATGTGATGGAGTACATGCCATCCTGGCACTGAAAGAGGTACCTGGAGAAGGAGAGGCCAATTAACTCACCTCGTTGTACCTGAAAGGTGGGCCCAATTAAGTATAAGAGCCAGTAGGGGAGGAGCTGGGTGGTTGCTGTAAAGTGAGCAGAAGGGTGTTGGTGAGACTGGCAAGGTTGAAAAGGAGGCCCTGGGGGAGAGGCTCCTGCACAGAAGAGTCAAGCAAGAGGCCAGGTGAGACTCTTGATCCATCCCCAGTGGCTGCTCAGCTAGTGATGAGCCCTGCTAGAAGGGCTGGATCTGGTCTTCCAAGGAGAGAACCGTGGGAAGCATTCAGTGGAGAAACAGCATAGGGGAAATTTACAAAAGATTAAAAGTCAAGGCTGTGGGTAGCAATTGGTCTAAGTTTGCAATTCTGGTTTAGGATTCGTTGGGTGATTCCAGGGGAAAGTGCTGAGAGTCCTCACCCTGAAAGAAAGGTGAACCTAGAAGGGCTGTGTGAGAAGCCTGCTGATAGACTGTGGTAGAAAGAAGTTGAGGGAAGCAGCAGAAAGGAGTCTGATGAAGCAGATCTTGGCTGCTGGTTATAGGGTCCTTGGACTGGAACATAGGGTAGAGGGCAGGTTTGGATTCCCAAGGGGGATTTCACACCACCTTCCGACGTAATGGGATATGGGCTTTTAAAAGCCCTGGGAGATGAGGGTATAGGGATCATGGAGCCCCCAAGTTGAGGACCAAAAATGTGATTGTAAGGATGCTGGACTTCTGTTATGTCAGACTTTGTTACCTTTTAAAGGTGTGGAACTGAAATGTCACTTGGCCAGAGGGCCGAGTCATGAGAAGAGGCTGAAGTGTGGGGCTGGAGTGTCTGTTGGTAGGGGGCCCTACAGAGGAAAGAGCTCTCATGCTCTACTCAGCTATGAGGGGGCATACATGTAGCAAATTCCCTCTTTTCTACAGTGACGGACAGACAGTTAAGCTTCATGTGGTCTTCGAGCGAGAATTTTGATATATCTATTCCTCATGGGCTTTTGAATGCAGGTAGAGCGGAGAGGTATCCTAAATTTGACCGTGAACTTCTCAATCAGCTTTCAGCAAAAAAATCAGTTCAACAATTTTACAAAAAGATTGATTTCTCCCATGAGCTGGACAGGATCAGCATGGGGGCCTCCATTTTGTCCAAGTGTTAGCAGGAGTGTTGAAAGCCAGAAAAGAGAAGTAATTTTTCCGCTCTATTTAGCAAGGATAAGGCTTCAACTGGAGTACTGTGTTCAGTTCTGGACACTACACTTTGGGAAAGATGTGGATAAACTGGAGAAAGTCCAGAGGAGAGCAGTAATAATTAAAGGTCCAGAAAACATGACCTATGAAGAAAGAATTGCAAAAATTGGGTTTGTTAAGCTCGAGAAGAGAAGACTGAGGGGACATAACTGTCTTCAAAGTAAACGTTTCTTATAAAGAGAAGGGTGATAAACTGTTCTTCTGTCCTCCATGAATAAGAGGAAGCAATGGGCTCAAATTGCAGCAAGGACGATTTAGGTAAGACATTAGGAAAAAGTTCTTAACTGTAAAGGCTGTTAAGCACTGGAACAAATTATCTAGGCAGGTCGTGGAAACTTGGTCAGGGATGGTCTAGGTCAGTGTTTCTCAGCCAGGGGCACATATACCCCGGAGGTACGCAGAGGTCTTCTGGGGGTACATCAACTCATCTGATTTGCCTGGTTTAACTACATAAAACGCACTAGCGAAGGCAATACAAACTAAAATTTCATACAGAGAATGACTTGTTTATACTGCTGTGTATACTATACACTGAATTGTAACTACAGTATTTATATTCCAATTGATTTTATAATTACAGTATATGGTAAAAACAAGTAAGCATTTTATCAGTAATAGTGTGCTGTGAACACGGTTTTTGTATTTTTGTCTTTTTTTGTTTGTAAGCGAGTATTTTTTAGGGGGGCTGAAACTTGAGGGTATGCAAGACAAATCAGAATCCTGAAAGCAGTCCGGAAAGGTTGAGCCACTGCTCCAGGCAATACTTAGTCCTGCTTTGTGCAGGGGACAGGACAAGATTACCTATCAAAGTCCCTTCCAGTCCCACACTTTTTTATGATTTCTATGAAAGTGGATGTTATCTGTTCTGGTCACCAGTTCTGTTTATAAAATGTTAGACAAAAAAAATGTCCAAGGCAAACAAGTGTACTGGAGGGTCCCAAAGATTTGGCCTGGTGTCATCTTGCACACTCTAATCTGGACATGATTGTGTTCAGTTACAGGCTAAGGGATCTTTGTCAATTCATGGAAAAGATGCATCTCTTGCCCTCGAGCAGTTTCAGCATCAGAGAAATTTGCTCTGGTATGTCACCAGAAAGGATGGATTTGACAAATTATTTTGACCTAAATTACTGCTTTATCATTGTACCAGAAAACCAAACAAATTAAAACTCAGCACTGAATTAACTTATGAATAACTGATTGTTTCCACAGTATGACTTCACCTGGGCATCTGGGGTGTGGAGAGAGGAGAAAGGGGGTAGACAGGAGCATATTCAGCAATGTTTATTTGAAAGATTTCTAGCAACTCAGGCTTCCTGTGTGAATTCATTAGGATCAGCTGCAAAGTGGAAAGCTAATTTTCTGCCTTTTGATTATGGAGAAAGAACTGCTGACTCTCAAAGAGGAGCCAGGTCACTAAGAAGGTGTATTGGTCTGATTCACAGATGTGTACATAACAGAAATGGTCCCTGAAAAATTTTCAACACATAAATGCTACTTCTGCTCCTTATACTAAGAGTCTGAGCAAAATTAGGGAGGAGGATGTGACCCTGGCAAACCAGGTGCCAGCTCATGCTAAGGCCCCTAGCCCCCAATTCATAAATGCATAGCTGGAAACCAGTCTAGTTCACCTGTGTGTTAGCATGGTTAAAACAGATCATAGGTTTATAAGAATGTGTTTAGCCTTCACGAAATGTTTGTAGGATTCTCCATGTAGTAATCTCACTTATAACATCTGCACCTCATGTTGTAAGGTTACACTGACTAGGTGCTTTGATGACCTACACAATTACAGAAGTTTACAACAGGAAAAGAAGCACTCATTAAGGTAAAGGCTGGCTTCCTACAGATGATGTTGAGTCTTGCATACAGGAAGGCCCATTGACACCTAGAGTCATAGACTTTAAGGTCAGAAGGGACCAATATGATTGTCTAGTCTGACCTCCTGCACAACACGGGCTGCAGAATCTCACCCACCCACTCCTGCAACAAACCCCTAACCTATGTCTGAGCCACTGAAGTCCTCAAATCATGGTTTAAAGACTTCAAGGTGCAGAGAATCCTCCAGCAAGTGACCCATGCTCCATGTTGCAGAGGAAGGCAAAAAAAAACCCAGAGCCTCTGCCAATCTGCCCTGGAGGAAAATTCCTTCCCGACCCCAAATATGGCAATCAGCTAAATCCTGAGCATGTTGGCAAGACTCATCAGCCAGACACGGAGGAAAGAATTCTCTGTAGTAACTCAGATCCACCCCATCGGGTATATTTACTGCTAGTAATCAAAGATCAATTAATTGCCAAAATTAGGCTATCCCATCATACCATCGCATGAAATACGATGTTGATTGCCCCTTCCACACCCATGAAGAGGAGTTGTCCCATCAGCTTGGACTCTGGGGGAAGGGAATAAAAATCCTTGACAAGAAGAACTGTATCTCAATGCTGCTTGGACTTTGAGAGGGCAAGATTTCTAAGCAAAAGCAAGGGAATCTCTGTGGGTTAGCCCTAACGGACACAGAGCTTGCATATTACAAAAGCTTCTACCACCTTCTGAAACCAAAGACTAACTCATTTGTTTCAGAGTTGTAGCACTGTTAGTCTGTATCAGCAAAAACAACAAGAAGTACTTGTGGCCCCTTAGAGACTAATGTGATATATGCCACCATGTGCCAGCAATGCCCCTCTGCCATGTACATTGGTCAAACCAGACAGACTCTACGCAAAAGAATGGATACAAATCAGACATCAAGAATTAATAACATTCAAAAACCAGTTGCAGAACACTTCAGTCTCCCTGGACAGTCAATAACAGACTTAAAAGTGGCAATTCTTCAACAAAAAAAACTTCAAAAACAGACTCCAATGAGAAACTGAAGAACTGGAATTAATTTGCAAAATGGACACCATCAAATTAGGCCTGCATAAAGACTGAGAGTGGATGGGTCACTACAAGAACTAAAAACTAATTTCCCCATGCTAATTTTCCCCCTATTGTTACTCACAACTTCTTGTCAATGGTTTTAAATGGGCCACCCTGATTACCACTACAAATGTGATTTCCTCCCCTCCCCCCCGTTGATAATAGCCCACTTTAATTGAATTGTCTCGTTAGAATTGGTAAGGCAACTCCCATCTTTTCATGTACTATGTGTATATATATATTCCTATTGTATTTTCCACTCCACGCATCTGAAGTGGATTTTAGCTCACGGAAGCTTATGCCCAAATAAATGTTAGTCTCTAAGGTGCCACAAGTACTCCTCGTTGTTTTAACTTATCTGTGTATGTTTACTTACTTTAACCTTGTAAATAACTTTTTTTTCTCAGTTAATTTTAAGTTTATTATGGGACTGGCTATAAGCATTGTCTTTGGTGTAAGATCTAAGGTGTAGATGACCTGGGGTAAGTCACTGGTCCTGGATATTATTATGATTTTTTTTGGCGTAAGGGGCTATCACAAAGGCAAGCTTACTTGGGTGACAAGATAGAATTTGGAGTACCCAAGGGGAACTGTCTGTGACTCCATGTTAAGGCTGTTGTTGTGCCTTCACACTTAGATTTCACCAAAGAACAGAAGTCACAACCAATTGAGTGGTATACCCTGCTTCTTACCAGCCTGCCCCAAGGCTGGTACTCATACTCCTGAGCCACTCCAGACAGCTTGACGGAGGTGCCTCCCAACCTACCCAAGTGGCATCAGCAACACTCAGTTTCCAAAGCCATGCTTTTGGCAGCACCAGTGCCACAGTACCAGGGGGCCCTTTAACTGAATACAATAACATCCAGCCAAAGCAATGGCCAGGCAGACCCACCTTGCTAGCCATTCAACCAGCCCTATGGTCTCCCCTGAAGACTTTTGCAAAAAGAATTAAACAACGCATCTTAGGCCACAACATGCTCCAGACTGGAGGACTCATGAGATTGCTAGGCATTAGAGGAGGAAATGGTCACAAAATGTTAATGTTTGAGCCAAAAGACCTTGGCTTTTTGAGGCACATTCCAGCAATAAATCCACTGTTTCAACATTGCCTCCTGCCCTTCGACCCTTTCCCAATTCCTTCCTTCCTTCCTCTTCCCTTACTAAAAGTTCATTTAGTAGGACAGATCAACAGGGTGTTAGAAACTCTATCCTGGCCCAACTGGACCACCAATGTGCAGGCTAATCTGACTTTTTGTGGATAGGCTTTAGAAAGGATACAGATGTATGGCTTTGAACACAAAAGTAGTTGCCACATTAACTTTGAGGGTGTGGAGTGTACTCACCACTGGTGCGCCACCTCATGGATCGTTGTGGCATAGCAGCTTTCCCTGCTTATGCTTGCTGTGGTCCCACATTAACTCAGCCCTCCAGCCAGGTCATGATTTACGTCCACCCCTTCTGGGTAACGATATCCAAACTCAAAGGAACATAAACTCTTCTATCCTTCAATTCTCTGCACAATCTCCTCCCCAGCTCCGCAGCATTCCTCCTCCTCCACAGAGCACTGCCTCCCAGGGGTTTCTCTCAGGAGGCCCAGCTACTCCTGAGTCTCAGGGCTTCTTCCCTAAAGCAGGCCTGGGAGAAGAGAGACTTTGCGAGTCTCCTCTGGTACAAGCTCCTTCCTGCAGGTACTTCTGTGATTCCTTTAGTCGGAGCCATCTTCCAAGGCCCAGCTTTCTAACCATATTCCTCTTTCAGGGCTTTAACTCTCTTTTCAAAGCTCTCTCCTGGGTCCTGCCCTTCTTTCAGGACCTGCTGCTCAGGGATATTCCTTTCCTTTACAGCCCAGCTTTCTCGACCGTTTCAACAGCTTCCGAATAGGAAAGGGTCCCACGATCTATTTTTTCCACTGGACCACCTCTTCTGGCCCCTACCCTCCCCAACTGAGTCTCATCCCAAATTGGCTCTGGCCCCTCCTCCAGGTGCAACAGGATGAACTCACTGAGCTCTCCAGCTCCCCTTAACCCCCTAACTACTGGTGGGGGTTTATATCCTAATCAAAGGGTGAAATGCTAACCCCATTTAAGTTAATGGCAAGACTCCCAGTAAGTTCAACAAGGCCAGGATTTGGTTTGAGAAAGTTTAACACAAAGCAAAGATGATTCTGTTAGATGGCTTTTAATGCGTGGCCCCTGCTAACCAAAGATGGGGGTTGGGGGGGATCAATATGCAAAAAAATTGAACTAGACCTCAAACTAAACTGGTAACATTTTTTTAAAAAGCCTCTAAGTGACTTGGGTACATCTATATGTGGGAAGAGGGGCAACCAACCCTGCGCAGCATCCCAGGGCCAATGAAGCAGACTCATGCTGCGACGCTAAAAATAGCTGTGTAGATGTTTAGGTTCTGAAGCCAAGGAGGGGGCCCCTAGAGGCCTAACTCCCACTGACTGTTTGACTCCAACACCTCCCTGAACTCAGAACTGTGCAGCGGAGACTCACCATTCTCTGCGGGCACTAGGGATCTTTGGATATCTAGAGAACTTTCCACCATTTTGAGTGGCTGTTTGTGCCAACTTTCTTGCACCCCCTTCCCCACAGACTCTTTACCTAAGCTTCACTCCTCACCTGCCCCTCTGACCTCTTCTCCTCAGCTCAGTCCCTCTCAACCTCTTTCCCCTCCCAAATAACCCCCCACTCAAAACAGCAGTCTCACTAACATACTATTTGTGGCCATCACATAGTTCACTCTGCTTGTGTTTTCTCCCTGTGTCTGCCTTGTCTATTTAGACTGTAAGCTCTGTGGGGCAGGGACTATCACTCTGTTTGTACAGCACCTAGCACAACAGGTCCCCACTCTTGGTTGGCCCTTAGGCATTACTGTAATAAACATGTTAAATAAAAAGGTTTGCCTTGGGCCACAAGATGGAGCTGTTTTATGGTTACGTATAGTGCTCAAGACTAAATGTGCCAATGCTAATAGCAACCATTAGATGGAGCATTTGACCACTCAATAAATGGAGAATGGTTTTTAACCTGGGATTTAACATTAACAAAAGTGATTTCTCCTTATAACATTATTTCCATATTCTCCCTTTTTGGAGGGCTTCTAAATTTGCCTCCTCCTGCCCAATTCACCATGAAGTTATAGCTCAGATTGATCATAGCACTAAGATCATTAAAATGCATTGGGATGAGAAGAGAATGGGTTACCTGCTGCTGAACAGACCAGTGGGAAAAGCATCCCTGCTAACAATATCCCATAGGCGCATGCCTTAAAACTTACCTACACACAAACATTGTACCCATTTATTTGAACCAGTACAGTTAAAGCATACCACCTGCCTAATGTAGAAAGTTATGCTGGTATAGTTTTTTCTATGGGGGAAGGCAAATTAGCTGTATTGCCATAAAGCACTTTTATACCGATATATGTGTCCATACTAGGGATTGTAGCAGGATAACTATACCGGTGAAAAATCACCCCCAATAATACAAAAATTGTCTGTTGACCAGGCTTTGTGAAACACTAATGAAAACAAAGGGAAACTCTCCTGCTATGTGTAGTTGTGTCTCTATATTAATGAGTAGGAAACAGTACACATCAATATTTATCTATTGGTATACATGACTAGATGGTTGAAAGAGATCAGAGACAAAAGGGAAAGAACAGGAAAACCAGACATAAATTATGCTATCCATGGCAGCAGGGCCAAGTCACCTTTCCTACAACTCTATAAAACTTTGCAGGTCATTTTAACTAATATTTAATTATTCTGAGTATAATTAAATATTAGTTAAAATGACCTGTAAAGGAAAATTATTGGAACCAAGGCTCTTTTGGTTTCTCAATGACATAAAAAAGGTCAGAAAATTTTAGATTTTGTTTCTCTTTCCATTAAAAATGTAGGTCTTGGCTATCCTGTTTTCCCTGGGAAGCTCTTCACCTTCAGGTTACTGAACTAGTAGGTTTAGCAGATCACTGTTTGGCCCCTACTCAAAATAACACAAACTGTGGCTATCTAGCCTTCCTTTTCAAAGAAGCTAAATTAGACGTTAGCAAAAAAAAAAAGTATCCATTATCTCCTGTCATCTGCCAGTACACCTCTACCCCGATATAATGTGACCCAATATAACACAAATTCGGACCTAATGCAATAAAGCAGTGCTGGGGGGGGGCGGGGGGGCTGCACACTCCGCTGGATCAAAGCAAGTTTGATATCATGCAGTTTCACCTATAACGCATTAAGATTTTTTGGCTCCCAAGGACAGCGTTATATTGAGGAAGAGGTGTACTCTGGATCTCTCTGCCAGGTTTCAGGGCTGGTTTCCTCTCATTTATAGACAAGGAGTATACATCCATACTCCACAGTGATATTCTTGATTGCCAAATAATACTGCCCCCCTACTTCCCCGACAGGCTGCAGGAAAGAACAAAAATGCTCAAACACAGCTCAGGGAGAGCTGCTAGGAGAACATGGGCTGAAATGCCAGCAGAACAAGGACAATCCCCAGCTCTGCATATCCTCTATGTCAAATGGGAACAGCATCATCTCCTGGCTCCCTCGGTGTCTACCCAAAACCAGCACTAGGATGAAGAGCTGCTGGCCAAGCTAAGCCCAGGCCAGACAAGGGTGATGCTGGTGGGCAGGAGGAAGTGCTTTGGATAACCTTTTTCCTCTGTAACATCCCCCATGGGGGAGGGCACCTGCCCTCAGGTTGTTAGTTCAGTCCATGACTTTGGGCTCCTTTCAGACTCCTCTGTCCAATCATGTGCTCCAACAGCAACGGGGGCAAAACATGCCCACTTCCTGCTGGGACTGGCCAGGCGCCTGTGCCCTGTCCCGTCAGACACAGCCCTGGCTGCGCCGACACTCACATTTGGGACTTGCAGGCTTGGTTGGTGCAGCTCGGTATTTAGATCCAGGCATGAAGCTGCCCACCTTGAAATGCCCCCTCCAGCACCCGTCACCCAGCATCTCTGCTCCAAGCCCCTGGAAACCTCAGCCAGCACCATAAAAAGCCCTCTATGAACAATCCCCATTGAGACACAAGAGAAAGGTGAGCAGCGCCCCATGGACCTGCATGTCAACACCACTGAAAGGATCCCAAGCAACGTGTGCAGCACCCCCTCCAGCCTGTGGAAACACTCCCTCTGTCCCCCAAAACACCCCCACTACACCCCCTCAGAAACACACCTAGTCCCTCCAAACACCCCACTACAGCCCCCTCAGAAACACCCCTAGTCCCTCCAAACACCCCCACTACACCCCCTCAGAAACACCTAGTCCCTCCAAACACCCCCACTACATCCCCCTCAGAAACACCCCTAGTCCCTCCAAACACCCCCACTACAGCCCCCTCAGAAACACCCCTAGCCCTCCAAACACCCCCACGACACCCCCTCAGAAACACCCCTAGTCCCTCCAAACACCCCCACTACAGCCCCCTCAGAAACACCCCTAGTCCCTCCAAACACCCCCACTACACCCCCCTCAGAAACACCCCTAGTCCCTCCAAACACCCCCACGACATCCCCCTCAGAAACACCCCTAGTCCCTCCAAACACTCCCACTACACCCCCCTCAGAAACACCTAGTCCCTCCAAACACCCCCACTACACCCCCTCAGAAACACCCCTAGTCCCTCCAAACACCCCCACTGCACCCCCCTCAGAAACACCCCTAGTCCCTCCAAACACCCCCACTACAGCCCCCTCAGAAACACCCCTAGTCCCTCCAAACACCCCCACTACACCCCCCTCAGAAACACCCCTAGTCCCTCCAAACACCCCCACTACACCCCCTCAGAAACACCCCTAGTCCCTCCAAACACCCCCACTGCAGCCCCCTCAGAAACACCCCTAGTCCCTCCAAACACCCCCACTGCAGCCCCCTCAGAAACACTAGTCCCTCCAAACACCCCCACTGCAGCCCCCTCAGAAACACCCCTAGTCCCTCCAAACACCCCCACTGCAGCCCCCTCAGAAACACCCCTAGTCCCTCCAAACACCCCCACTGCACCCCCCTCAGAAACACCCCTAGTCCCTCCAAACACCCCCACTACAGCCCCTCAGAAACACCCCTAGTCCCTCCAAACACCCCCACTGCACCCCCCTCAGAAACACCCCTAGTCCCTCCAAACACCCCCACTGCAGCCCCCTCAGAAACACCCCTAGTCCCTCCAAACACCCCCACTGCAGCCCCCTCAGAAACACCCCTAGTCCCTCCAAACACCCCCACTGCACCCCCCTCAGAAACACCCCTAGTCCCTCCAAACACTCCCACTGCAGCCCCCTCAGAAACACCCCTAGTCCCTCCAAACACTCCCACTGCACCCCCCTCAGAAACACCTAGTCCCTCCAAACACCCCCACTACATCCCCCTCAGAAACACCCCTAGTCCCTCCAAACACCCCCACTGCACCCCCCTCAGAAACACCTAGTCCCTCCAAACACCCCCACTACATCCCCCTCAGAAACACCCCTAGTCCCTCCAAACACCCCCACTGCACCCCCCTCAGAAACACCTAGTCCCTCCAAACACCCCCACTACATCCCCCTCAGAAACACCCCTAGTCCCTCCAAACACTCCCACTACACCCCCCTCAGAAACACCCCTAGTCCCTCCAAACACCCCCACTACACCCCCCTCAGAAACACCCCTAGTCCCTCCAAACACCCCCACTACACCCCCCTCAGAAACACCCCTAGTCCCTCCAAACACCCCCACTGCAGCCCCCTCAGAAACACCCCTAGTCCCTCCAAACACCCCCACTGCAGCCCCCTCAGAAACACCCCTAGTCCCTCCAAACACCCCCACTGCAGCCCCCTCAGAAACACCCCTAGTCCCTCCAAACACCCCCACTGCACCCCCCTCAGAAACACCCCTAGTCCCTCCAAACACCCCCACTGCAGCCCCCTCAGAAACACCCCTAGTCCCTCCAAACACCCCCACTACAGCCCCTCAGAAACACCCCTAGTCCCTCCAAACACTCCCACTGCAGCCCCCTCAGAAACACCCCTAGTCCCTCCAAACACCCCCACTGCAGCCCCCTCAGAAACACCCCTAGTCCCTCCAAACACCCCCACTGCAGCCCCCTCAGAAACACCTAGTCCCTCCAAACACCCCCACTACATCCCCCTCAGAAACACCCCTAGTCCCTCCAAACACCCCCACTACATCCCCCTCAGAAACACCCCTAGTCCCTCCAAACACCCCCACTACACCCCCTCAGAAACACCCCTAGTCCCTCCAAACACCCCCACTACACCCCCCTCAGAAACACCCCTAGTCCCTCCAAACACCCCCACTGCAGCCCCCTCAGAAACACCCCTAGTCCCTCCAAACACCCCCACTGCACCCCCCTCAGAAACACCCCTAGTCCCTCCAAACACCCCCACTACACCCCCCTCAGAAACACCCCTAGTCCCTCCAAACACCCCCACTGCAGCCCCCTCAGAAACACCCCTAGTCCCTCCAAACACCCCCACTACAGCCCCTCAGAAACACCCTAGTCCCTCCAAACACTCCCACTGCAGCCCCCTCAGAAACACCCCTAGTCCCTCCAAACACCCCCACTGCAGCCCCCTCAGAAACACCCCTAGTCCCTCCAAACACCCCCACTGCAGCCCCCTCAGAAACACCCCTAGTCCCTCCAAACACCCCACTGCACCCCCCTCAGAAACACCCCTAGTCCCTCCAAACACCCCCACTGCAGCCCCCTCAGAAACACCCCTAGTCCCTCCAAACACCCCCACTACACCCCCCTCAGAAACACCCCTAGTCCCTCCAAACACCCCCACTGCAGCCCCCTCAGAAACACCCCTAGTCCCTCCAAACACCCCCACTACAGCCCCTCAGAAACACCCCTAGTCCCTCCAAACACTCCCACTGCAGCCCCCTCAGAAACACCCCTAGTCCCTCCAAACACCCCCACTGCAGCCCCCTCAGAAACACCCCTAGTCCCTCCAAACACCCCCACTGCAGCCCCCTCAGAAACACCCCTAGTCCCTCCAAACACCCCCACTGCACCCCCCTCAGAAACACCCCTAGTCCCTCCAAACACCCCCACTGCACCCCCCTCAGAAACACCCCTAGTCCCTCCAAACACCCCCACTGCAGCCCCCTCAGAAACACCCCTAGTCCCTCCAAACACCCCCACTGCAGCCCCCTCAGAAACACCCCTAGTCCCTCCAAACACCCCCACTGCACCCCCCTCAGAAACACCCCTAGTCCCTCCAAACACCCCCACTGCAGCCCCCTCAGAAACACCCCTAGTCCCTCCAAACACCCCCACTGCACCCCCCTCAGAAACACCTAGTCCCTCCAAACACCCCCACTACATCCCCCTCAGAAACACCCCTAGTCCCTCCAAACACCCCCACTACAGCCCCTCAGAAACACCCCTAGTCCCTCCAAACACCCCCACTACAGCCCCTCAGAAACACCCCTAGTCCCTCCAAACAACCCCACTGCAGCCCCCTCAGAAACACCCCTAGTCCCTCCAAACACCCCCACTGCACCCCCCTCAGAAACACCCCTAGTCCCTCCAAACACCCCCACTGCAGCCCCCTCAGAAACACCCCTAGTCCCTCCAAACACCCCCACTACACCCCCTCAGAAACACCCCTAGTCCCTCCAAACACCCCCACTACACCCCCCTCAGAAACACCCCTAGTCCCTCCAAACACCCCCACTACACCCCCTCAGAAACACCCCTAGTCCCTCCAAACACCCCCACTACACCCCCCTCAGAAACACCCCTAGTCCCTCCAAACACTCCCACTGCAGCCCCCTCAGAAACACCCCTAGTCCCTCCAAACACTCCCACTGCAGCCCCCTCAGAAACACCCCTAGTCCCTCCAAACACCCCCACTGCACCCCCCTCAGAAACACCCCTAGTCCCTCCAAACACCCCCACTGCAGCCCCCTCAGAAACACCCCTAGTCCCTCCAAACACCCCCACTGCACCCCCCTCAGAAACACCCCTAGTCCCTCCAAACACCCCCACTGCAGCCCCCTTCCTTTTCGGTGAACAATCTCGCGAGAGCCCGGTCCGGCGCGCGCTGCGGGGGGGAGATGCCGGAAGTGGGTGTCTCGGTTTCCCGGCAGCTCCCGGAAGCGGAACGAACCGTCACGGTCACCATGGCGGCGGCGCGCGGGGCCCTGCGGCTCTTATTGTTGCTGCTGACGTTGGTGGCGGGGGCGCTCTGCGCCCCCGTAGCCCGCGCTGAGGAGGTCACCGCTCGGGGTGAGACACCCCGGGCCCATTCGCTACTAGGGAAGGCGGGGGGGCGCTCCGTTGGGGGGGCGGGTCTGTGGAGTGGCGGGGCCGGGGGTTGGTTTTGGGCCTTGTCTCATCCAGGTCTCCAATTGCCGCACGGTGCGCGCCCGCGGTAAACCTCCCATTGACTTCCCTGGCGCGGGGGCCCCAGGTGCGAGGGAGGCAGGGGGGTGGAAAGGGGAGCGGCGTGGGACTAGAGCAAATAGCAGCCATAATCTGTGTACTTTGTTGGCAGTTCCAGCAGCCACAAGCTCTCCCGAATCCCACACCAGCCAGGCAGCTGTGAAAAAGACATCTGAGGGGAACAAGACCCCTGTGACAGAGGCAAAGCAAGACAAGGAGGACCCTAAGGAGGAGGAACTGAAGGAGGAGAAGAAGGAAAAGGAGGAGGAACTGAAGGAGGAGAAGAAGGAGGACCCTAAAGAGGACAAGAAGGAGGAGAAGAAGGAGGACCCTAAAGAGGACAAGAAGGAGGAGAAGAAGGAGGACCCTAAAGAGGACAAGAAGGAGGAGAAGAAGGAGGACCCTAAAGAGGACAAGAAGGAGGACAAGAAGGAGGACAAGAAGGAGGACCCTAAAGAGGACAAGAAGGAGGACCCTAAAGAGGACAAGGAGGAGAAGAAGGAGGACCCTAAAGAGGACAAGAAGGAGGACCCTAAAGAGGACAAGAAGGAGGAGAAGAAGGAGGACCCTAAAGAGGAGAAGAAGGAGGAGGCACTCAAGGACCAGGCACTTGATGGCCAGGGTGCCCAGGCTGCTGAGAGGAAGGCAGATGATGGCACTAGCAATGAGGCTGTTGATAAAAATGTGGACCCTGCTGATGACAAGAAGATGGATGAAGGTACTCAACATGGGGAGGGGAGGGGGGAGAGTGCTCCTGCTGCTCCCCCCAAAGATGAATCAGAGAGTAGCCACTTCTTTGCCTACCTGGTGACCGCAGCCATTGTCGTCGCTGCCTTGTACATCGCTTATCACAATAAGCGGAAGGTGAGTTTTTCTGGATGTGGTGTGGGCTCCGTCTGCTTCAGGGTTTTATCAGTGCTAGTGGATGTAGAGAGCATTTCCTTGCAGTTAGACTAGTGCTGTCACAAGCAAGAGATTGGTTCTTCCTTCTCGTACTGCCAGAAAGGGTCTTGAATTTTTGATCCAAAACATCAGAGTTTCCAAAGTGTTTTGTTACTCATGTTCTTCCTTTACCCGCTTCTGGCTGGGGTGGAAGAAAACTTTTCAATACACTGTCTTGTCTTTGGCTTTTCTGTTGTTGGGGTTTTGTCCAACCCTCAGGTCCTGTTGGGATGAGCAACGAGAGTGTTTACCCAGGGGAGGGTCTTTAGTCTTTGTGAAAACCATGTGGTCTTAGTCCTGGTGGTCATCTCCAGGTGTGGAACGGGGGTGGGAAGGAATGAGAAGAGTAGCAGTTAAGATGCTTTTTCCTGTTGACTGCTCCTTTTCTCTTCAGTCTAAATTCCTTTAGATGCTGAGAAATGTCCAGCAAGGATGCTGGACTGTTGTTTAATGTGCTCATAATGCGTTAGGGTTTCTTCAGGCTGGCACAAAGACATGGCCTAGACTATCTGAAGATCATTCTTTGTTGAGGTAACCTTATAGACCTTCCTGAGTGTCATCGTGCCAGCAGCACCTTGATCCATACAGTGCAGTCTCTCTCCTATGTGCATATGACCCAGGCTTTTAAAAGCTTTAATCCTAGTAAGAAAATCCTATTTGCATTTCCTTATTGTCTGTGCAGAAAGCAGTAACCTTAAATTGAGGAGTCTGGTTCAGGAAGCACCTGCTAGGAGAAATGTGGTAAGGAAAGGGGCTCTTCCAGTGTGGACTGGAGATACTGATCTATCGGAGCAAACTGTATCCAGCCCGATGCTCCTGGCCTGGTTCAGAAGGCCACTAGAACCTGTGCTATGTGGTTCTTTTCAGTTTCTGTTTGACTTACAGCAAGGAGAGGCCATGTTACAGTATTTTACTCATGCCTCTGTCTGATATCCTGTTTTCCTGGGTGGCTGAAGAGGTTGAGACCTGAAAGGGGTGACTTGATTGTGGTTTTGGAGTTTTGGTGGGGAACATCCTGCCTTTTGGGTTGTATGAGTCATTTTGCTGTGGAATTTGCCAGTGATGGTCATAAATAGCATCAAAGGCACCTACAGTAGCGAATGGGTGCTCTTTTTGTTTTAAATTCCAAGAAATAAATTACATTCAAAACACTATTACAGTTTCTTTGCAAAAGACTAGTCTGCCCTGAAAACTTACATCAGCATAGCTAGGTCTCTTGGGAGTGTGAAAATCCATCCCCCTGAGAGACATAGTTAAGCCGACCTAACCCCCATTGTAGACAGTGCTAGGTCGACAGAAGAATTCTGTCGACCTAGCTACCGTCTGTCGGGAAAGTGAATTGACTACAGTGGTAGAACGCTGTAGAATGTCTATACTGAAGCGCTACAGGGGTGAGTGCAGCTGTAGCTTTGCTGTTGTAGTGCTTTAAATGTAGACATAGCCAAAGATTTTATACCTTTTTAAACCCCAAATGTTAGAAATTCTGAAAACAAACGATAAAGGGGTTTTGCCTGGTCCCTACTCTTGTACATTCCTTCACTGCTCATTGTCATCCCATTTAACATGTCTTCTAAGAAAATGTGGAAAGTAGAAAACAACAAATTAAAAAACAACCTCATTTTTTTTATTCAGGGGATCCATTTTTCCATAATCTAGTGACTTGTGTTCAATCTTTTTGCATGTTTCTGTAAATCATGTTGGGAAGCAGTGTAAGCTGAGTGGGGCAGTAGAGAATAAAGAGGAATTATATGGCAGCGTGGTACTGGCTATATCTCTTAGTGTAATAGGCTGGCAGTGTTCTGTGAACTCCTTTCGTTAACAGATGGAGTTGGTCCCCATGGAAGATGCACTATTGTCAGTCTTAATCCTTCAAAAATAACTAGATTGACTTTCAAGTTGTTATTTTAAAAAATAAATCTTGGGTTCTTATTTGTTTTCCGATATGTGGGAACCTTTAGGTTCACGTTTTCAAGCTTTTCACCACAATCATGGCTAGAAAATTACTCTTTAATTACAATCAGAGCTGCAATTCTCATGTAATATGACTCTGCAAGACATGGGGGCTTAAAGAAAAACATACCTTAAGACTTGTGAGAATTGGCAACACGGGCTTCTGCTTAGTAATTGTGTATGGTGTCATCATACCCAGATAAAGAATGTGGGGGAGGCTCTCTGGAGAGTGACGAAACCTCGGTGTGGGTTAGACAGTCCTGAATTTGGAAATCTAGGAGCTGCCAATGCTGGAAAAATAGGCTTTGGTCAGGTGAGATGTTTCATTGCTATGAGAGTGGGACACAAGAGCAGAACTATCTGTCCCTGAAGTGGGAAAAGAGGATACTTATAACGCCTGTAGTTCTGCATCAGCTCTTTTCAACCACCACAAAATGTGGTAATCTCTCAGGATTTGCTTGCTGATTTATTTCCTTCTCCTCTTTCTGTCTTCAAAGATCATTGCTTTTGCTCTGGAAGGAAAACGATCAAAACTACCTCGGCGGCCCAAATCCAGTGAATATCAGAGACTGGATCAAAAGGTAAGAGTGAATCGGGTCTTGATATAACAGCCCATCAGATAGGCAGGGCTTGAAAATGAACTCAGCTGTCTTTTGCCAGTAGCCGAGTAGTTTGGGGAGTAGGTGCAGCACTGCCTATTGTTGCTTTGTGCTGTGCCAGCTGAGAAGCAAGTGCAGCAGCTGGACTCCACCAAACCAGGGCCAGTCATGAAGCTGATGGGAAGCCAGCTTTGGCGAGAAGGTTTTTGGTAATGGCCCTGCCCTTAGTCTGATGAGGCTTTGTTCTGCCCATTTAAGTTATCTTTTGTTTTCAACATGCCATCCCTGAAAAGGGAAGTATCTGTGCTGATGGTTGGGCTTATGGGCCCTATGGCAAAGAGCCTGATTTCTCACCTGATGTAAATCAGCAGTCTACACCAACTGAGGATCTGACCCACAGGATCCTGGAGGCTCCTGAAGGCACTGGAGGCTGATGGGGATCAGCAGGGCGGGAGCTGCTAAGCCTTGCTGTGAAGCCATTGTCATAACCTTTTCCAGCAGATGGAAATGCACTGAAACCTATTTAGTAGGTCCCCATCAATTCAGCGCCCCCATAGTTTTGCCTCCCCAGCCCTCACCCTCTGTCCACCCCACACAGCTCCCAGCCCCCCATTAGTTCTCCCCCCCAGTCTCACTTCTGATCCTTGGGTTCTTCACCTCCTCCCAGGCTGGGGAGGGGGTTTTCAGTTCTCTCTCCCCCTTGCAAGCTGCGGGGGCGGGGGCAGCTCTGAGGGCTCTGTACCTCCCTCCCCCTTCCTTGGCCATATGCTGCAGGGGGAGGGAAGAAGCAGAAGAGCCGTCCCTGTCCACAGAAGGGGAGTGGGGAGGAAAGAGTGGAGCTTTCCTGAGCTCATTCTGCTCCCTCTGTCCCCCTCCTCTCCTGTTAGAAGAGGGGAGGGGAAGAGGTGAGAGAGAGCGAGCACTCTGCTTTTGGAAACCACTGCCCTAGATCTAGGGAAATTTAGCACTACACTGAACTTCACTTACCCTCGTATAGTCAAATATGAAGCATGTATAATGAGTCAGGTGGAGAAAAAAGGAAAAGCAGAGAAAAACTGCAGAACAAGAAGCAGCAGGAAGACCTTTAGAATGTTTGGATGGAAACCGGGGAGTGGGGAAGGAGAGAGAGACTATAATCCTCCAGGTCCTGGCCTTGATGAGGTGGAGGAGGAGAATGAACATGAGCCATCTCATTTTTCTGTTGAGAACATTTGTTCAAGTGCAGGGCCTGTAAAACAGGATGGCATTGGTAGAGTTGTGCTTCATGACTGGAGATTAAAAATCCATCCAGAAAGGGATACAAAAGGAAAACGATTTCCCAATATACTTCTCTCCTGCACTCTTCCTAATGGAGAAAAAGTGGGACATGACTGGATAGCAGTGATACAGCATGCTGTTCGCTGCATTCCATGTTTACTGTTCCCCTGGATGCAACAACTCAAGGGTGTTCTTCCAGGCTTAGCCATGTTAACTGGGTAGACTGCAGATCGCAGCTGGCACCAGCTATGTAAGTGAATCCCTGACAATGAAAAAACAGCATCATGCAGAACACGCTATGTGAAATGGATGGAAACAAGAAGACTGAAAGGTGATAAAACCTTCCCCTCGTTGTTGGAGACAAATTTTGGAAATAAAAAAGAAAAGTGGAAGAAAGTTCTGAAGCATATGGCACAAGTTACAAGCTAAATGATAAATCCAAGGGTAATTTCTTGGGTCTTATTGAGTTGTTAGCCAAATATAACCAGTTTTTGGGTGACTATGTGAAGAAGGCACAGGCGCAACATCAGAGAGTTCAATCCTACTTACCCGCTGAGACCCAAAAGGAATATATTCAAGAATGTGCAGGGCAAATCGTGAAAACTATCCTGGTGTGTGGTTAAAGAGGTCAAATACTTTTCGGTAATTTCCAATGTAACTCCAGACACCTCACATGAGGAAAAAACACTGTTGATCAGATATGTTCATCAAATACCTGCTGGTAACTTTGTGATTCAGGAATGTTTTTTGTGCTTCAGATTTTACTGAGAAGACTGGTGAGGAAATAGCAGAAATGATTCACAATGCTATAGTCAAACATAGATTAGATTTCCAGTGCTGTTGTGGACAAGCTTTTGATAATGGTACTAATATGGCTGGAAATACTCCTGAGCTCAGGCAGTGCTTCAACAGACTCCTCAGGCATTTTTTCCCCCAGTGTGCATTGCATAGGCCAGTGGCTGTCAACCGGGGTATGCAGAGGTCTTCCAGGGGTACATCAACTCATCTAGATATTTGCCGAGTTTTACAACAGGCTACATAAAAAGCTCTAGTGAAGTCAGTACAAACTAAAATTTAATAGACAAAATGAGAAAGTGAGCAATTTTTCAGTAATAGTGAGCAGTAAGCAAGGAGTTTTTAAATGAAGAGAAACTTGGTGCTACAACAAGACAAATCAGACTCCTGAAGGAGGTACAGTAGTCTGGAAAGTGGAAACTCACTGGCGTAGGCTGAACTTGTTAGGTGCTGGTTCGGCAGAGTCATTGATTGTAGTATGTTCTTTGGCTGTCTTCAGTCATTCTACAATATTCCGTGCAAGTCCACAGCGATGTGAAATTTTGAAGAAAAATGTTTGATTCACTCCATTCAATGTCTGGTACACAGTGGGCGGCATGTGTGCCAAGAACCTGAAAGACTTACCGGTGGCATTGAACAAATTCTATGAATTAAGCCTGGCTGCCAAAACCAGAAATGATATTGCTGGTCTAGTAAAATACATGTCAAAATTTAAATGTGTTTGACTGAAAATTCTACACCCCATCAATGAACAGAACCTGCTTCTTCAGCACTGAGATGCTACACTTGACGTTGAAAGATAACATCAAGGGCATCTCACTGAATTGGCACAATTATGAGAAAAATGGAACAAAATTTATATTGAATGTGTGCATGTTGCAGCTAACTTTGGCATCAATCCTCTGGGGGGAAACACCCATCCAAAAACAGAGGTGATGACTCAGGTGATCAAGACAAGCTTGGAAAGGACTATCTTTGAGACTTTTGCATTATGGACTCTATCATAGGTGGCCTCAAAGTGGTTTGCTGCACTCTCCTGAATCTGTCAAAAATTTGAATTTCTATTGACCTTTCTTGAAAAGGTTGAAGTTGCTCTCAATGACGTTCTGACTCTTTATTCTACTTCTACCTCTGGTGATATAAAAAAGGAATTAGTGTTTCTGAAATGCATTTATAAGGAAAACATTGGCCCAAATACTGTCATCACTTGGTTTATTAAATAAGTTGCATGAAGTCTCTGCAGAACTTTTCCCCAACCATGATGGTTGCACTTTGTATATTTTGCTTCATACCAGCCTCTGTGGCCAGTGCAGAAAGTGTGCTCAGACATATGAGGAAGTACCAGCATGCAACTATAGTTCAGTCTCGGATTAATGGCCTAGCAGCTCTTGCAATTGAAAGTGCTCTGGCAAGATTGGTCAGTTTCAGTTATTCATTTGCTATAAAAAAAAAAAAGGAAGAAAAGCACTGTTATAAGTTGAAAATTCTAATCATACAGAAACAGTTTATTCTTCTAGCTTCTTTACTGCATTTTTTGTTATCATAGACTGACAAGTGTTCTCTTTGCTGCTATGCAGCTTGTTCTTCAGTTTTATATGTCTCTTGGTCTCCACTTCCGCTTCACTTGTTCTCTGCTTCTCCCCATGTCCCTCTGTGTCATGTCTCCTTTTTCCATGCCCTTGTTCCATATGTCTGTCTCTTCATTGGTATCCTTTGTCCCTATGTGTCCCCCTGAGCTCCTGGTGCATGTGTCGGCCTATGTCTTTTGTCCCATCCCCATCAATGCTGCAGCACTCTACAGTCCCCTTCTGCTTGTCCCAGAGTATCCTTAATCTGAGGCTAGGAAGTACAGCTCCAAATACTCCTCCCCTGTCATGCCCCTCTTGGATTCTTGCCCTGCCTCATTTTCCTCTAGTTTCCTACTCATGCCTCCCTGCCTCTGACTCAGGCCAGCAGCTGCTGGGGAAAATCCTGGTTGGCAACAGAGAAGTTCATAAACAATGCCATGTATGAATTTTGTACCTAGTAATCCCGTTTTTAGCCCCCACCAGAATACTCAGAGTCTCAGCAGGGAGGTTAATGGGAGAGCTGCAGGAGGAAGGCAACAAGCTGGAGACTTCACTCGAAGGGGCCCTGCTCCTTCAGTCCTCTCTCTTCAAGTGGCTTCACCTTTCTTGCTGGTTCACTCTCCCCAGCAATTTCCCTTCCCCTCAGCAGCTTCCTGGCAAGCCGAGGCCTGGCTACCTTCCTGGAATTGGAAGCAGCAGGTGGCAGATTTGATTCAGCTCCAATCCCAGTTTTCATAGCTGCCAGCTGCCAATCCCTGGCAAACGGCGCTCAGATCTTTGTCCCTGGGGCTGCAGCCAGGAGGTAGGTCCAGTGTGGGGATTCAAGGGAGACACAGGTTAAAAAAAAACAAACAAACCCAAACTTTCCCCAGTTCAAAACCTGCAATATTCAGATCACAACCTGAATATGAAAAGTGTCACTGGCATAAAAAGTGCATGAAGCACACTTGAAAAGACAGTAGTCCTGTGAAAAATGTCACTTCACTCAGTGGGTTTGTTCCCTCTCCTAGCAGCCAGGCCAGTTGCCTTTAGTGCCACAAATAAGGTGGTATTGCTCGTTGCACCGCAGAGCTAACAAGGAGCAAATGCAGTTTTGAGAATCAGCTGGCACCTCTTCCTTATTGTGCAGCACTAATTGTCATACGTCAGAGCAACCGCACCTGTATTTCCCCTCGTTTGTCCAGCAAGGGCTCCCCCTCTCAGGCTTCTGGCTCCCCAGCAATTGGCTGTCATGGGTGGAGATACACGTCTGTCTCCCTTCTGACTGGGATGTTTCCAGGCTGCACAGACCCCAGGCTGGACTGTGAAATCCCAGCAAAAGACAGGCTGTCTATGCAGGCTTTTTGTGCCTTCTCTTCAGAGACAGTACACCGTGTAATTGCCACAGGTATAAGTTACCACTCAGCTCTTTCTAAGCAAGCACATTTTATTCTTAAGGTAAAAGCATGACAGAAAACATTGCAAACAATAAAAGAACCTGCACACATGCTAATAAGTCTACCAGAGATCACCCCCTTCTTCTGATTGGTGATTAGTCTTTCAGACCTAGGGTGACCAGATGTCCCGATTTTATAGGGACAGTCTTGATATTAAGAGCTTTTTCTTTTATAGGCTCCTATTACCCTCCATCCCCATCCCCATCTTTCACATTTGTTATCTGGTCACTCTATTCAAATCCCACACAGGTTTTTCTTGTGGTCACCAGTTCAGCATAGCTTCAGCTCAGAACAAGCCCTCTGAGTCACTCGGTTATCCATTCTGGGTCTATGAAGATTATTTCCCAGCAAATCTACTTCAAATGTATTGTCCCAAAAGGTCCTCTGAAGTTCCTAATACTTCCCAGGGATTTCATTAAGCATATTTCTTACAGAAGTTACATACAGTTCCACAATAACTCATAAACAATTGCTTTTTTAACACAATGGACTCCTAAAATACTTAATTCAATAAGATTGAACTTAATTCCTTAAGATTGTCCAGGATATTGTCATATCTGTCACACTAATAAATTCCTTACTAGGTTCTAGTCATTCTCAATGGGCTTACAGCCCTGTGTGCCTCAGGGTTGTACACATCACCAAGGGTGTAATTTGGCTTGTTGAATCTTTATTACCGGTGAGGATGCACAGGAAGGAAATCACCCAGGTTAAATCTGCTGGGCTGCCAGTTAGAAAAGTCATCTCTTTATTTGAAACTGAATCAGAGAGCGGAGAAATCCAGAGCCCCGTGCTGCCATTTTTACAGTAACTTTTCAGAATAGTGTGTGCAGAAAAGCTGCTCTGACAAATGATTGAAAACTCTCTCCTTTTTGTCTTCAGATCTAAATTTTCCCCAGAAATTCCTCCACACTGCTGACTCGGTTAAGCACCGCTGAAAATGAAGATACAAGGAAGTCCTGTGATTCCCAGCAGAACAGCTCTGAATCCCTCCAGGTCTTGGAGTGTGAGAAGAAGAGAAGTGCTTTTAGTTTTGCACTTGCACTTTGGTAACATTGACTCCTCAGTCTCCAAATATTTTCCCCCTTGCCAGCTGGCTGATGATGAGCTAGTTTCCAGTTCTGGTCTCTTGCTTTCATATTGTGATGTCAGGAAAGCCAAGGGAAGACCCAACAAGTGGCAAAAAAATTTTGTGCCCAGACGATATGGATTTTGCCTTCTGCTATATTGACACACAGGTCTCTGTTTAGGAGACCTGCCTGCTTAATGAGCCTTCTGATTCTCTTTCTCTAGATTCATGGAGGAGTCTTTATAACCAGCATGGTTGGTCTTGTAGCTGACATATGAACATTATCCCTTTCTGTCCATTGTATTTGGACTCTAAAGTTCACATCGTGTTTGTTTGCACTAATTCAGAAATGTTTTTGCCAAGAACTCTTATTTGATCAGTTGTTAGTTCACTGTGATGAAGGCAGTGGTGGAAGTTAACAGCTGATTCTCTCTTAATGCACATCTTTGGAGATGTGGGTGGAATCAGCAATCCCTGACCCTTTGAATTTTGCTTGTCCACCTTAAATGTGCTAGCGGACTTGCTGATGGTCTGTTTTTCCTGATGTCATACCCAGAGTTCAGGTGATTGCACTAACGACGAGGAAATATTTAGAGAGTGGATGCTGTGAAAGAATGCAAGGAGTGTGTATGAAGCTCTGTGCCAAGCCTCCATGGCAAAGTCTTAATGAACTTTGCCTCTGTAAACCTTGCCACCTCCCCCATAGTACTGTGACAGGAACATGGCAATGTTCAGGTGGAAGAAAACATACACCCTTACCACAAGTCTGTTCTTCAACCCCTAAATTTTCAACATAGCCTATTCTCTTCAGGACTGAATAGACTGTCCTGCTGATAAAGGTCAGATCAATTGTACTTGCATAAGTTGAACCTACAAGTGTCAATTCCCACTTTGTCTGGGAGGTCCATTTTCTTTATTCTTTGTCAAAGTGCAGAGAGAGAGTGGAAATAGGGCAAGGATGGCTGGCAACATGGTGCTTTGGACAGATGCTGGCAGCATTTCATGCCTGTGATGCATAGCAGCAGTATGGCTCCCTTAAGCAGAGAGCTTTGAAATGGATGTCTTTACAAGGCACTGTATTTGCACAATGTGGAGAGCTGTGCAATATGGGCTCTGGCCTATGTCATTCATTCCTCAAGCTGGGAGTGCTGTTATGCCATCGTGCACGGCAGCGCCCCCACAGAGCCCAGGAGAGAGGCTTGTTGGGCTAGTGCAGAAATATTTCCTCCCAAGTAGATGGCAGATTGAAAATATACAGAAAGGGATTTGTTCGGTGTAACAGAATATCTTCCTGCAGAGTCGTCTACAAGATGTCCCCTCTCCTCTTCCCTTTGACCTTGGCCTTCCTCAGCTCTGAGTTGTGCTTTGTTTAGTTGAACATACTTATAACCAGCCACTTCATGCAGAGCTGTTACCTGAGTGGTGTTATGGAACTCTTAGATTCCTTGTCTGCCTAAACCAGGGACTGATGCATATTGATATTGCTTATATTTCTGATATAAGGCTGGGAAAAAGTATTGAATGAGACCCACTATGTATTCATCTCTTTATTTTCATATTCCACAAGGCCTCTATGTTTGAGACAAGGAATGTTTGGGAAATCTGTATATGATGGCTGGCTGGCTTGTTCTTTGTCTGTGGCTGTTTTCTTTATTTCTCCGTTCTGAGTTTTACAGAAAAATTGCTGTGACACACAACTGCATAGGAGGAAACTTAGAATACATATCGAAGCCAGAATGTGAAAAGCCGCATCCTCATTTTCAATGCACTTGTCAGCTGATTGAGGCACAGGGAAGAACCTTGCCTCCATCTTGCGCAAATTGCTGTTTAGTAGTTGAGTTACTTCCCTTGGCATGTTCCAAAAATGGTGGTTGAGGCAAACCTTCCCCCGTCTCTTCCTCCTTGGTGTCAACCGCATTTGATGCCCTGCAGTAACACTACTAGACTGCAGTAATACTTAAGACTGCATCTGGGCTAAGAAATCTCCACATTTGAACATTAAAGCCATGGCTGATATTTTCGGTTTCATTTTCCGCAGAGGAGGGAGAGGGATGTGTATGCAGAGCTTAATTTATTTTAAAAAGAAAACCAAAGCAACTTACTTTTACTGAAAGAAATTAGCTGAAGTGTGTGTGTGTGTGTGTTTGATGGGGGGGGTGGAGGGAAATCATATATTTGTTTAAATTTATTTGGAAGCTGCCCCTAAGAAAGATTACTTTTCTGGACTCTGATTATGGGAGATCCACACAGGAGCCATTTTTTGGGAGGTGGGGGGGAGCATCCTGCTCTCAGGAGGATAAACAGGTCCCGGAATGTAACGTCTGAAGGAAATGCATCTTCTCAAAGGCAGGGAACTTGTGTGCAACATAACTGCGCTATTTATTTTAAAGACAACACATAACATGTTTCAGGACACCTGTGATGCTGTGCTCTATGGCCCATTTATTTAAGGGGTGCAGAATCTGAGGCTGTGATTTCTCATGTTTTTATGATAGAGGCAAAAACTTGAAGACATGATAAATGTTGCAATTCTCAGCCATACCTGCTTGCTTTCCTGGGAATTCCTGTTTTTATGTTTTACCTGCTTTGTCCCCCTTTGAATCAGAAAACGTTTTGGAAGGATTTGTACCAAATCTGTTTGTTTTGTCACAGAATCTGAAGGCCTCCTTACTTCAGCCTCTTCAACTGACTGTTTTATTTTAATCTGAAAATCTTTCTGCTTTGTTTTGGAAACGCAGCCTCATAAGTGTTCCTGCAGGCATGGGCTAAGGAGGAGCCCTATGCGAGCCAGGGCCCTTCTGTCTATGTACTGTTAGCAGCACAGTCTGGTATGTGCAAAGAGAACTAAGATACAGGGATAGTTCCTATGCTTCTGTCAGACTAATGAGAATGTCCATAGCTTGTGTGTAGGAGCTTTTTCCAATTAGCAGCAGTTTGCCATATGTCTGGCGTGTGTGCTGGCTCAACAGACATGCATAGCACACAATACGTGCAAACTTCACAGGGCAGTAAAGAACCCGCATGTGGCCAGGAACAATCGGTATTTATATGACCGCTCTTAACGTGGATCTCTGCAGCTACTGTGCTGTTCATACCCATAGAAGCAGCTCTTGAAATGCGGTGCAGCTCTGTACATTTGCAAGTTATTGGTGAAAGACTATTGGTGAAGGATTCAAACGTAGTCCCCTCCTGCTATCCTCGAAATTCGAGTGTGTGCTATTACTAATGACAGTTGCTGTAATTCTCGAATTGTACGAAATCTCTGGGAATGATCTCCATGTTTCATTGATTTCTGTGGTATTAAACTTTATGTAAGATATTCTACAAGTCTTAAACAGGTAAAGGTACAAATAGTTTCTGCTGTGTTCAGAGATGGCACAAACTTCAAACTAACAGAGTCTGCTGGATACATTTCTTGCCAAATGGCATTACTCTGCTAGGCCAGCTACATTCCCAGGCTGACTTCATGAGTTGTTTGGTTTCTACTGTGGTAAAATGAGACTCGCTTTGAAGAATCAGAATTTTCTAATCCTTTGTACTTTTCTGTGTGGTGAAGTCAATAAATGGACACAATAAAGAAATGTAATTTCACCCTTCTATATACTGCCTGCCTCATTTAAAACCTCAGAACAGCAACACAGGTTGGGTTATTGTATTGTATGAATACTAGGCTAGATCTGATGCCTGTCAGGGCAGTTGGATTCCCCATCTGCCTCCTGCCTGTAACAGACCCGATGTTGGTTGTGAACACTTTATTAGGGTTGTTTAATTTATTGCATTCTCCTAGCACTGTGCGAAATCAGTATTGTCTTGCTGATCCCAACCACCTACTGAGTTGAAAATAAAATCCAGTCCAACAAATTCTCATGCTCTAACCCCTACATTCCAGTCTTTCACCTTCTTGGGCTGCTTAACCAAATAATCCCAAGTTTTTTTTAATCACAAACTCAGTAATGCACTCGAATTTAAACTACATATAAACCCGACTAGGGCAGAGCAGGGCTGGACAGAGTTTACCTTAAACACATTTACTTTTAGTTTCAACAGAGTGTACAACAGAACCACCCAAGACAAGACTTGGCAATGAAGGGGCTTTGATGGATGGCACACTACACTGACGGTAGTGGATACGTGCTCTCCTTTCATATTGAGTTTTGATCTGGCGGAGAAATCTTTCCCATAGTGCTGGTGTTGTTAGCTCTGGGGTGAGGCCATGGATGAGGGGGTTGGGGTGCAGGAGGGGGCTGAGGCAGGGTGGTGAGGGGAGTGTGGGCTCCAGGGGGGAGTTTGGGTGCAGGAGGGGACTCTGGGCTGAAGTAGGTGGTTGGGGTGCAGGACGAGGTTCAGGATGCAGGGTCCCGGCGGCTCCTGGGAAGCGGCCACTAGGTCCTTGCAGCCCCTAGGTGGCTCCATTAAGAAGTGCTACCTAAACCAGGCTTGGGGTGTGCACCCTAAAGAGGGATGTATGCACCAGCATGGCCCTTCCTGCTAAACTGAGAGTTCAGACCCTCCTGAACATCAGATGAAGGGTGCAGTTGCTTGGGTGAAACTGCCACCTGCTTGTTTGTTTGATTTCAATTTGCACAAGCTAACCACTGGCTTCCTGCAATAAATGAGAAGCAATCTCACTTTAAACAGGAGCCCTCTTAGCAACTCGCTTATCTCTCATGCAAACAAAACCATTTGCACTTTGATCCGGTTTGGCTGTAACTAGCCAAGCTCAGAAAGAGCTGATCTGGTGTTCCACAGTCACAGCAGATGGCAGCTCGCCTAGCAGAGGATACTGCTGATCTGTGTATTGACCACACAGCTGAGCTGAGGAAAATAAAGCTGAAGCAGAACATGCAAGTAAAAACACTTGGTTGTGAATCGCGTCGTCCACTGCAAGCTGCTGGCTTAATTTTCTGGGGAGCTTTAGGGTGTAAAACCAGAGAGCGCCTGGGACAGGGATCCTTATTCCCAAAACTTTATAATCATATTTATGGCTGCGGAGCACAGCTAGTGTGAGAAGAACAACTCAAATATAAGGAGGAAAATTTCTGCTTGCTCAGTCAGCTGTGTAGAGCCAGCCTCATGAAGAACTTGTGGGGGGCCCTGGTAACTGAAATGTAAGTCACTGAGGGCTAGGTGGGCTTCTGAGATACATTGAGCTAGACCCAACCGGTAGCACTGGCGTTGCACAGAGGCCCTTGGGTTTTGGCACAGATACAACCGATCAGCACATGCTGTCGTCTTTGATCCTCACACGCAAAAACATTAAGGTTCAGGCACTCAGCTGAGCCCTGAGCTCCTCCACCCCCTCTGGAATGGGAGTTTAGTTCCCAAAATGCCTGTTGGAAAATGGGGAAATGCAGAGCAAAGGTGACACATCACACGCACCACTGCCTCCCACCTTAAGTCTGCCCCCTCCCGAATGCCAAGAGTTACTGGGATCATCACAGCACCGTACACAGCCCTTATTATCATCCTTAGTATCAGATACTAGAGTTCAAAGGAGGCATTCAGCTAGAAGTTAAAGGTGGATCCTGCCTATAGATTTTGCCATCCCTGGAGGAAAAAAAAAAGGAAAGAAAGTTGAAAGAGTTCAAAATAGCTGAGTGGCCCCTAACTCAGGAATTCCTTAACCAGATAAACTCAGATTTACTTCACGTACTCTACTTTGGGCCTGGAACTGGACCACCAATTTTCAAACTGCTCTGATTGTGTATGTGGATATTAGAGATTGGAAAATGTAGTTGTAAATGGGCTGTTGCAACTTTAACGATTGTGCAGCTACAAGCTGGCCCAGAATCAAACAGCTCAGTCTGTAGAACGTGTTTTAAATAATAGTGCAATGTTAGTTTTATTATTCATAGAGCATGGCCCTTCATTTGCTCATACAGCACAAAAGTCCTAGTCCCGTGGACTCGATAAACTGTCGGGACAGAAATGCTGCTGGCCCTCACGCGCTCTGTGGTTCCCTTTGCAGTCACTGGCCATGCACAGCACTCCTGAAAAGGTTGGAAAGCAGCTGGTGGCTCCCTCCGGCGAGATCCAAGTTCTCAGAGTCTGACGGTCTCTGTGGTTTGGGTGGAGAATGGATAAACCTCTCGCACCATGTTGGTGACAAAGCAGGGCATTTCCTTGTGTCCCTGGTGTGGCCCTTTGGCTTCGCAATGAAACGCGACTTTCCAGCTGATGCGGGTCATTAGACGTGCAAGTTCAAGATGCCGCTCATCGCCTTCCAGAAACTCCAGCAAGGTCTGGAGAAACATGGAGCCCAGCGGATTGAGGAAAGCGCTGTAGCCTGAAAGTACCAGAGAAAGGACGTTGTCTCTTGTGGGTGTAAATTCCCAGAGGGCTGCTTCATTCAAATACCGAAGCAGCTGCTGTGCTGGGGAGTGGGAGGAGACTGGTTGACCCACTGTTTCCATGGCCCCATCTACACTACAGAATGGAATCAGGACTCCATCGTGCCAGGTGCTGTACAAACGCAGAGCCTACAGCAGAAATGGCAGCACCTGTTTGCCAACCATGGTGCGTTGCCCTGGTGCTAGAGGAGAAGCCTTCCTGGAGCCTCGTCTCAGGTCTTTCCAGCACTGTGTCATGGAAACCTGCAGGTTTTCAGTTTAAATTAACCTGCATCAAAACATGTCTCCCTCCTTCCCCTCCAGAGGCCTGGTGGGGGGTGCAGGGCCAGCGTGGGAACAGGGGCAAGCGACTGATCGGGATGAGGGGTACACTATACCGATCTGGCTGAGGAAAGCCTTGGGTTGAGGGGCCCCTGTGGGAGCCAGGGGTGTGAAGGGAAGGAACAGTCACTTTTTTTTTCTGTGTCTGCCGCCTCTGTGTCCCACCCCCCAAACGCAAGCCAAGAGCAACTTTATTCCCTTCTCGGCCAGCATGGGGCCCGGCTGGGCCCTGGTGCAGGGGAAGCAGCATGTAAAATGGCTGTGCAGCTAGTGTCATGACTCCCCCATCAAACCCCACATCAGGGTCCCCCTCTTTGAACAATTCCCCCTCTGAGGATCCTGGGCTGAGACTTGACACTGTTTCCCTACAAGCCTTTTCGGTGGGATTCTCCCCACCACCTCCATGTTTAACTGAGAAAAGTTCAATGTTTCTTTCCCAAAATAGTGTGAAAGGGGACAGCTGTGACTCCGGCACCAGAGCTACAGAGTCAAAGTGGTGGCTGTTGCTGGAGACTAGACGGCTCCTTGTTGGGCAGCAGTTCTGCTCCACGGCCATTGTCCAAAGGGCATGGCTGGTGCAGCACAGACGGGCCAGAAGGGTGTTGGAGCTGAAGGAGCAGAATCGATCCTTGGGTGACAGCCCTTTACAGCCTACGGTCCTGGGGCTGTCTCTGCGCTCACTCACCTGGACTGCAGGCGAACATCACGGCCGTGCTGTCAGGGATGGAGAGGTAGTGTGAGAAGCTGTCTGCTGGGGGCCGGCCGCTGTCCGTCTCCACCCACACACCTGGATCCGTCACATTCCCACGGCAGGCCTGGAAACACAAGTGCGACAATCAGCCAGCAAAGGTCTGTATTGGGTGCTGTTCGTTCCACTGATATCCCGTCTGGCCTCCTCTGGGGCAGGCGTAAGCCCCCTTCATCTCCCCCTTCCCCCAGGCCTGGAGCTCCCCTTCATCTCCCCCTCTGCACAAGCCTAGCTGGAACCCCTAGCTATCTTCCCCTCCCCTCCAGGCCTGGAACCCCACTTCATCTTCCCCACCCCACAGGCCTGGAACCCTCCAGCCATCTCCTGTTCTCCACAGGTCTAGAGGCCCCATCTGTCTCTCCCTTCCCCTCCATGGCTAGCACAGAACCCCACACACCAACCCTTCCTGGCAGCAGATTGGGGGGGATTTGGAAAGATCAGCAATCTGGGCAGAGGCTAATCAAAGGAGACAGCTTGGAAAATGCCTTCCTTGGAGCAAACCCCTGCCATGCAGCTGGCCAGGCTCAGTCTGACACTGGGGTAGTTGGTTTTGTACATTTATTACCTGGCTGTCTGGATTGCAAGCTCCTTGGGGCAGAGACTGGATCTGTCTAGGTTCTGGATCTGTCTATGCTCTGTTCTGCAAGCGCTCAAAAATAGACACCGCTGGCTGGATCCTCTCCCTGCTTCTGGCCACTCTGTACCGCAGAGTAGCCAGAATCTGCCCTGGATCTGTCAGATCCATAGTGAGTGAGGTTCATTCACACCCTATGGCTGTTTGGTGGCCAGTTACTGAGGAACTAGCCCTTTAAGGAGTTTGTGGCTCCTCTGGGCCTGTGGCAGTCTTCACCCACCTCCCCAGGTGAAAGGAATGAGTAAAGGGGCAGATAATGGGAGCATGTGACTCAGACCCACAGGCTAAGCGTAGGGAGATGGCTCAGAGAGCAGAAAGGTCGTGTGAGGTTCTTACAGGGGCTCTGGAAGGGTCTGTCTACCAGTGAAAAGCAAAAAGCTGGCTGAAGTCCCCTGCACTATGTGTTGGGGGCAATGGATTGCTAAGCCGGGGATGGGTATAATGGCCTGGCAAGCCAGTCCCCACCAGGGGAGGGTAACTACAAAGCTTCAGGCGTGTGGTCTCCTTTCCCTGTGGAAGAAGGGAAACTGAGGCAGTACCAGAGTCTGATACCAGGTGAGCCTTGGGTACATGGCCCCTATGTGACATGTGTGTGGTGTCTGGGAATGGGTGACAGGGAATGGATCACTTGATGATTCCCTGTTCTGTTCATTCCTTCTGGGACACCTGCCATTGGCCACTGTCGGAAGACAGGATACTGGGATAGATGGACCCTTGATCTGACCCAGTATGGCCGATCTTATGTCTCATTTGTTATATAGTGGGATGTGTGTCAACATGAGTCCTAATTACCAGCAAGGATGCCAGTCTCAGGTGAGAGGCATCCCAGGGCTGGAATGAGGCCCGTCGGCAGGGGCTTGCTGGGGCAGGGGTTGCATTGCAGCTGTTTCTCTGGTACCTGCCTGTCAATAAACAGGACCTTGGCTGCTAGCACTAAAGGTTACACGTGGCTGGCAGACTCTGTGCACTGCAACCTGCATAGCCTGAAATTGCCTCCCCCTTTCAGTGACCAAACTCTCTCTGGAGAGTTTCTGTTGTTATTACGCATGGTTATGATCCTGTGGTCATGCCCAGAGGTTCTGAGCAGATGTTTATAGCGCTAGTTGTTGTACAAACAAACACATCATTAACAAGCTGACTTCCGGTAAACCCCAGCACAAGAAGCCAGCTCAACACAAGCCGGAGCAGGCAAGTGGCATGGGTGTGTTAGTGACCTTTCAGTACTGAGCAGGGGCCTTAATAGTGTGGCTCGTAGCGAGGGCATTTCTTGTACAACAATGAACGTATTCAGTTAATCCTGTCAATGGCATGGGCAGGGAGTGGGCACTTCCCGGGACTGTTCTGCAGTGGAGTCACTGCAGACGCTCCAGCTCTGATGCTTCCTGCGCTGTTCATTGCGGGGTGAATGCGTTAGTAACCTGCGTTGCTCTGGCTTACATCGGAGGGTTGCTGTCAGGCAGGCCTATCCGTTTGACCCATGAGGTGGCGTGTGCTGTATCATTTAAAAATGCAAATCATTTAAAAAACGGAGGGCTGGGAAAGCCACAGATGACACAGGCTACAGCCAGGTGCTATGCAAGTGTCTTCCCCGTTTGTGCTGAATGGTGGAGGAACAACTCTTCCTGCTACTGCCTCTCCATCATGCCTTGCAGTCTCTAGCGCTCCCCCAGCTCCTCAGCTTGGACCTGCTGCGCCCCTTGCTCCTCCAGGCTTGGGTGACTCGAGCTGAGATGGCCAGTCACGAAGAACAGTACAGTGACTCGGCCCCAGCTGTCGGCCACCAGGATGATTCTCACTTGTGCCTGAGGTGGGATCCGAACCCAAGATGGGGTTCCTTGGCCCGCTGTGCCCCCTCTCAGCAATTAGTTCCTGATGCCCCCCCAAGTCCACTTATTACAGGAACCTCCTAGGAGGTGATTATTTCTCCCCATGTTTTGGGGAGAGAAAACATCATATACTGAAATGCTGCACCTGTTCTCTCTGCTGTACTAATCTGTCTCTTAGCTCACGGGCATGTGTTAGCTAAACGAGGTTCCCTCAGGTTACCCCTCCCCCCAAAGTCCTGTTCGGAGTGGCACTGGGGATGCCCTAAAGTGGAGCTCTTCTTGGATGTTACTGAATGGATGCACCTGACTGGCATTAGACGGCGCTGTAGCTGTCTCAGAGCATGGCTTTCTGTCTTGAACCACTGAGTTCATGAAAAATGCCAGGACACCTTTTGAGAGAGTTGGCACATTAGCCCTTAGGCCCTGGACTAATTCCAACTGGTTAATTACTTTCCGCCTCTGTAAATTTCTTCCCCTTAGGTTTAGCAGGTAAACAGAAATCATCGCCTCTTTCGAAGTGGAAAAACCTGACAATCTCCCTGAATAGTGCGATGTTCTGCAGGAGATTCTTCCAACTATTCCCAAGTCTCCAGCTCCCAACTCCTTGGCAAACAGACTGCAGACCATGGAGTCTATGCAGAGCAGGGAGATTGCCTGCTAGCACTAAGGGACTAATGGACCAAGGCTGTGGGTGAGATTTTCTAAGTCACCTAAGGCCTATTTTTAAAACGGATGTTGTCACAGGTTGCACTGAAGAGCTCTTAGACACTATTGAAAACTTTGCCTGACCTCTCTTTGCTCGTACTACTACATCCCACTGCTGCTTTCAGCACAGTGTCATAGAATATCAGGGTTGGAAGGGACCTCAGGAGGTATCTAGTCCAACCCCCTGCTCAAAGCAGGACCAATTCCCAACTAAATCATCCAATCCCCAACTAAATCATCACAGTAACTGCTGTGATTTAACTGGAGTAGATGCCACAGCTCTACACTCCAATTGTTCCTCTCCAACAGGACCCAAAGAGTGTGAGGGGTCCGGGGAGCCTATCCCATCCCACCAGGACCCATCCTGTCTTTACTGCTCATCAATATCTACATGAGACCAGGTGGAGACACCTTCTGCTAATGATATGCCAATGACACCTGACTGCTTATCTCATTGTTCACAGATGCAACCTAAAGCATCTCCAGGAAGCTGGAATGCCTGTTGATCAGCACCAGCATGGAGAATTCCTGGCTCCAGGTGAACTCAGGTAAGATGGAAAACATGCTGTCAGAAGGGTAGGGAAGGCTTTAGGGAATTAGCTAAGACTGTCCTTCATTTCCACTAAAGCAGGGCTGGCCAACGTGGGGCTCCGGAGCCATATGCGGCTCTTCAGAAGTTAATATGCGGCTCCTTGTCTAGGCACTGACTCCGGGGCTGGAGCTACAGGTGCCAACTTTCCAGTGTGCCTGGGGGGTGCTCACTGCTCAACTCCTGGCTCTGCCATGGGCCCAGCCCCCACTCCACCCCTTCCCACCCACTTCCCTGAGCCTGCCATGTCCTTGCTCCTCCCACCCAGAGCCTTCTGCACGCCACGAAACAGCTGATTGGGAGGTGCAGGGAGGGAGGCGCAGGTGCTGATTGGCTGGGCTGCTGGTGGGTTGGAAATGCTGGGAGTGGGTGGGGGAAGCTGCTGGGGGGCTGCTGACGTATTACTGTGGCTCCTTGGCAATGTAAATAGTTAAATTCTGGCTCCTTTTCAGGCACAGGTTAGCCACCCCTGCACTCAAGCCATCCACTGGCCATTCATGAGGCCTCAGGGAGCTGTTTGATTGCTCACTAAGTCTAGTTGGTAAGGTAGCATCACTGGCAAAACGATACCTTCTTCATCCACTAGGTTACTAGGACACCCCATCCCTTCCACTATGATGAGGAAGTGGCCATGATAACCCACATGTTTGTTACCTCTAGCCTGGATTGTGAAAATTGCTATGGGGAGTAGGAGGAGAAACCAGTGACATGAGTATATTCTTAATGCAAGTTTTTTGGTCATGCAACAGCCACCAGTCCCTGAACAGAGGTGGTTGCAAATAGCATGTAGGATGGGATCTCAACCCAAACACCAATGCCAGTTCCCAGGGAGCTGAGGCCTATGTGAGACAATGACTGTGTAACCCTTTAGCCACTAGGCAGAGAACTGAGACTTGTGATGCTATCATGTATGCCACAAAATATCTGTGATCTGTGGAGCACTTTGGGTCATCCTGAAGCTGGTGGCAGACTGGCAAGATTGAGGCAAAGTGATTCGTTAGCCTCGGTCTCAAATGTTCAGTCCCCAGATTCACTCCAGAGCTACAGGAACTCCTCGGTGCAATGTAAGCCCCTCGCTTTGTTAGTGAGACATTGATGAATGACTCCATCATTCATGGGGTGTAAACATTCTCTGAATTGTTTGGATGGATCATGCTGTGGTCTCTCGCTATTTGTATTGGGTGGCTGTTCACTGGCATTGTTTCTGCTTCTGGATGGACGACTGAGACGTCTTCACACACGAAAATAATGAAGAACAGGCAATGCATTGCACGCTTTCGGGAGCTGATTATCAGCATCATCCTGCGTAACATCTGTGAACCTTGCAGAGCCACAAATGCTTGCACAGATGGCTGCTTGTTGGAATACGTGTGGTTATCTAATGATCTGACCCTCCCTATCAGAGCTGAACGTGATTCTTCTAGTTGTGTAAATGTTTGTGAATTGGGTGCATTACTCTTCCACCAGCTCCAATCTGCCTGTCGAGCACAGCTGTAAAAGAGTACGATCGCAGCTCGAGCGGACGAACCTGAGTATGTAAACCCGGTACTGACCGCATCGTACCAAACGGATTAACGTACCGATGACAACGACTTAGTGTAATGCTAGGCAAGCTTAACAGAATTCCATCAAAATCCACAGCACCATCCTGAGTCAAATGCACAGCACCATCTGAGGATCTGCTATGTCCAGAGGAATCAGTAAAATGTGCTCAGGAAGTGGGTTTTCCTTTTCTTTTCTCCTAAAGCTTCTTATGCTTCCCTCTTCCCCACTGCCCCCTTTTCCCCCCAAATACTTCCATGTCCTCCAGTGTGAGAACCTCTGGTCTACAGACAGTTAGGAGCTTCTTTTCTCCCTGTCTGTAATAGGAGGAGGAGGGGCCATTCAATTAAATTAAAAGGTGAGAAACTCAGACCTGAGAAAAGGAAATAGTACTTTAGACAGCATGTGATTAGCCTGTGGAACTCACTGTCACATGATGTCATTGAGGCCAAGAACTTAGCGTGATTCAGAAAAGGATTGGACATTCATATGGCTAACAAGAATATACAGAGTCGTTCTAAGTAATGACATAAGTTCTAGAAGGGATGTTAAATCTCAGGCTTAAGGGCTTAAACCAGGATGAGACCTAATGTGGAGGTCCCACATCTGCTGTTATGAGGCTCTTACACCTCTCTCTGAAGCATTGGTGCTGGCCGCTGACTGAATACTGGGCTAGATGAACCTTGGGTCTGATCCTGTCTGGTGGTTCCCATGTTACCTGTATAAAGAAGATCTTGGGCTTTCCAGCTAGCACTGGGCACCTTTGTGGCGATAATATCTGGAAAATCCTTGTTAGCTTGACCAGCTCTTCCCAGCAGTCGTATATTGCCCCCTCCTCGCCGTGGCTGGACAGAATGCTGACAAAGCAATCGCCATGCTCTTCCCTGCTCTCTGTAAAGACACATTAGTGCAGCAGCTCCTTAGAGCAGCCTGATATCTGGCTGACACCCACGAGGAGAAAGGATGGGCCTGTGGGTCAGATACGAGCCTGGGACATAGGGGAGCTGGGGTCAGTTTCCTGCCCCTGACTCACTGTGTGACCCTGGGCAAAACACTTAGGGAAACGGAGGCCCAGAGAGGTCTGTAAAAATGGGAAGAATACCTCTTGCCTCCTGGGGTGTTGTGGAAATAAATACACTTGCTGGGGTCCTCTTTAGGGTATGTGCATGCCTCCCCCCCTTCCATGAGCACCTCAGTCCTTTGCAGTGGTGGAACCTGTCACTGATAGCAGAGGGCTCTTTAACCTAACATACAAAGGCCAGGCAAGACCCAGTGGTTGGTCACTGAAGTTAGATAAACTCAGAGAGGAGATAAGTCGTCCCAGTGGCCCAGCACCCTCTCTGTGAATGTATCATCTAGGGATGTGGTGTGTTCTCCATCACGTGGAGTCTCTCAATCAAGATTGGACATCTTTTTCTAAAAGATCTTCCCCAGCACCATCTTGAGTGACGAGGTCCGATGCAGGAATCCCTGGGGGAGACTCTGGGGCTGGCACCTTTTCAGTCTGGAGGAAGGGTGTGTCGGAGGCAGGAATGGGCAGTAGCTGTAATGCACTGGACTCAGGTTCTCCCCAGATGGAATATAATGATCCCTTAGGGACCAGAGCAGCTGGCACAAGCTAGAGCAGCCTCAAGACTGCTCTAAGCTGGGCTGGGGCAGAGAATCAGGGAGCTGTACCCAGTTGTTGGTTCTTAGTATATCCAGCTCTTTCTCCCTCTTGGGCTGTTGAGGAGGGGAGCTGTCCTCAGCAAGGAGCTCCCTTCGGTGCAGATGGAACCAGCCATGCTCCTTTCTGCAATCCCTGGAATCGCGCAGCCTGGCAGGGAAGCGGGCATTGCAACAGCCAGAACTAGTCTGTTCCCTCCTGTGATGCAGCAGGTCACCAGCTGGGCAGGGACGGCTGTTCCCTGCAGCCTCATCAGGAGGTAATTGAGAAAACAGCGCAATGGTGTGGCAATGGTGCTGACTAAAACCCTCCTGTGTGGACTCGCTAGGAGCTCATTTTCCACCCCAAACTCAACCTTTGCCCCTTAGCACAGTCACTCTCAAGGGATCACGTTTACAACCTCACTTGCTACAGGTTGGTCACCCCAGGGGTAGGTGATCCTCATGGCCCTTTCTGGCCATGAGGTTTAGGAGTCTCCCCCTCTCATTCTTTGGTTGCTTTCTCGCTCCCTGAGACGTCCATCTCAGTCCCATCTCTCCTGAGAGTAGGACCGAGCAAGGGAAGGGTTTATAAATATACCCTCCCTAAGGGACTGGGGGTTGTGAGTGGCATGTGCTGCCTGGGATATGCCAGCCCAAGGGGGGGGTGTCTATTCCCCGCCCCACACACACACACAATGACAACTGTGCACAATTGATGTTCCAAGCTGCAACAAATGTAATGCAAGCCCCATCCATCCACTGGTCCCAACACGCAGCTTCGCACACTGCCAGGAGCAAAGCAGGGGACACGTACCTTGCCGGTAGATCTCCTCTATGTCTTTGGCTGCCTGGTCATAGTACAACTTCACTGCATAGTTGAGTTTGGATAATGCTTTAAACAGCTTGTCTGCTTCTCTCTTGGCCCCTTTCCTGGGTTGCAGTGGCTCAGTCCTGCTGCAGAATGCGTAATTGACAATTATGACAGCCCTGTTCTTTCTCTGCTGCATGGACATGCTGTGAAATCCCTTTGGCAGCGCTCAGATGAGGCCAGCTGGCAGCACCTATCGCTTCAGCAGGAGTGATCTCGGTTTCCTCTACCTGCGATATCTGGCTTCTCACTCAGCGAGGGTAGAGTACTCCTAGAAAAGCATATCCTGCTTCACGGGGTGACTCAGTGCCAACACAGCTGTCCTACCCAGTCTGCTCTCAACCCTGCAGAGCTCACGTCATGTGCAAAACAGGGCCAGACTAAGGCGTAGATGGGGCTGTAGACTCGCTCCAGCTCCTGGATTCAGGGGATGACATTGGTGTCTTATTACCTTTTATTTAAGTAAAAGGCTAAGTTCATTGTCAAGCTTTTCCTCTGCAATGTGTAGGAAGTGTATCTAAAGCAGGAAAGTCTGCCTGAGTCTGCAGCCAGCCTGAAGCAAGCTCTGAGCGGGTGAAACACCTCATGTTCCTAATGGGGTGTTGGCACCAAGACTTGATACAAAGGTAGGGGGTGACCCTGGGGTCAGAGAGGTGCCTTTTGCTCATCCTCTGGAAAGCTGTTTAAATTTGGCCAAGCTCTAATCCTCTGAATGTAAATGTTTGCCTGTGCTCAGAGCCTTAGAGAAGGCTCAACCTTGGAAACTACATTTCCTACAGAAAGACTTCTCCTCAAGGGAGAACCATCAGGGCTGCAGGGGCTGAGCCGGACTTTCCCCACCATTGCTGCTCCTGGCCGCTGAAGTGTGAGAGCAGTGAGATTGTTCATGTGCTGTCAGTGCTCCTGCTGGTTGCTTCCTCCTTCTCTGTTCCTCTCCTCTCTGCTTTCAAGGTGGGGGACAGGCGCAGAGGAGAGAGTAAGGAAGGCGGGGTAGGGGATAGTAGCTGTGGTGACAGGGACAGAAGAGGATGGAGTTGTAGGGATATGAAAGGAGCTGGCTCATGGGGGCACGGGGGTGGGGGAATGGATCTTTAATCACTTGAACTCTCCCTTCCAGAATATAAAAGAGAACAAGATTTCTGAGTCAACACTCCTCTGCTGTTTTGCAAATAACTGAAACCCACTGGCAAAGTGTGTGTCTGTGCCTCTTTTGTGGTGGTCTGTGTAAGAGAACAGCCTACTACTGCTACTGTTCCATTAGCTCAAGGGGCAGAAGTCTGTGCTGTGGATCTAAAGGTCCCACCCTTGCTGATGATCCATGTCTGATCAATATGGTTCCAAGTGCTGGAGCTTCTGTCTTTTCAGATTTACAGTTGTGTATGTCACCTGAATGAGGCAGGTGAGGGGGTGTGGAACAGGATGTGGTTGTGTAATTAGAGGCTGTATAACACATATGCACAAGGCTGTATGCCTGCAGCTGCAGCTTTCTGGTAGGGTAGCTGCTCTGAGTGAGAGATCATTGCTGGCCATTCAGCGCCCTCACACCTGAGCCACCTCAGAACTTCCGAGCGTATAGAGCGACAGGGGCCTGGCCTGTGACTTGCTTCCGCTATACAAATAATGGCCTGGTGACTTATTGTGCCACGACCGCCTTGTCTGGGCCCTCTGGCTTTAACTGCACTTTGGCTTCATTACCCGGAAAGAGCAGGTCTGAGGTAGGTATTCCCCGAACGGCCACGGCGATGCAAAGAAATCATTTAGCTTCTCAGCAATGTCCTTATCTTACTTCCTTGCTCTATTTAAACCCTGTGATCCAGCTGGCTCAGAAATTCTTTAACAGGCGTCCTGCTTCGGATGCACTTAAATAATCTCGTTTGACTCCTTTGGCTGAGGAAAGGATTTTGGGGGCAGGAAGTGGGGAGGATTTTGGGATCAGGCTTTTCCCTTTATTCACTCTTTACTCTCCTCAACTTTTCTTTCTCTATCGCCAACCCCAAGTGTATACAAACCATGAGCCAGGCCTTTGAAATCAGGAGACTGGCTTTAAAAGAAAAAATAAATTCGGAGTTCATTGGGTTTGCTTTCTGAGCTTTCAGGGAGTTCTTGGGTCATGCTTTCAAGCTTGTTTTCTATGAAACCAGGAGGGCTAGAAACTTTAAAAAATAATTGAAATCTGATAGTCTCACCTAATCACATGACTCCAGGAGCTGGGGCTTTAAGAAATGCACCAAGTAGTGAGACTCCTGATTAAAATCAGAAGTGAGCTTGCTTCAGGGCATGAGAGGAGTAGTGGGCAGCAGCCTCTCTGCTGCGGGGCAGGATCTCACAAACACGGGTCTTGTTTAGATTCCAAGCCACACAGGCTAACTAAAGGCCTGGACTATGCACAAAGCTCCTCCCTTTTAAGCAGAGGGGCGATTTTTTGTTTTTAAACTGATCTAGTGAAACCTGAGACAGCTTTGCATGTGGAGACTCCTAAATTGATTTAAGCCTGGGTAAGATGGGTTTAGCTTGCTGTCATAAACAGATAAGTAAGAGTTAATAGAACAGAAGTACTTCATATCTTTTTTGCCTGTAAAGGGTTAACAAGTTCAGTGAGCCTGGCTGTCACCTGACCAGAGGACCAATCAGGGGACAGGATACTTTCAAATCTTGAGGGAGGGAAGTTTTTGTGTGTGCTGTTAGTGTTTGGTTGGTCTCTCTGGGTTCTGAGAGTGACCAGATGTGCAACCAGGTTTCTCTCCAATCTCTTTGATACAGTCTCTTATATGTCCAGATTAGTGAGTACTAGGTAGATAAGGCAAGTTAGGCTTATGTTTGTTTTCTTTATTTGCAAATGTGTATTTGGCTGGAAGGAGTTCAAATGTGTATTTTGCTGAAAGGATTTTAATTTGTACTTGTATACTTAGGCTGGGAGGGTATTCCCAGTGTCTATAGCCAAAGACCCTGTAACATATTCCATCTTAAATTTACAAAGATAATTTTTACTGTTTTTCCTTCTTTAATTAAAAGCTTTTCTTGTTTAAGAACCTGATTTTTTTTTATTCTGGTGAGACCCCAGGGGACTGGGTCTGGATCCACCAGGGAACTGGTGGGGAGAAAGAAGGGAAGGGGGAGAGAGAGGTTAATTTCTCTCTGTGTTAGGATTACTTTCTCTCTCAGGGAGAGTCTGGGAGGGGGATTGAGAAGGAGGGGGGAAGGTGAATTTTCCTCTCTGTTTTAAGATTCAAGGAGTGTGAATCACAGTGATCTTCCAGGGTAACCCAGGGAGGGGAAGTCTGGGAGAGGCAATGGTGGGGGAAAGGGTTTTCTTTCCTTGTGTTTAGATCCAGAGGGCCTGGGTCTTGGGGTTCCCCGGGCAAGGTTTTTGGGGGACCAGAGTGTACTAGGCACTGGAATTCCTGGTTGGTGGCAGCGCTACAGGTCCTAAGCTGGTAATCAAGCTTAAAAGAATTCATGCTGGTACCCCATCTCTTGGACACTAAGGTTCAGAGTGGGGATTTATACCATGACACTTGCCCATGTGTAAATTTTCAAGGACAAGCTAAACTGCTCTAACCAGGTTCAAAGTGCTCCACACAGCTGTCTGCACTGGCTTAAGCAAATAAGCTAAAGGACCTAGTTGCAACTGTGTGTGTAGATGCCTGAAAAGACACTTATGTTAAACCAATGCAAAACCCTGTGTAGACACTTATTAATTAAGCTAAATCAGATTTTAAAATTTTGAATGAGGGAAGCTACTTTAGCTAAGTGGACATTAAGTCAAATGGGGAGCGGGAGCATCCACATGGGGTTTTGCTCTAGTTTAACTGAACCGATGCAGTTCTGATTTAGACAAAACCTTTGTCTCCCTCTACCCCTTCAGTTCTCCGGTGGCAGGATCCAACCGGTTCTGGCACCATGGTGAGTTGTGATGCAGGCAGAGAGCAGACACAGGCTGGGGAGGGGGGAATAGAGGTAAGGGCTTTACTAGTAACAGACCCTGTAGTGAATCAGAAGGGGCATAAGAGCAGCCATACTGGGTCAGACCAAAGGTCCATCTAGCCCAGTATCCTGTCTTCTGACAGTGGCCAATGCCAGGTGCTTCAGAGGGAATGAACAGAACAGGGAATCATCAAGTGATCCAGCCCATCGCACATTCCAGCTTCTGGCAAACAGAGGCAAGGGACACCATCCCTGCCCATCTTGGCTAATAGCCATCTTGGCAGAGCTATTCCTGGCTATAGGGAAGCCCTTGAAGGTAGCTAAAAATACTTTCCAGCAGAGGGTAAGGCAGGAGGGGGCCACAGTCCGTGAGAACGGAAGGAACTGTGACCGTGTATAAAATGGCTGGCACCATTTGGTACTGGCCATCTTAGAACCAATTTCATAGGACTCCATTTTGCAAGGTGCTCAGCATCAGGCCCATTACAGGATCCAAACCTGTTGCCCTTGGATTTCTTGCCAGCTGATTATGAGCGTAGGAACAAATCCCACTCTGGAGAAGGTCAAACCGGAAGCCGGTGAACGCTGCGGGTTTTGGACTCTGTTCCCTGGTGCGTCCTATGAATGAGATAAGGGGCTTGGGCATTAGGTGTGCAACGAACAGCCAAGGCAAACCTGAGAGCCGTTTGTAGATATGGAGAGAGTGGCAGCCTGGTCTGTGCACCGTCGAGGTGGCAGTTACGTCCCTGGCTTTATCCACAGAGTTGAGCCTTTAAAATTTGTAGGTGGGTTTTTTATGGTTAATTTTTATTTTAAAAACAAAAAAGTCTTACAAGTTACGCTGTTACCAAGTGCCTGGCTCAGGGCACATGCAGAGGGCAGAGCCATTGGGGACGGGGAACGAGGCAGAGAGGCGCTGGGTGGGTCCCAGGAGCTCAGTCTTTCTTCTTGGAGTTCTTGGCTGGGCTGTTTCTCCACAGACGCAGCATGTCACTGTAGAGGTTGCGCTGCAGGACAGCGCTGGCACACAGGACGGCTCCTTGCAGTGCTCCCATGAAGCCACACAAGAATATGTCCTGCCCTAGGAGACAAGCGCACGCCGTCACAGCCGCTTTCCTGGGACCCGCTCCAAGGGGGCCCCTCAGCCTGGGGTTGTGCTGAAGCCAGCGAGGCTGGTGGAGAGCCTGGCAATCAGCCACTCCTGCAGGGGGTTACCCTAACAGCCAGGCGCTACAGCCAATCCTGGGTCCTGCCTGACCTCTGCCTTTCCCCAGAACACTCTTGCCCTATCTGCCCCCCGCTGAGAGCAGCGCTCCAGGACATGCACCCTTTTGCATCTGCCTTCGTTGCTGCCATATCCAACCTGCTGTGCCCTTGGCCTTCCCCGAGCTACTGGCATCTCCGTCCCGCCGCATGGCTGAGCCAACTCCTCTCCTGGCAGGTGCTCGTCAGCATTCCTCCAGGCCGAGTCCCATGGGCACGGGAAGCTCCCTGCTGGTCACAGCTCCCCAGCTGAGCCAAACACATGCACTTAGGGCAGCTCTCCAGGTAGCCCGTTCGCCACTGGAAGCTGGGCACCTGGCTGCTATTTGTGCCTTTGGACTGTTCCCCTGCCTGCTCTTCTAGCATCTTAACTGAGGTATCAGGGAAGATGAGGCCCCCACTAGCCACTTCCTCCAACACTGAACTGCTCAGACTCACGGTGGAGATACCTACTCATCAGAGGGAGACGCTAACATGCCAGGTGGGCAGAAGGCAAGGTCCAGGGCTGCTGCTCCCAGCAGGTGCTAAGGGGCAGGGTGCCCGGATTTCTATCCGGGTGCTGTCTTGTATTTCCTCTGGTGATTAGGTGCCGTTAGCAGCTGGAAGGAAAGACTGAGCCTCCAGTGCTCCCTGCTGCTGCAAGAGGAGCGGGTCTGTTCTACTTGTGCCCTTGTCTCCATTGGGTGCCTTTCTCCCCTTGACTAACACCAGGCTCTGCTGCTCAGAGCTTCAGCAGCATGAAACAGAGGGGTCTTGATGGTTTCCCTGCTGCCTCTGGGGGCTCTGAACAGCAGCAATAGAAGGGCCTTGCTGGGGTCGCTCTCTGGCTTGGCAAAGCTCTGAGCAGCAGCACGGGAGCCGCCTGCCTGCTTGCTCAGTAAGACAGCGCCGTGGCCGGTGGCCACGCTCAGCCCCTCTTCACTTGCTATGGTTCTTGCCAGAGATTTTGGTTTGCTTGTTTCCCCTCTTCCTTCCCCCTCCCCTGGCACTAACCTCAGCACTGCTCTTTCCTTACCCCAGCCCACCTTGCCTAAGACCCTCTGCTCTGACTTCATCATAGATTATTAGTGTTGGAAGGGACCTCAGGAGATCATCTAGTCCAACCCCCTGCTCAAAGCAGGGCCAATCCCCAAATGGCCCCCTCAGGGATTGAACTCACAACCCTGGGTTTAGCAGTCTCAGGTCTCTCAGGAGCCAGTCTCTCAGTAGCTCACACGACATCCCTCCTTTCTCAGAGAAATCCTGGTCTGCTGTGCCCTCACTATCACACCCTTCAGGGTTCTTCACTAGCAAACTTTAACCCCTTCATTCCTGGTTGGTTTTAAAAATTCAGAAAGAAGAAAGGGGTATTGGCAGTACTTGCGGGGGCACAGTGGTGTCAGCTACATGGGATGTAGGGAGAGCTGTTAAAAATTGCTGGGGAAGCCTCTGGATAATTGAAATTCAGTTTCCATCCCTTCTTTATGCAGCATTGTCCAGTTCTCTCGCCCTAGCCCTGAAGACACTTTGAACATCACCCTCCGCTAGGTGAGGCATTCCTCGGTTTGAAAGTCAGCCCAGCAGGTTGGTTCTGGGTGACGGAGGTGAAAATACAGCCATGGTCAGGGAAACTGAGTCAGGAATGGGGCCATCCAGTCAGAAACCCCTTCAGTGTAACATACCTGTCAGGTAGAGGTTTGGCACACAGGTCTGAGGGCGTAACGTGGCAGTAGCTTCTGCCTGCAGGCGAGAGATGCTATGGGCAGCTCCATATAGCTCTCCTTTGGGGGAAGCTATGTAGTGCTGGTTAGTGAGCGGAGACCCGGATGATATGCACTCGATCTGTTGAAGAGAAAGGCATTAGGGGAGCCCCCAGTCACTGTGTCCTGCGCACAGGACTTGAACAGGGCTCATGTAGATAAGGGGGCCTCTAGAGGTCTGCAGAAAGCTGAAAAGCCACTTCTGCCCAAGAAAGTGCATTTCCTGGGGTTGCTGTTGCAGCAGCCAGGAGCTACACGGGATGATCTAATCAGGCACTTCCCATCCCTACCGATTTGATTCTCCCCGTTTCTCCTTGGGGACTTGGTTTTCTCGTAAGTTTTGGATGGAGCTGGGATGTTTGTTGCTGCTTTCATTGCACCTTGTAGGGCACATCTGGGTGTCTTAGCACCTGCGTTTCTGCCATGCCAGGCCCGCTTTGGGGAGAGATGTTAGAGCAGCTGTAGAAATGGCCGGGAGGGGGGTGCCTGACAGTCTCCCTAAGGGCTACAAAAACCAAGCAGCTGCTTTGCATTTTCTTATTTTCACAGTGAAAGAGCAATAGTTTTAGAAAAAAGAAAAAAAATCTTTTGGACCCCAAGGGTTTTTTCCCCATTGGCTGGTCCCTTCTGGCCTTTAAAATAGAGAGTCATAGATTTTTAAACATTTTCCAAAACCCAGGCACTTCAAATCATGTGAGGAAACCAGTCCAGGTTGCTAAAGGACAGCAACTCAAAACACTACCCCACCAAGCCTGGAAAGGTCATGTAAAGCTATAAATCCATATGTATGCTGTCCATTCTCCTAGCCATTCAGCTTTAATTAGCCACTGTCACAGAATCACAGAATATCAGGGTTGGAAGGGACCTCAGGAGGTATCTAGTCCAGCCCCCTGCTCAAAGCAGGACCAATTCCCAAACAGATTTTTGCCTCCAATCCCTAAATGGTCCCTTCAAGGATTGAACTCACAATCCTGGGTTTAGTAGGCCAATGTTCAAACCACTGAGCTATCCCTCCCACCATAGCTGTACCCTTTGGGGAATACCATGCAGAAAGAATGCACAGGTCTATTGGCTAATACACCATAATAAGCATAACAGACATCAACATGTCCACACAGGTAAGGGCACATAGATAGCAGTGAGTCTCAACTGCCAAACTAAAACCATTTATACACCAAAGCAACTCGGCATAACAGTTGGAGTTCACAATGCATAGTATACACTAGCTGTGGCGTGCAGGGGATCACATTGCCAAAGCATTCCTTTTTGTGCAATTATTGCTTTCCAAAAGTGCAAAAACACCAAAATCTCCCACTATAAATACGCTGCAAAACGGGTCTGTGTTGTGATAACCCCTAGGAGTCAGTCATGAGCCAAGACCCCACTGTGCTAGGTGCTGTACAAACACAGAACCAAAAGATGGTCCTTGCCTCAAAGAGCTCACACTCTCAATAAATAAAAATGTGTTTTAAAAGAAGGTCAATGGGCCACGCATCTGGAAAAAAAATATTAGTAGCATATTCTATTTCCCAGTATTACAAATGTGTGTTGTAACAGGTGACTGTTCCTAACAGGGGAATAATGCTGAAATCCACACCACAGTGGGGCACGCAGATAATACCACTGGGATACTGACCTCAAACAGTGGGCAGAGCTAAGGTTATCTGGGGTGACCTTGGCAGCCGCGGTGGAACAGGACTGAACTGCTACGGGAATGGACAGCGTCTGTAGATTTTAGTTGTTGCACTGTTCCCTGTTCTGGGGGGTGGAGTTCTACATTGCTGGCCTGGGCTCGCAAAGAGCCTCTGTGCTCCAATACAGAAGTTGGGATTTTTGTTCCGCCCCCCTCAGTACAGGTGGCTGGCTGGTCGGCCTCTTGCCACTCAGACCTGAAGAGGTCCCTGCACTACATCAAGGGAACTAGGGGGTTGACTCCCTGCAGGAGTTTCCCCGATCTGCCACCTCCCTGCTGCACTGTGTGTGGAAGTCAGTCTGTTGGCTCACCCAGGACATATCCAGAGGCCCCTGAGTCCAACATGGTCCTTTCCTGTTGAACAGACTCTTATGCCATGTTATCCACAACGGAACACTGCTGACCAATGGTGATTGGGTTATAAATAAAGGTTTCCTTACCTTATCCTCTAGGTGAGGGTAGAGTTTCAAAACTGTCTTCAGAATGGACTCTACCATAGCGTTTTTCAGGCTCTCATATTTCGTTCCCCTCTTCTGAACCGTCTCCTCTTTCCATTCTTCAAACCATTCGTACTGTGCAAATGCCAAGATGCACAGAGTCGACTTGCCTGGAATGATAGAGCACTAGGTGTTCGGTGCATTGTCACCACTGGAGAGCAACCATAGCTATGGCAGGTGGTAGCTCCTGCTGTCAGGTGCCCTGTGTCTCCACTCACGCCTAACAGACAGCTCTCCCTCTGCCCGGACTGATGCTTCCATCAGTGCCGACATCCCTGCCTCTTCAGCTTTCCACATTTCAGCTCCTTGGCTTCATTATTTCCTCTGCTTTTACCCACTCGTCTTGAGTCTTATCTGTAGGTATCCAGAAAATGTCAAATAATTCTTCTTGGTGCACCCTCTGTGCGCCTGCTTGGACCAACGACATTGGTGCCATCTCAGCTCGGTGTCTCCAAGACAGAGGAGCTCCTCTTGGCCAGCAGGAGCCCTCGCCACCCTCAAGGACAAGGCTCTTTCCAATCTCTCATTTGCCTCCACTGCCTGGGAGCGTAACTTCTAACGTCCCCTTAGGAGCTTACTAATTCCCACAGCAGAACAGACCACCTGCATGATGCCCTGTCTCCAGCAATGGCCCATTCTAAATGCTGCTCAGGTAGGTGCAATGAAATGTGTTGTGAAGCACCTATGCAGCAGAAGTAACACTGCTGGGGTAAGCAGCTAGGGTTTTGCATTTAACCCCCATAATTCCAGCCCACCCAGCTAATGATTCATTCTAACCCCATGGGGGTTTGACTGTGCTGCTGCAGGTTAATTTCCAGTTAAACCTCCAGAGGGGCGAGCAATTGAGGGCAACACAGTGCCGAACTGTCTCTTCTCATGTCCCCTTGCTCTCTACATGAGCAGTAAGTTCTAAAATACCAGCTTCTGATGGAGAGAACCAGCTCCCCCCTCCTCCTGCCCATGGAAGACAGTTAACTTATTCTGCATTTGCAAAACTCGAAAGCGGCTGAAAAGACTGTCTCAAATGTCTGAGAAAAATCCCTTCTTGTGGCTGAAAATGGGCTAGAAATAGGCTCACCCCCATTGCAGAGTTGTTCTGGCCGTGGTACAAAGACCATCCTTACCTGGGTATCTTTCCTGCCAGGTGGGGTCCTTGGAGGATGGAGATGTAACAAAGAGCACAGGAATGTTCTCTGCAGCTTCTTCTTTGGAGGCAGTAAAGAAGCAATTCATGCTGCAGAGAGACGTAGAGAAGCCTTTCTGTGAGTTCTGGCTAACCATCAACCAGGTTAGTACATGTGCACAAGGAAACAGGCAGGCAACACCTCTCAGGTCATTCAAGACTCAGCAGCACCAGGCTGCTGCCAACACCATCCCCCTGCTCTGGGATCTCTGCAGTGACTGTGCTGGCACTACTTCTCTGGGGTGTTTTGTGCCGCACCAGAGCAGTCCCCAGCATGGCTGGGGCACCAGCAAACAGCGGCTCTCCTGCTGTTTAATTCACATCTTTCTCCTCTACAGCAAAAGTGGAGCCTAAAACCAGCTTGTCGTGCCCGGTCTCAGACTGATCATCACTTGACGGCCTCACCATGCATGGAAGGCGGAGAGTTTTGTTTCATGCCAGCGGTGTGCTCCCTCTTTATCAGCCATTAGCAACTAACGCTGTGGGATTTTCTCTCACTGGTATTTATCCAATTGTTTTATCAGCTTCCTTTGTTGTGCTGTACAAAATCCAAAGACAGACAGCATCCCCTCAATGCCAGAATCAGCAACTGCACAGAAGAAAACTGAGGGCTTTGGTTGACCTGAGCGGGTTATATTTATAAGCCTTGGGTGTTCTACTGGATACTTTCCTCCTAAACATTCATCTGTTGAGCTCCTTGTCATATCCAGTGACTAGTTTTCTGAATCTACCTTCTTATTTTTCCTCCTAGTGGTCAGAGAGAGTGGCCTCTGGTTCAGAAGATATGGGAACCTCTGCAGGTTGGGGGTTCATTTTGAGTCCTCATCTCATTTGTGACGGTGCCAAGTAAATTACTACTATTTATTATTTGCATTACTGTAGCACCCGGGGCATTGTGCTTGGCCCTGTACATACTCACATAAGAGACAGTCTCTATCCTGCTAACTAGACAAGACAAATGTCGGGCTCTCTCCATTTTGCAGGTTAGGAAATGAGGCACAGAGTCTCTGGAAGAGTAGGGAACTGAATGTGCTGTGTGATGCCGACTGGCCAGCACCCAGATTGTGACCTCCTTGCATGAACAGGCAGTTTACCGTCAGTGCTGCTGGGGTCACCATTAAGGTTCTGTGTGGCAGGATGAGCTGGATGAAGCTGGGTGCCTGTCGTGATCCCCTATAGCACAGGTCAGACTAGATGACCAGCGTGGTAATTTCTGCTGGCATGAGGCAAACGTCTCCACCTTCCAATGTGTGTGACACTCATCCTGCTGTAACCTTCCCTGAAGTGGTGTTGCTATCCTCTCCCTGCAAGTCATCCCACATCTGAACTTAGCCAGGTGATAAATCAGGGGACCTGGGGACTTCTCTAACTTGGACATTATTGGAATCTCTACTGGGCCCCTCTGAAGAGATTCATGTCTTCTGAATTGGAGACAGACTCCTGGGCAAGAACCCAACAGTTTGCTCTGAATTCTGTCCATCACACTTAACCCTGAAGTTGAGAAGGACAATTTTACAGCTGGGGACTGGGCGGACTTGGTCGCTTGCTCCAGCAGAACATGTAGGTGGGTTACAGTATTGTGGCAGTAGCCAGGGCATGCATAGGCAGCATCCTGCTAGTTAAATATAAAGTAAATTGGACACCAACTGGGGAAGGGGCATGCTGAGCTGCGGAAGGAAAGCTTCTCCTTACGCTTCATCCAGGTTCTGATGCGAGTAGATGAAGTAGTTTGTGCCTTCCAGTCCCAGTTCTTCCTTTGAGCCGTTGAGTCCTATGAAGACACTGAGCCCTGATAAGCCATGATCCACCATGCGAAGCTGAGCCTGAATATCTGCACACGGGGGGAGCAAACAGAAAATTAGCCTCCCATCCCCCATGGCTGCATCATGGAGAAGTGGTAGCTTCTCCCTAGTGAAGACTGAGCCCAGTTTCCACACCCAACTTAAACTCTCCCCTCTTCCTCCATAACTTTGGCTTTTCAAATGGGATTGGCCTCAGATTTACGCCAGAGGCAAAGGAGAAGGTTTCTGTCAAGTTTGAAGAATCTGGTCCAACTATTTGAGTTACAGGACAGTAACAGAGACCCTAATTTGAAATTTTGATTAATATTTGGCTCCCATTAGACCAGTGTTTCTCAAACAGGGCTCGCCGCTTGTGTAGAGAAAGCCCCTGGCAGACTGGGCTGATGTGTTTACCAGCTCCATCCGCAGGTCCGGCCTGATCGCGGCTCCCACTGGCTGCGGTTCGCCGCTGCAGGCCAATGGGGGCTGCTGGAAGTGGTGGCCAGTAAATCCCTCGGCCTGCGCTGCTTCCAGCAGCCCCCATTGGCCAGTGGGAGCCGCATCGGACCTGTGGACGGGCCAGCCCAGCCCAGCCCGGCCAGCCAGGGGCTTTCCCTACACAAGCGGCGACCCCTGTTTGAGAAACCCTGCATTAGACCCTTGACATTTTCCATGTACTTAAATCTCCCCGAAACTTCAAGTACCAGAAGATCTAGTTCAAATTTTTTGCACAGAAGTTTTGTCAATAGAAAAATAACCTTGTTTCCCCCCAAAACCAAAAGACTTGGCAAACTTGTGGGTCATGCTTTTAAAATCAGTGTTTTTATCACAATGTGTTGACGTCGTTTTCAAAGTTTTTCACATACTGACAACCTTGTTCTTTAGTGTAAAAAAAATGCAGTTTTTGATCAGAGATATGATAATTCTATAACTGGTTTTGATACAAATGTGATGAAAACAATGGGAAAAAAAAAGGAAAATGGGTGATTTTGAACTCTGCAAAACAGAAACAACTTCAACTCCCCCCCCAAATCATTTGGAATGGAAACAGTTTTGCATCCTTAACTATAAGATTTGCTATCAAGCAACCCTCCTCTAAACCATGTGTAAACTCTGGTCCAGTATTAGCGGGGAACTGATTTGGGTGGAGATTAGTAGAACAAGGATTTTTAGTACATTAGATCTCAGGAGCTGCCTGTTGTTAAGTGGAGCGGTGTTGCGGTAAAGCTTATGGTGTTTTACCAGGTAAAGTTCTTATCTCTGCTGGCAATAGCCGCTCATAGGTGTTAAATATTCCAGCATCAGAAATCACAATAGGAGCAAAGACGTTCACGAGATCTTGGTCTTTCTGTACGCTAACACCTGAAAGGAAAAGGGGAGATTAAAAAAATTAATAACCCACCCCTGGGCCACTTTCCTCTGCACTGGCCCAGGGCAGGAGCCCTTTATTCTCATGGGGCTGGAGTGACAGACCCAAATAGTGTGTGATCAGGTCAGGTGCAGGAAGGAGGCTGGATCGAGTGTGGGGCAGGGCTTATCACAGGAGCATTTGGATGTGGGGGAAAAGACATAAATAACCAGGAAGAGCATTTATAGGCTTTTCGACCGCACTCCTAGCATTTCCACGGCGTTCACAGGTTGGGAAGTATTAGATCCATTCTCTAGATGCCAAGATACTGCTGTGGTGGATGCTATATAAAACCGTTAGGCCACTGAGGCTCAGAGATTAATGAGAGGGTTTTGCATCTCTGAAAACAGGGCTGACCTTGGCTTCCTTGCCACTGATGGGAGAAAAGGGGAGCTGGCATCTAGGAGGGGAACTGAGTTGTGTGGATGGTTGTCAGAAAAGGGCCTTGGCTGGAGTTATCAGGGGAGGTGCTAGGACTGCGCAGTGGGGAGGGGGTACTTGTCACAAGGAATGGGGTGGGGGGTTGGCAGCGTGGAAACAGTTCAAATCGAGAGCCGTTGTGGGTGAGGTGTGTCTATTGGTGACTTATCCCTCCTCCTCCTCACACCCATCGCCATTCCAGCCTTGCCCTCCCATCCTTCTGGTGAAAATGAGCTCAAGGCCCAGCTGCATCTCCATAGGGCCCCAACTCCTTTGTGCCTGTGCTGGGGTGCAGACAGAATCTAGCAGGCTCCAGATTCCCATCTCAGAGTAACCGAGACTCCACTCTCCGTCCGACAGGGTGCTGCTCACTTGCTTAGCCGTGCAGGTTGCTGTGAACACCCTGCCCCAGTGCTCTGCTCTCTATACCATCCTCATCACCACAAGAGCTGAGTGCCAGCTAGCAGTGCATTAGGCGACATATCTCTCACATGCAGTTCAATGCCTTCGCTATGAATATTGAACATATTGATTCAATACAGAGACCCACACAGCGTCTGAGATGTGTATTTTTAAATACTGGCGAGGTGCTCAGAAACCATGGCGATGGGGCCATATCAGCACCTAGATAGCTTGGAGGCCTGCATGGGCCCAGCTTACACGCACCTGGGGTCAGAGCTCCTTGGAAGTAGGCAGGGGGCAGTGTCAGGGGAGGGGAGAGATGATGGCCAGCTGGCTGTCTGCACTGAAAACAGAACAAAGCCCCAGTCTCTCTGCTCTGCCTGCAATGCGCTGGCCCATCTCCAGGAGCTGGTCAGTCCTTCTAGTACTCATTGGCTCCTCTGCAGGGCAGGCTCCTGTTCATGTGTACGTATCCCCCCCAACCCCAAACACACACGCTCTGTACGCTCAGCAGTTTGGGATCTGTGCAGAGTGTACCTTGTCCCTCTTTGATATATGGGCTGACGTGAGCTCAAAGAGAGAGGCTTGACCCAGCCTCACTCACCACAGGCTTTGCCATCTGCATTCACCAAAATGCTCTGCACTGCCGCCTTGGTTAGAACAGCCCCACCAGCCTGCTTGATCACCGGGATGGTGTGGAAGGCGATTTCACTGGGGCCGCCTCGGGGATACCAGGCCCCTTTCATATAGTGATCCACAAGAATGGCATGTAGGGAGAAGCTGGTGCTGGCTGGAAGCATTCCTGGAAGACAGAGCAAAGAAGAGGGATTGTTCCCACGCAGAACTCTTTCATTGCTGCGTTTCTCCTTCTGGCAGCCTAACCGATAAGAGAGCTGTATTAAGCTGTGGAACAGTCTCCCATCGTTGGCGCTGTTGAAACCAGACCATGCGCAAGGAGAACCCAGTGCAAGGATCAATGCTGCAATGAACAAATGACTCTAACAGCTCTTTTCCTGCTATGGTTTTAAGGCTAAGGGAGACCATCATACTAATTTGGAGATGACACTAACTCTGTTTACATCTCCTCTGACCCAATCTCAGATGCACCCTGGTGGAGGAGGAGGAAAGTCTTGGGTTAAAGATTATGCTGAGGTTACAGGCAGTGGAAGCCAATGGAAGGTGCAGAATCAAAAAGGGTATGCAGATCTCAGGGGAAGATGTGCCTTTTTCCTAAGGGGGGTATTCTGCTTTGGTGACAACTGAAGGAAGCGGAGACAAACCAAGAGGTACACAGAGAGTGGACAGGGATGGAAGAGGGGGTGAAAAGTGTGACCCATTAATACCAGCAGGGTAAACCTGCTAAGAGTAGAGATAATAGGTCAAAAATTAGGCAGAGAAGAGTAGACGGTCAAGAACTGCGGCACTCCAGAGAACAGAGGGCCAGACAAAGGAATAGCCTCCATCAGAAAGCGAGCAGTTTGATCAGCCAGAGCACAGCCACCATAAGACGGTTCATGTTTTCAAGCTTTTCTCCCCAACCTGGGGGGCCACAATTTTTGTTAAGTGAAAGCTAGGCTTAAGATATTTAAAGTTACCTAATAACCTGACTCCAGGAGCTGGGGCTTTAAGACCGCCACCAGATAGCACAAGATTCTGGATAACAGTGCAAGACTTGGCAACACTATCCTTTATTAGTTATAACTAATACACAATTAAACCTTTATAGAAAAATCTGGAGAAATGAGAGAGAGTCCTAGGGCTAACTTTGTCTGGAACTTAAAGCCAGACAAATTCAAATGAGAGAGAAGACACAGATTTTTAACAGTGAGGGTGATTAATCATGGAACAGATTTCCTAGGGAAGTGCTGGCTTCTCCATCTCGAAGTCTTCAGATCACGACTGGAAGCTTTTCTGGCAGATATTCTTAGGTAGTTGAGTTATGGGGCTCAAGACAGGAGTTAACTGGGTGAAATTCTATGGTCTGTGATACGCAGGTGATCAGACAAGAAGATAACAATGCTCTTAGTTTTTTTCCTTTTTTTTAAATCTATAAATCGCTGACTAAAGGATGCCAATGTCTGAGAGCAGATTTGCATACTGAGCCGGAAGTTTTAATAATTTCCACAGCTACTCTGGTAGTAGAAATCTATGTGCACAGATGGCAGCTGGGTCCGCTTCTCTTTCTGTCAGGCTGGGTCGTCCTGACTCATGCCTGGAGAGCACCGATTTTGCAGGCAGCTGGGGATAGGAACTTGCACAACTCGAACTGACAGTTGGCTCTCTCCTGATTTTAATTCTGCAGTCATCTGGAAATTTGCATGCTAGCACATTCTTTGTCTGACCCAGCCCAGCAAATGCCAGCACGAGTATGGGAGTCACCCCGACCATTAACTTGTATATTGCTGTCATTGTCTCTTCTCCAACCCCTGCTGGAGGTGGAGTGGAACCTAACATGCTCAGTCTTTGCCTTTTCTTTAAAAATAGGGTTTCACATGAATTTTACTCTCCACTGATCTTCTTTCCTACGCAATAGGGTCCTGATTCTGTTGTTGAATGGAGTTGGAAATGAATGTGACTTTTTAGTAGTTGATAATGCACCCTGACGTGTGTGTATAGCACCTTTCATCTGGAAATCCCTGGGTGCTTGGTAGATCTGAAAAACTTATTACAAACTCTCTAGTATAAAACATGTTTTAAAATGCTTCACTCAGACTCATAGACTATTATGATCATCTAGTCTGACCTCCTGTACAACGCAGGCCACAAAATCTCACCCATCCACCTCTATAACAAACCCCTAACCTATGTCTGAGTTATTGAAATCCTCAGTTTGAAGACCTCAAGCTGCAGAGAATCCTCCAGCAAGTGACCCGTGCCCCATGCTGCAGAGGAACGCGAAAAACCTCCAGGGCCTCTGCCAATCTGGAGGAAAATTCCCTCCCGACCCCAAATATGGCAATCAATTAAACCCTGAGCATGTGGGCAAGACTCACCAGCCAGCACCAGGAAAGAATTCTCTGTAGTAACTCAGATCCCACCCCATCTAACATCCCATAACAGGCCACTGGGCACACTTACCTGCTGATAATCAAAGATCAATTGCCAAATTAATTGCCAAAATTAGGCTATCCCATCATACCATCCCCTCCATAAACTTATCAAGCTTAGTCTTAAAGCCAGATTTGTCTTTTACTCCCACTACGCTCCTTGGAAGGCTGTTCCAGAACTTCACTCCTCTAATGGTTAGAAACCTTCGTCCAATTTCAAGTCTAAATTTCCTAGCGTCCAGTTTATATCCATTTGTTCTTGTGTCCACTCTGGTACTAAGCTTAAACAAGAGCATTGTTTAGGTTGCAAAGTCAAGCCCTACAATGTTAGGAAATGCCAGATTTACAGTTGCCCATCCCACCTTAATTCTGCTCCTTTGTGTGTCTATCCTGCTCACTGAATGAGTCAGGGATCCTGGGGGAAAAAACATAGTATTTAATCACGTAATTAAAGACCATCTCATATATTGTACGCACAAGGGCCAACTTTTGTTGGCGCCGGTGGGTACTCGTGTCCTCCTGGCCCTGCCCCGATTCCGCCCCCTCCCTGCCCCATTGGATCCCTCCCCAAATCCCCGTCCCGGCCCCACCTCTTCCCCAAGCGCGCTGTGTTCCTCCTCCTCCCCACTCCCTCCCAGGCTTGCCACGCAAGACAGCTGTTTTGCGGCACAAGAGCTGGGAGTGAGGGGGGAGAAGCAGGACGTGGCGACACCCTCGGGAGGAGGTGGAGGTGAGCTGGGGCAGGGGAGGTGGGGTGGGGCGCTGCTGGTAGGTGCTCCGCACCCACCAACTTTTACCTGTGGGTGCTTCAGCCCCAGAGCACCCACGGAGTTGGTGCCTATGATTGTACACATAAGGATCAGAATAAAGGTTTCCCAGCAACCTCAGTTTTAGTGTTTTTTCAGTGCTTGACTCTGTAAACTAAATAACATAATATTGATGCAGATTTTTATATGTGATTTCCTAGGTTTCTTTAGAGGGTGAAAAAAAGAGTAAATACAAATTCTGGTATGTACAACTATGACAATCCCTGAATCATCAGGAGAGTCTGAACCCTGAACCTTTAACACTGCGGCATGGATGGCTTCCACTCAGCTACATTCACTGACAGCTGGAGAAAGCTGTTATTCCAGACAAGAGGATGGTCTGATGGGGCCAGAAGCTGGAGCTGGGGAGTGGTTGTGGGGAATCTGGCATCCCCTCTTCGGGTTCTGGGGGTAAGTTCCTCCCCCGTGTGAGGCAGCTAGAGGCAGGATGCGAAACTGAAGACAAGTTCCATGTGTGTGGTTGAAGGGGGAACCAAGCCAGGGTCTCCCCCAGCCCTGTCCCAGCTGCTCTGATAGCTTCCAGACATTCCCAGTGCAGTGTGGGGGAGAGCAGGAGCCCACCTCTGTAGAATGCTCAGGTTTGATTATTTTGACAGGCTGCCCACTTTACCTTGGGAGCACACGTGACAGAAGGGAAATGGTGGCATTCAGAAGTTTAACCTGAATGGAATTTCACCAGACAAAGAAAAGGCACTTCTCTAACCTGAGGCCTGCTATAGACCAAGGAGGCCTGCTGTAGACAAAGGAGATGTCAGAACTTCTTAAAAAGAGCTTACAAGAGTCTTTTATACTGGAAAGTGTTAGGCAACCTAAATATAAAGCTCACTACTAGCTCCCCATACAAGCTAACTGTTCCACCCACCTAAATGCAGCCTTCTCAGGGGTTAGCAGCTCAAAGCAAAAACAGGCATTCAGAACAGGATGTGAAGAAAATTGTGCCTGATGGAAACTGCAAGGAAAACTCAGGGCTGCAGAAAATAAAGGTCAGAACTGGACTCTGACCAGCACCCCAGAGCTAAAACATGGACTTCTGCGAAAGGGGACGAGGAATGGACAAGATCCAGGTTTCCCATGCACCACAGGGCAGTCCATGCAGGATATTTTCGGAGAAGGGGGTTTATACCAGAAAACTGGTCTGTCTGCTAAAAATAAGTCACCTACCATAAGTGGGAAAGATATAGCTAAATACCGCTCTGAGTTCTTCGTTTGTGGTGAGTTCACTGACCACGTCTGTCAAGCTTTGGGATGTCATCTTAAAGAAAGGGGAGAACCATGCCAGCAGGCCGGTGCGGCTCAGGAACTTGACCAGGGGCACAGGCACCATTTTCAGAATAGCCATGTGCGTAATTCCTTGGGCAACTCTCTGAAAGGGAAAAATGCAATAGGTGTGAAGAAACACAGATGGCTTCGGGGACTGAGCTGGAGCAGAAGCTCAGTGAAGTTTTGCCATCGCAAGGCAAAGGGCCAGAGAACTTGGCTTCATGGAGAGAGACATTGATCACACAGCGCTCCCAGACTGCCCACAAGCTGCCTGTTGCCAGTCACCTGATAAAGTACTAAGAGGCCGGGAGTGCTGCTCAGTTACCCAGCAGCTCTGACATACAGGACACCCCAGGGATCTCTGATAACACCTTGGCCCAGAGGTCATTTCCTCCGACAGGACATGCTTGCCCTTAGGCAGCCCTGGTGGCCGTACCAGCTTGAGGACAGTTATCGTCTTACACCCAAAAATTCAATCCTTGCTAAACCACGGCATCCCAGTGTGAAGAGCAGGACACTCATGTAGCCCTGTGTTTGAAGTGCAGGGTGTTGTTCTAGCAAGATGCCCATTGAGACTCAGAAAGGAGGCGTTAATGTCGTAAAGACAAAGCCACGGTTACCTTTACAAGTCTCACAAATTTCTCAATAGCCACGGCTTCATCTGGAAACTGTTTCTTTAGCCCTTCGACATACTCCTTATTCCCGCTGTACAGGCAATACGTTTTTGCGTTTCCAGGCTCCCCCAGAACTACTGCATCAAAGACAGATGGCATCTTGGACCACTGCAGCTGCCCTTCCGTGAGCTGGTCCACAAGGAAACGCATCAGGGACCTCTCTCCTATCTGCCCTATGTAATGAATACCTGGAAGGCAACGGCAAATGGTTACACAAGAAAGCCGCAGCTCAGAGATTAGACTGCAGTAGGATGTGGCTATGTGACATGCTGGATACAGCAGAACCTCAGAGTTATGAACACCTAAAGAATGGAGGTCGTTCAGAACTCTGAAATGTTCGTGACTCTGCACAAAACGTCACGGTTGTTCTTTCAAAAGTTTACAACTGAACATTGACTGAATACAGCTTTGAAACTTTACTATGCAGAAGAAATCTTTTTTTTTAATTTTCCCTTTTAGTTTTTAGTAGTTTCCATTTAACACAGTACTCTATTGTATTTGATTTTTTATTTTTTTTAGTCCCTGCTGCCTGATTGTGTACTTCTGGTTCCTAATAAAGTGTGTGGTTCACCGGTCAGTTCATAACTCTGGTGTTGGTAACTCTGAGGTTCTACTCCACATGCAAAAGGGGCTTTTTAATAAATACATTTGTGACATGGAAGGCTGCAACAGGACACACTCCACCCAGTCAAATCTCAAAAAAGCATGGAAATAAGAAGGTAAGGGTAAGATCTCCAGTTTTTCTTGCCCCGCACCTCCTGTGACTCTGTTGATAAACACTCCACTTCGACCTCTAACACCTACTGAAAAGCAGCATATACCCCACCTTCATCCCACTCACTCTCACACAGAACCTGAAGGGTGATCTCATACTCATGTATCTCAATAAATCAACACACCTGACAACATCAGAGCCCGTACCTTTGGAAAATTATTCTGCTTTCACATTGCTGAGGTCTCTGTTAAAATCGTAAGTCTGATTTGTCTTTAAAAAAAATAAGTGTCAGCTGAATTGAATCTAGGAACACAACGTGATTAAGAGTAGGGTTGCCAGGCATCTGGTTTTTGACCAGAACACCTGGTCAAAAAGAGACTCCGGTGGCTCTGGTCAGCACTGCTGACTGGGCTGTTAAAAATCCAGTTGGTGCAGGGCTGGTAGGCTCCCTACCTGGCTCCGCAAAGTTCCCCACAAGCGGCGACATGTCCCTCGGCTCCTAGATCAAGGGACGGCCACGGGGGCTCCGTGCACTGCCCTTGATGCTCCCTGAGCCCCGGCTTTGCAGCTCCCAGTTGCCAGGAACTGCAGGAGTGGTGCCTGCGGGCGGAGGTAGCACGCAGAGCCGCCAGCCTGTGCCTCCGCCTAGGAGCTGGAGAGACATGTCACCGCTTGCAGGGACGAGATGAGCACGGCCTAGAGCCTGCACCCCTCCCCAACCCCCTGCCCCAGGCCTGATCCCTCTCCCACACCCAAACTCCCTCCCAGAGTCAGCACCCCTCACCCCTCCCAGGCCCTAACCCCCAGCCCTGAGCCCCCCCCCGCACCCATACTCAGAGCCCACACCCCAATCTCTGTCCCAGCCCTGAGCCTCTTCCCACACCCAAACTCCCTCCTAGAACCTGCACCCTCTCTGCGCCCCAACCCCCAGCCCCAGTTCAGATCCCCCTCCTGCACACCAAACCTCTCATCCCTGGCCTCACCCCAGAGCCCTCATCCCCACACCTAATCTCCTGCACAAGCCTAGATCCCCCTCCCACATCCTGAAACCCTCATTTCTGACCCCACCTCAGAGCCCACATTCCCAGCCCAGAGCCTGTACCCCCTGCCTCAGCCCAGAGCCACTCCCACATTCCGAACCCCTCGGCCCTATCCCCCAGCCCAGAGCTCGCTCCTGCACCCAAACCCCTCATCCCAAGCCCCACCCCAGAGCCCACACCCACAGCCAAAGCCTTCCCCCCCTCAATATACACCGCAACCGCCTGACCCAGCCTGGTAAAAATGAGTGAGTGAGCGACAGAGGGAGGGGGGATAGAGTGAGTGGGGGCACCGGGGCCTCAGGGACAGTGTGGGACCTTGAGGAAGGGGCAAGGCAGGGGTGTTTGGTTTTGTGGGTTTAGAAAGTTGGGAACCCTAATTAAGGGCTGGGCTGGATTCTCCATCACTGGCCATTTTAAAATCAAGACTGGACATTTTTCTAAAAATAGTCCAAACTGGAATTGTTTTGGGAAAATTCTCTGGCCTGCGCTATACAAGAAGTCAGACTAGATGATCACAGTGGTCCCTTCTGGCCTTGGAAATTGAATCTACAATTGTATGGTTATTGCATAGCGTCACTGCAAGGCACAGTTAAGGTTGTTTGAGTGACTTCGCTGTGCATTTCTTACCTTAATATGTCTGGATTTCTTTGAAGCTTAACCTTACTGTGAATTCCCTGTGTTTGACATGCTAGCTTTGGAGACAAATGCAAAGTCTCTACTCTTTTTACCTCTAAGTGACTTATATGTACTCTCAACCTTAATTCCAATTAACTATGTTTTTAATCCAGGAATTAAAAGATGTAGCACCAACATTAGTGTGACTAAAAGAAGTAGAGACATTCCCTGCTGGGTATTATTTCTGGCACTTTCTGTGTTTCTCACAATTCTGTTTACTCCTATGAAAACAAGTCAGTATCTGAATCGCAGTCAGTCGATTATCTAGCTAACAGTGGGGAAAGGAAGAGCAGCAAAATTCATACTGAGAGCATCCAGGCTTCTCAAAATCCAGATCTAGGAGTGTGTTAAAAGCAACGCTTACATAATAATCATGTGTCAAACACTTGCATGTTCACAACTAATATGAAGACCTTGTACAGGGATTTTAACAATACTCTTATTACATCTATGGTTAGAGGGGGAAAAATGAAGTTTGAATGTGAAATCAAGCATCAATACCTGTCTATTTTAAAAAAGGCGGGCATATTATAAAAATGTACCTTAACGTCAGGTGTTTGTATCTTGAAATCTTTCTTACTTTATATAATTAGGTCTTGAAGGATAGTTTTCAGGATACATATAAAATATGTAGCGTTTAGATAGATGAATATATATCGTTTAAACAGTTCAAACTATTTCCTAAATTCTTGGTAAAATGTGTGTTCAGGAAGGCATGCTACATAGTATAGATATTTATAGTTATAGGGCCCAATCTAATTTTCATTTTAAACCAGTGGGAACCTTATGAAAAAGGGTATTACTAGAGATGTGTTATTTGCAATTCCTTTTAAGCGCCCATTTAGTTCCACAGGAAAAAAATATAATGGTAATAGGACCTTTTAGACTGCAAATGTCAGCACCTAAAAAGAAAGAAAATGCCATGATCAAGGCTGCAAAGCTGATCATCCTAGGTGGGCACCTCCTTATGTCATTTACATCTGTGTCAACTGGGCATACGAGGTCCCCAAATCAGATTTCGACACTTGTTCTACGCAGGTATAAATGACACACCAGGTGCAAGATCATGGATTCAGATCCTGCCCCTGCTCCATGTGTGTATTCACTACAATTCAGTCTTTTTAAGTACATGAACTCGTTCTCAAATAATACAATACGAGATAAGCTTTTCAACAACCCCAGCCAGAGATGTGACTGCACCATGTGTCGTACTAAAAGCAGCGAAGGAGCCTGAGAGGGCAGGTAGTCTGTGCTGCACAGCTTCAACAGCTGTTGGTGTATCTTCAATCACACCCCTCGGCTGCAGCACAAACTTACCCTTAGAAACACACGTAGCTTCGCAGAATATGGTTTCATTCTTGAATCCGTAGACCTACTGCCAAATTCTCAGCAGCACCCAATGAGCAATGGGCTGCAACAGAGCCATTTGTATCTCCTCACTCACAGGACGGGATTTGGCCCAGCCCTGGCCCCAGCATTTTTTTAAGCAGCACGAGGGCTACTCTGAGCTATGCTAGTTGCCAGTGACCTCCAGGAACCATTCAGTATCTGCCGATTGCCAGAACATTTGGAAACCGCGTACTATGCATTTCTTTTCAGCCCACTGGTGCTGCCTTGCTCAGGGCTTGCAATGCAGGTGATGGAATAATTAAGCACGAAGCTAGCTTCCTATGCCTACACCAGAGCCTAAGCTCTCTGCTACCACAGTAAATAGACATATATTCAGGGTGTTACTCCAGGGAGTGAAAATTTTGTCTTCCTTTAGCGGTGAGATGGGAAAACTGAAGGAGTGTCCTACCTCCTATTGAGTTACTTTGCCTATGCTTAGGGGTCGGTTAAAATCATTGATACAACACAGCTCACATTAAAGAACAGGGTTTATCCAATAAGCACTGCAAAAACTTTGGAAATATCTATGCAGTTCATGGTCCCTGGCTTGTATCTAAGGGCTGGTCTACCTAGAGCAGTGCTGTGGACTACAGGGATATGATTTCTAAAGGGCACTAACATGTGCATTAATTAATTGGACCATCTAGACCCTGCTGGTGCCCACTGTTTGAAAGAATATGATGTTAAAGTGTACTAGGGAACATTAGAGATTACTCATTACAATCAGACATGCCAAACCCTCGGGGAAAAAACCCACAGAAATTGGGCTTGTTTTTGGCTTAATTGGCTTGTGAGTTGCTTGTTGGCTAGTTTTTGACTTGTATCTTGTTGCTTTTTTTTTTTTTTTTCAATTGGTTCCTGGCAAGCAGGGGGAAGGGGAGGAGAGAGTCAGGGGTGCACAGCAGGCCCACCACAGTCCCAGGCTGCATGCCGGGGGAGATCTAGTCACAGAGTATTGGGGTTCTTAGGAACCGGCTTGTTTTGAAATGGAATTAGCTTGATTTTTGGCTTATTGTGAAAGTCAGTGTGCTTATTTACCACATGAAAGTTGGCAACTGTGATTACAATATATATACACATGTTACTCATTACACTATATATCAGGAGTGGCCAAACCTACTGACCCTCTGAGCCGCATACAATAATCTTCAGAAGTTCAAGAGCTGGGTGTGTCTGTTGGGGCTTGGGGCTTCTGCCCCATGGGAGCCGTGGCAGGTATGTCCTGTGGGGCTAAAGTGCCAACACCCCTCCTCCCTGCTCAGCAGAAACCCCTATCCCCATCACAGGGCAGAAGCCCCAAGCTCCCCACCCGTCTGGTAGGTGGAGAATGCAGTGAGTGGGCCTCTGCGAGCTGCACTTCAACTGTAAAAGAGCCACATGGGGCTTGCGAGCTGCAGTCTGGCCACCCCAGTATATACAAAGAGAAAGCCCTGAAACCCCCTGAGTTTTGGGCATCCACACACAACTCAAAAATTGCTACAAATAAACCCTGAAAAACAGGAGCCTACCGATGCTGCTGTCCGGTTTCCCCTTGGACTAGTGGGGTGAGGGGTGGGATGGGAGAGAGTAAGCGGCATTCTGTAAAGGGGTACCACAAAAGTATTTAGGTGCCTAACTCCAGAGAATCTCGGCTGGAAGTCCTTGAGGATCTGGACTGAAGTAATGTATTCCCCCCCCCCCGCCCTCCCTCCCCCTGCCCCACAAGCAAGAGTGGCATAGAGAGGGCAAATTGTGCCCCAAAGCACAATCCCTTCCCAGAGCTCCTTGAGGCGGGACAGTGACAGGCCACCTGTCAACTCATCTCAATCTACAAGCTCAGCAAACAAGCCTCTCCCTGTGCTTGGGGTGATTTTTCAAAGGCGTGTAATCCAAGCAACATAAACCTGTTTGCCTCCTGAGTCCAGCTGTGCGCTGGTGTGTGAGGAGGGCTAGCTTCACGCCAACTTCGCCTTTCGGCGCCCCGGCCAATGCATCTGCAGGGTGTTTTGGCAGAGTCAAGAACGGTTTTATAACTGGGAAGCCGGTTGTCGGCCACTTCTCTAGCTCATAGCTGGCTGAGCTGCTGCTGCACCCATCACCAGATTCTCCAACTTTATATAAGCCACCTTTGACCAACAAAATGTCAGTCCCAACAGCGAACATTTCAAATAGCTCTGGGCACACTGCAGGGGAAATCCAACAACCTATTTGTGAATAGTCCAGGACAGGGCCGGTGCAAGGATGTTTTGCGCCCTAGGTGAAACTTCCACTTTGTGCCCTCCCCCCCTTGCCCCTACCCTGAGGCCCCCCCCCACAGCAGCAGCTCTCCCCCTCTGCCCTGAGGCGCCCCCTCTTCAGCAGATCCCCACCCGCCGCCCTGAGGCACCCGCCCCATCCCAGCTCCGCGCACAAGGACCCTGAGCACGCTGTCGCTGCTTCACTTCTCCCGCCTCCCAGGCTCACGGCGCCTAAGCTGATTGGCGCCGCAAGCCTGGGAGCCAGGAGAAGTGAAGCAGCCATGGCGTCCTTGGGGAGGAGGCGAGGCAGGGGTGAGCTGGGGCGGGGAGTTCCCCTGCGTGCTGCCTCTCCTCTTACTTGCTGCAGGTGGCCCTTCCCGTGCTCCCCTGCCACAGCACCCTTCGCCTAAATGCCGGCGGTGACCGGAGCGGCCAAAGATCCAGTTGCCGCAGTCGCTGCTGAAGAAAATGATGCCCCGCCCCCCCCAAATGCCAGTGCCCTAGGCGACCGCCTAGGTCGCCTAAATGGTTGCACCGGCCCTGGTCCAGGAATCTCTGTTTTCGTTTATTAAAAAAACCTTCCAAACTGCCAACATGCTGTTTCTGCCTCTTCCCATCACCATTTGTAATATGTTTGCTTGAAAAGTAACGATAAGAACACCTATAGTGTTTCTGTAGCACCTTTGACTGGTTGGCCTGAGCTGTTCAATATCCTTTATGTAGCAAAAAAAGAATGCAGGATTACTTTATCCCACACATTCACACACAAGCCAATGCTAGTCTGGGGCCAGTGAGGTCGGTGTTAAAAAAATCACAGACCTATTTATTAGCAGGGCAGCTTTACACAGCGTGTTTAGAGTGAGTAGGAGGGAGCCAGGGAATCGTATGCACAGAACTCACTTCTGGATGGATGGGCCAAGGAGCATACGGTGACTTTAACAGGAGTTGAAGTTTAGAGTCCAGTACTTAGAATCTCTGCAAGGCAGGACCGCCAGCCGCAGGGCTTACATGCTCACAGAAGTCCCAGCCGCAGACGTTTTCTGCTCTTAGCTTACAGAGTTTATTGGCACCATATCTGGACCAAGTGGGTCTCTGTGCTCTTGCAGATAGGCATGTTCCTTGATTTCTCCTTTCCCACTCCTCCTCAGGCTTGAGAGGATTTTAATACAGATCAAATATTGCCCTTAACAAACCAGCCCTTTGTGTGACTGACTGTTCTGTCACACGCTTCCTTCTGGGAATGCTCAGGAAGAGTTCTCTCAAGACCTGGGCCTTTTTATTCGCGGTCGCTACCAAGGAAAGGCACTGCCTGCTCCCTCCGCTGGGGCCCATTTCTCAGCTGGTGTCATCTGATTTCCCTGCTGGCCGGTTTCTGAGCACACTTACCTACATCAAACTCAAAGCCCTTCTTGCTGAAGGTGTGGCAGCAGCCGCCCGCCTTCCCATGCTGCTCCAGCACCAGCACTCGTTTCCCAGCTTTGGAGAGGAGCACGGCTGCAGCCAGCCCCCCGATGCCACTTCCGATCACAACAGCATCCAGATTCTCAGGGACCTTGGCAGCAGAGAAAGCTGAAGACGAAGGAGAAAGTTGTCATCGACACATGGCCACCTCCAACAACTGGGTCAGGAACTCTCCTGCTGTCTTCCCCGAGTCATTCCTAGGACCAAACCTAAATTGGGCCATTGTTTACGTTCTAAAGGACTTGTGTGTTAGAGGCGGGCCCATTAGCATTCCCTGGCTGCTGTACAAATAGTACAGGAACTGCTGTTCTTTCCAAACCTGCCAGAACTGGGAAGTGCATGGTGGGTCATAAGGAAACTGCTTCTCAGGATGGAGGCCCAGTCGCAGCTGTGCAGGTCCTGCACTCTCCAGTTTCGGGGAGGGGCATTCTTGTAACAGGTGTGAGACTCTTGGCAAAAGAGCTGGGTTACATATTCACTGTGTAAAGTGTAAGACTGTAAGATAGTTTTGTGATGGTCCTGGCTAAGCTGGCAAGATCAACCCATTATAAAAGATGGGGCACTATCATGTATCCTGGCAGCAGATTACCCTCCAGAGAGCAGAGCTACGAAACAAGCTCAGTTTTGTCACTCACTGGTAAGGTCATTACAAATTGCCCCCAGAAAAAGCCAGGGTGACATCAACCTTTCACAACCAGGCTCAGGATCAACATTCCTCCTGTTTCACCAGTTAGGTTCACAGACAGAATCAGAGCTAGAAGAGCATCCAGACCATCCTCTAGGGACCAGTGAGGGATTGTTCCCTACAGGACATTAATAATTATTTACATTTCAATAGCACCCCCAGGCCCAATGAGAATCAGGTCCACTGTGCTGGGTGCTGCCTAAACAGTCCTTGCCAAAGGGCTTATCATCTAAATACACTCTCTAGGCAAGCTGTAAATGTCCCATACAATAGGATTGTCCGATTGGTCCAATAAAATTGGTCCCCCTCGTCTCACATTTCCCCTTGACAAACCTTTCCTGGAGGACCTTTCTCTCTTCTCAGTTTTACCTTTATACTTCTACCACCCTCATACCACATAGTCAACTATTTCTCCAGCTCTTTGGTATTTATACCTTTCATCTACACAAATAACTGGTGGCAGAAGTAGGCTGTTATCTTCCATGTGGAGCAGGCTGCTGAGGAAGACCTGATCCACTGTCAGTGGGTTACACAGCAGGGGAATGTTGAGCATTAGGATTCCTGGCTCTGGGAGCAGTGTGCTTAGTAGCTGGATAGCGCACATCCAAGCACATAGTTTGGCACATTCCATCTGAAAGGCAGCGAGGCAAAGTGGGGGGGACTTGGGTCTGTTATATTAGAGATGGGAGTTCTGTCGCAGCTCTGTCTGAGGTGACGTTGCATAACCTCTCAGTTATCTCATCTGTATGATGCAACGATGATAGTTATTGCCCCTAAAGTAGTGGTCTGAGGTCTTGGTTAGCAATTGTTAAGAACTAATAGCAATGGTGAGGAAGAAATATTAACAGCAGCCCCAGGGGAAGAGAACTCATGGTGTCTTGGGTTGCAGCTCAGTGCAACTTCTCCTAGGAGATCTCCAAGGCCGTGGGGTATTTTGCAATGGAATCTGACTCCCTTGACATTTTTTTTGGATGTTGGGCACACATGATGCTTGGTAGATCTGATGAAAGATAAGAGACAAGCTTGGGGCAGGGTCTCTTCCTTCCCCTTCGTTCCCCATGATGTGGAGAGAGAAGCGCAATTTCTAGAGGTGAAAATTTACACTGTTAATGTTCATGCAAGATTCTGTTCCTAGCTCTGCATTCCCCCCGAGATGGAACATGCCCCTCAGTGCTTTAAGAAAAGAATCTGCCCCAGAGGCAAAGGTGGAAGTGGGCAGATGCGTAGGAAGAACCAAGGAGCAGAGTTAGAGCCTACTCTCCACAAACAGAACACTTATTTCCAGACTTTAGACCATGAGTGAAATGTATGTGAATGATTAAGCCCAGTGATTTAGCCCAGTGATTTCGCATTACCTAACAGGGTGTGGGCATTACCTGGGGGCAGTGAGGGTTGGTTATACAAACCACTGCATGGAATCATAGAGGTTTAATTCTGAGTCACAGCTCTTTGACTACTATAGAGAAAGGGGAGGGAATGCAATTAACTTGAGGAACAGCAGCCTTAATTTCAGGCAAATTACTCAATCAAGGGATGAATTAGGCCAGCAGAAAGGGATAGGGGTGCTTTCAGCACAGGCAGAGGAAAGGCTGGAGGGTGCATACAAGTACTCCTGGCTACGGAGAGAGAGAGTGTGTGTGTGTGTGTGCGCGCATATATATAGGTACAGGCAGGTGAGTGTGTGCTGGTGGGTATGGGGTATATGCAGGCACTGGCATTCAGATATTGATGGATTTGGAGGGTAGGGTGACCAGACAGCAAGTGTGAAAAATTGGGATGGGGGTGAGAGGTAATAAGAGTCTATATAAGAAAAAGACCCAAAAATCAGGACTGTCCCTATAACACTGGGACATCTGGTCACCCTAGTGGAGGGGTATGAGTGGGCAGGCACTAGTAGGTATAGGGACAGAGTGTTTGTTTGTGTGTGTGTGTACAAAGGTGATGGAGGTGGAGAAGGAGATCTGGAAAGCAGCTAATGAGTGCCCAGTTGTGCAGAAAGATACAGATCCCAGTTCCAATCTTTCTTGGCTTACCTCTTCCTGCTAGGGTAAGGGGCTGCTTTCCCTCTCTACACTCCCCAGCACCCCCAACCCCATTCCAGCTGTGACTGGAGCAGGTGCTGCCAGCACAAGCACTTTTAGGTACCTTGTTTGATAACCTTTTTCCGAACATCCTTGTCAGTCACCAAGGGGGCAGGTGGCCTCCTGCAGTCAGCAGAGAAAGGGTTGGGGGAGCTCCTGCCCCTGAGGAGCCTCCTGAGTACTGCAAGAAGCAGAAGAACAAGCAGGATCCAGTATAGCCACATAACTGCTGTGATTTCTCTCCCAGGACTGCCCTTAAAGCTGGGCAGCCCTTTCATAAGGGCACCTGCTCCTCCTTCCAGTGGGCTGTCCTTTGCTCTAGTTCAGAAACTTCCCCTTAAAGGCACAGACAAGAATTGAATCTGTGTCAGAACCCCGAAAAGATTTCAGCATCTATTGAGTCTCCCTTTCTTGGGGTTAATTTTTAGGGCTTGTTTACATGGGGAAACTGACCAGCACAGTGATACCAGCATAATATCACTCTAGCTATACCAGTGTAATTCTTCATATGGATGGTCTATCACAGGGGTCAGCAACCTGCGATGCGCGTGCCAAAGGTGGCATGCAGGCTGATTTTTAGTGGCACGCTACTGCCAGCCGGGGTCCCAGCCACCGACCCTGCTCAGACCGCTGCTGGCCTGGATTACGGAATCCCAGACCAGCAGTGGGATGAGCTGCTCAGCATGCTGCTGATCTGGGGTTCTGGCCACCAGCCCCACTCAGCCCACTGCCAGCCTAAATGGACGGAACCCGATCTGGCATGCAAAACCTTCTACTGGCATGTGAAACCTTAAATTAGTGAAGACTTGGCATACCACTTCCCAAAGGTTGCCGACACCTGGTCTATCAGTATAATTATACCAGTGTAGCTAGGCCAGTAAAACTCCCCATGGGTACGTGGATTTGGGGTATTAAGAGTGCCTTTTTTCAGTTTAGTTTAAACCACTTCCAAAGAGATGTGAGCTAAAGGGACTCCACATCAAGAACATCTGTTGGTTCTCCTTGGTTCAAAGTAGGGTCGCAAACAGTCCCGTATTACCAGGGACCTCCTGTATTTTTTCATCTCTGTACAACAAGATCCAGAGTTGCTGAGTGCTGCAAGAAATACCCCTGAGGAACGTATCAGAGGGGTAGCCGTGTTAGTCTGGATCTGTAAAAAGCAACAAGGAGTCCTGTGGCACTTTATAGACTAACCGATGTACTGGAGCGTAAGTTTTCATGGGTGAATACCCTCTTCGTCAGATGCATGTAATGGAAATTTCCAGAAGCAGGTATAAATATGCAGGGCAGAATCAGTCTGGAGATAACGAGGTTAGTTCAATCAGGGAGGATGAGGCCCTCTTCTAGCAGTTGAGGTGTGATCACCAAGGGAGGAGAAACTGCTTTTGTAGCTGGCTAGCCATTCACAGTCTTTGTTTAATCCTGAGCTGATGGTGTCAAATTTGCAAATGAACTGAAGCTCAGCAGTTTCTCTTTGAAGTCTGGTCCTGAAGTGTTTTTGCTGTAGTATGGCTACCTTAAAATCTGCTATTGTGTGGCCAGGAAGGTGGAAGTGTTCTCCTGCAGGTTTTTTGTATATTGCCATTCCTAATATCTGACTTGTGTCCATTTATCCTTTTACGTAGGAACTGTCTAGTTTGGCTGATGTATATAGCAGAGGGGCATTGCTGGCACATGATGGCGTATATAACATCGGTGGATGTGCAGGTGAATGAACCAGTGGTGTTGTAGCTGATCTGGTTAGGTCCTGTGATGGTGTTGCTGGTGTAGATATGTGGACAGTTGGCATTGAGGTTTGTTGCATGGATTGGTTCCTGAGTTAGAGTTGCTATGGTGCGGTGTGTGGTTGCTGGTAAGAATATGCTTAAGGTTGGCGTTCCCCTGAGGAACGTAGGTGAGTCCTGCTTGTTGTTATTAACGATGATAACAGGGTAATAACAGCATGGGGAGGAGGGCTGGGGCAGGGTGCTAAGAAAAGAGTCCCTTCTTTGTGAAGTCATTGTCGTTGAAAGCAAGTCGGTGCGGCTCCTTGCACTAAGAAGCCCTTTCTCCCAAGTGTTAATAGGGCATCTGAGTGGAATGGATTGTAACTGGAGAAAGGCCCCCTCCCAAAGGGCCCTGGCAGCCCCCTCCGTGTCCGTGGGGATAAGGCACTGGGCTGGCCCCCCGTACTCGATGGCTGGGGGTGGCCGGGAGATGGGCCCCAGGCTGGGTCGCAGGTACCTTTAAGAGCTTCCCCGGACGCAAGCGTCGCCTTTTCGTTCATCCGGGATTGTCCCTCCTAGGACGCCGTAGATGTTGCCGTGCAGGGGGTACCTGGGAACTGTAGTCAGGAAGGGGAGGCGGCAGCTGCGCCGATTGGGTCCGCGGGGCCTTCTGGGAGAGAGGCTATTGGAACCACAACTCCCAGTGTGCAGCGCGGCACGCGCGCATGGCGGTGGAAGGAGCCGAGGTGGGGGAAAAAGTGAGGTGAGGGAAGCGCCTGGGTCTGGGGTTTCGAGGAGGGGGCGGGGCTAAGGAACAGGCCTGGGGGGATGACTGAGGGGTTCAAAGGTCACAGGGGTCTGCAAAGGGGCAGAGAGGGGTTGTGGCTGCAAAGGGGGAAGGGGTTGGGGAAAAGGGGGCTGCAAAGGGCAGAGGGATGGGGGCTGCAAATGGGTAGGGGAGCTGCAAAGAGGAAGGGGTTGGGAAAAGGGGCGCTGCAAAGGGGCAGAGAGGGAAAAGGGGGAGGGGTTGGGGCTGCAAAGTGGGAGCGAGGGTCTGCAAAGGGCTTGAGCTAGCGTGCTAAAAGTAAAAGCATGCCTGCAGTGGCATACACAGGGGTTAGGCTAGCCAGCCACCATCCGTACATAACTAGGACCTTGGCCAGGATTGTATTCAGGCACTCAGCCTGAAACATCGCAGCCCCACTGCTATTTTTAGTATGCTAGCTTGAGCATAGCTAGCATGTGTATGTCTACCTGAGCTGAGAATTACACCTCCCAGCTCCTGGACAGACATACATGCAGCTCTGAACTCAGGCAGTGAGGAGCATGGCTAAGCTCACCCTCATCCCTGGCCCTGCCCAGCCATCTGTGGGGTTCGAACCAGGGAGAAAGGAATTTCCAGCCCAGGGCCCATCCCTGCAAGTGACTGGAGCCAGCTGCTGTGCTCAAGCCTAGCTAGTGCATGTACTATCTTAGCTGTAGGGATTGATGCTTTATTTGCCTTATGAAAGGAGTGCTGGCAGCAACCCTTGTAATTAGATTGTCTAATGCTTCCCATTATAAAACAAATTCTTACAGCCTTTATTTGAAGGCTCTCATACTCCCTGCAGCTGGACTTTGAAAGTTGTCCTGGGGATAGTAGTGGGGTCGAGGAGATATCTTTGTTGTTCCAATAGAAGTGCATTCGTTTAGCTGAAAATTACTATTTCCCATTTGTGGATAGAACTTGTTTTTGCACTGTGACTCTATTGTTGCATATGCACTACCCCAGAATTTGCATTTGATCCATAGCTCAAGTTCTAATGGGACACAAGCAAAATGCTCTTCCACCTGCTGCTTTTCCCCCCATCAAAAATATTCTGATCCAGAGTGTGTGTATAGCTTTGGGAACCAAATACCATGAGCTCTAGACTCACTTCTTCCACAGACTGATGCTAATAATTTTATACCCTTCACCACCCTTATTATTCATTGTGGCCCCATACCTGACCGAGAGACTGCAGAAGCTTGAAATAAAACGTCTTTCTCTTAATATGGCAGCTCCAAATCCCATTCATTCAGCAGCACTGCCTCAGAAAGAAAGAACACCTGCCATATCTTTGCCCTTGATTGTGTTGTCTGTAAAATGAGGTGATGCGTGAATAGGTAATCCATTGCTTCAGTATGTTATGCTGGATCCTCTAATGTCTGATTTACATAGGGTAAGAGCTTTGTCCGGCTACCAGCCAAAGTAGTTAGTGCTTAGATCAAGTAGTAAAGCTCTGGGTTGCGATGCTGACATTTAAGAGGGCAGGAAAAAGTTGTTACATTTGCACATAATAGAATTTTTTATCTTTCTCCTTTCTAATCCCTCCCCACTGAATTATATACAAAAATTACGTTAAACTGAGGGTTTGTAGGCACTGACGGCTGCTCCAGTGGCTCATTGCAGAACTGGCTGGATGCAAGTCTGCCACTGCCATGCTTCCTCCACCCCCCAACATGCCCCCAGTCTTTTGCCTGGGTCCTAGAATTCCCCCTGTGTTGGGACAGTTTTGTGAACTGGAATACTGATCATAGGCCCAGAAAGCTGATTTAAGTCAGTTTCCCAAACTTTTGCAGCATAGACTAGCTCTTACTTAAGTGATTTTTAGCAAATAGCTACGTGACAACATTAATGTTTTCTCTCACAAAACATCTTGAGGCAGCCCTGAAGCTATTTGCCAGGATGCATGACCATATTCTTCAGCATACAGCTTTGCAAACCTAGGTTTTATTTTTGAGAGGGTGCCATGTAGTTCCCATTCACTGCTGCTGACTTGGGTAAAGTATTTGGTCTTGAAGACAGCTACAAAAGAGAATCCTGTCTCACAGCGGCAGAGCATTGCAATGTATAAGAGCATATCCATTGCTTTGGAATTCAATGGAAAATACTCCCTGCTGACGCCCAGTAAAATTCTGGAAGTAATTTTATGAATGAATGAGACAATTCACACCTCAGAGCTAATTATACTCTCTGCAAATGCAGTCATGTATCACTACATTATTTACATGTAGGTCATGTTTTGAAGGTTTTTTTTTTTTTTTTTTTTTTTTTTTTTTGGCAACCATAACAACTAGAGACTTAATATTTTAAAAAAATGAAAGCTGAGACTCTGAAGAACAAATGAGAGGACTGTTAGCAGACCTGAGTAAGTCCTTTGCACTTTGTGCACACCCTACATTGTGGGAAACACAAATTTAAACAGACTTTTGTTTATTGTAACAACATTAGAAAGTTGTTTGTGGTTTGAACTTTTCCTTAGAGTACTTTCCTTTTACTCTTTCAGTAAGCACACAAACAGAAGAAACAGCAGTTAAAGCAATTGAAACGTTGAAAATGAGGTGAAATTTTCATGTTAACAGTTTTTCTTATTTCCTTTCCATTTGATTGTATCTGCCAGAATACCCAACTTGATGCTTGCACTGTGTCAGTATTATACGTACATTACAGGAACTTGGGCTACTTTAGGAAGTGACTGGTGGTTTGTTACCTGGTGACTTTGATTTAATTGTTTCATTAGGGCATGAACAGATGCACTGCAGACACCAACCAGTCTGAAGAGCAAGGTATCTTCCTTCCTCCAGCTGTCAAATCCGTACCTGTGCGTATCTCAGATATTCTCATACTTTTCAGCAGCCTGAGACTGAACTCTAGCATTAGACACGTCTCTCTACATTATGTGCAGAGATCTGCATGATGGGCAACATTAGGAATTAATTGTAATTGCACAAAGAGTTGGGAAAGTCCCTTTGTGTGTGTGTATTCCATCAGGGGCTTTCATGGCACCACTGTCCCCGTGTATGCATTTACAAAGTGGTATGGACGGTACTCTTCCCTAACTTTCAGTGTATGTGAAAGATATGCTTGCCATGTATTATAGCCACAGGTAAAACCCCAGCAGCACTATCGCACTGTGGCTCATTGTGACGTGATACTGGTACACATGATGCCAGTGTTGGGCCTGGGACTTGCAGTTGTCAAAAAGCACAAACCTCTTGCATACATGCTTGAATGTGATACAGTAACTCCTCACTTAACCTTGTCCTGGTTAACATTAGGTTGCTGATCTATTAGGGAACAAGCTTGTTTAAAGTTGCGCAATGCTCCCTTATAACGTTTGGCAGCTGCCTGCTTTGTCCACTGCTTGGAGGATTCTCCGGAAGAGCAGCCCCTCCTTGTGGGGATTAGAACCGGGGGGTGGCAGCCCCCTCCATCAGCTCCCCTAAATTCCCTGTAAAGTATATGGCTCGGCAGCTGCCCAGCAGGAGTTCAGCTGTCCCTCCCCCCACTGCTCTGCTGCTCCTGCCCTGCCCTCTCCATTAGAGCTGCTCCCGGGAGCTTCCTGCTTGCTGGAGGATAGGGGGGAGAGGGGTGCTGATATGAGGCTGTCCCCCTGCTCCTGCCCCCCACCCCCGCTCTGTACCCCCTCTCCACAAAGCAGAGGAGGGGACAGGGCTCAGGGACAGAATGGAGGGAACTTTCTGGAAGCTGTTGCTTCCTGTCTGAACTGGTTGATCTGCTTAAAAGGGCAACATAATGGAAGTGGGGTCAGCATACTAAAGGGGCAGTGCACATCTCTCTCTCTCTCTCTCATGCATGCACCCCCCAGCACTTTGGAAAGTCAGCACCTGTGCAGCCGTGCATGTGCTGTCAGGAGGAGGGAGTGCTGCGCTCCAGCTGGATAGCATGGGCTCATTATCATGTTCAGTTTTTGCAGGAAAGTGTTGCAGCTACCACCCTGCATCTCTTGTGTTTCCTTCCTCCTGACTCAGTCCATGCTGCCTTGTAGAGTGTGAGGCTACATTAACAACAGCGTATTAACCGTTGTGGGCTCAGCCGAGTGCTAGTTCATCATTTAGCAGGAAGGCATTCCCTGGGAAATATCCCTCCCTCTGACTCCAGCACCTCAACCAAGCTTCACAGTCATTCATTGCTGTGACAATATTAAACTGTTTATTTACAATTGTTTAAAACTTATTCTGTACATGTATATAATGTCTTTTGTATGGTGAAAAAAATTTCCCTGGAACCTAACCCCCCCTACATTATGGGTAAATTGGATTTGCTTAACATCGTTTTGCATAAAGTGGCATTTTTCAGGAAAAGAACTACAATGTTAAGTGAGGAGTTACTGTACCAGAAAGCACGCTAGCTTAGGCCTACCTGCCCTTCTGTGTCAGCTTTTCTGGAGGCCTAAACAAGGGCCTCCCTAGTTCTTCAAACAGCTCTTTTCACAGGGTATGTGAGGGGTAGATCCAAACTCTCCAAGGTGCTCCGCTGTTCCTTTACCAGCTTGTCTTAGGTGGCTAACCCGTTTCCTCCAGCAGTGACACCATTCCTCTACAAACCCTTCTTATGATGAGGAGCAGACTATTTCTCCCTGACTGGCTACCCATTCCCTGTGCAGCTTGTCTCATGGCAGGAGAAAGGGTGAACTCAAGCAGCTTCAGCATGGGAATGCTGGGGAAACCTGTGATGATGAGTGAGCAGGGTGGTGTCTGTGGGCTCTTTACTTGGGGAACAATCCAGGAGGTTTGTGTAGCTGTTGCAAGTTTGTGTCTCCAGGCTGTGGACATCTTCTGCGGTGTTGTGGCGTAACAAGAATAGTGCATACTGGGATATTTCCCAAAGTGAGAACAGGTCATTATGGCTTCAGGGAGACCTCAGGTGTGGGGAGAGAAATAGGTCTTTAAGATCCCTTATGTACTGAAGACCCCACTTCTCTGCTGCAGCTGTTTGGGGCCACTCAGCACATCAGGCTAGAAAAAAATCCTTTAAAATCTACAGGGGTGTAAAGGGCATCGCTCCTCCTGACTGTTCTCTCTCTGCCTAGATCTCGGTGCTGAAGCAGAGTGGGCTTCTGCAGGCTCTGGCAGAGGGACCCAATGGGTGCACAGAAGCTGGTGAGCTGTGTTTGAATGTTTCCACTTAATATCCTATTGCTTTCCAATTCTGGAGGGGACCGACGTGCTCCAGCAGTGGCTGTAACAGCATGGCGCTGCTCTTTCTGCCTACTGAGCGAATCCTGTCTGTTCTACTGGCGGGCCTAGCAAGAACCTCGCTATAATCAGCCAGTTCAGTTTGTCATGATCCTGATACTCTTGGCCAAGTATCTCTAGTCATTGTCGCTAGACTTTCCAGGACCCCTCACAGCATTGCTCCAAGGCTTTGGTCAGGCTTTCTGTCCTGTCCGCCTACTCTCAAATTCTTTCTCCAACGTGTGGGTCTGCTGTTGTCCTGTCTCCCCAAAACAACATCCAGTTTTTCTGTCTATGAACTAAGCATGTGTCTCAGAGCCATGATTCCGAGCCTTTCTGCTGGGGTGCTGTGTCAGTGGTGTTTTTAACTCTGGAATCTCAATCAAGTGAATGGGGTTGTGCTCTTGTTTTTCTTCCCTCACAGTTCAGGCTTCTTCTTGTTCATGGAAGAGACGTGGTACGCTGAACTTCCTTTCCTTCTGCAGTGTCCGGGGTGGTGTAGGGGAAGTCAGGCTGCTGAGTGAGACATGAAAAGGCTCTGTGGAATTCCCCTCTGACTTCCTGTACTATCCTTGGGCCTGATTGTGTCTGTTAGGCACTGGCCTGTGTTGGGACAGGGTCAGAACTGCATTGCCCCCATGATGATGTAGTGGAGGCTGGCCAGAAGAACTGCTTAGTAGGGCCATGACCCTTCCTTCCATGCCCCCTTTGGGGTGGCTTGGACTATTGTACCTAGCCCTTTTGCAGGTGTGCAGTGGAGAAAGGGCCTTACCCGCAGCACCCCTGAGAGAGCTAACCACAATCTCCTCCTATGCTTGCTGATATTCTCTCCTCTCTGTGGAACTGGGTGAGTTTGCTGCAGGCCTCTGGATAATCAAGATAATCAAAACAGGGGCTGTCAAGGAATCTGCTGCTGTTCAACTTTATATCAGATAGCGCCCAACTTGGTCTGTGATAAAACGGAAAATTAAATGAGGCCCCAAAGGTGGCCAAGCGTAAGATCACGGGAACTATTATGCTTTTTATCTGCTGGCTGATGGAGAAACAAAGCAAATAGCTGGCCTGAGAGTTCCAGCTGTAGCTAACCCTCTTCTTGTCTCTTTTGCCAGATCCTAGCGCGGAGGTGCTGCAAGCCCAGGAAGAATGGGAGGCCGTGGAAAGTCTCCAGTCAGGTACAGATAACTGCAGTAGTGCTTACCTGGTATCCTTGCCAGTTGGTACTAATTAAATCTCGTAGTGGCACTGAAGAGGGAGACAGGTGGTTTGTCAATGACCAGGGAGATGGGGAACTGTCGGGAATGTAGAATGGAAAACTGAGTCACACATCCACCCAATTTAGGCTTAATCAGTTTTGCCTTTGTTTAATACAATTTCAGATAGAATTGTCATCACTTAGTGTCTGGACATACATTTATGCCAGATAAGTAATAACAGACAAGATGGAATATAGGTAAATGGGCCCAAGTTACCGCATTCTGGGACACTGAGAAGTCCTCCTTTCCTCCATGATGGTCATCATCTTCCCTGGTCTCCTGGTCTGGTCCTGTCTCGTTCCTCAGTTTCTGGTCTGGCATTTCTTCATTTTTTGTCCCATTTTCACAAGTATTTGTATCACGTGTATTGTCGCATTTTTACATGCTCAATTACCTAATTTTCCTCCAATCAGCATTCAGCGCATTACTCATTGATATTTACATAACCTGTAAATTCAGCATGCGGAAGCTTTAATCACCTGATGTTTACATTCTTCCTGCTAAGTTTGCAGTTTCTGAGTTGGCTTGCCCTGGGTCCCCCCTGTTTAAGTTTCCCAGAAAAGGGAGGTTTTGTTTATCATAACAGTACATGTTTGTATCTCTTACTTACAAGCTGTGTGCCTGCTGTTATGCATGCAGGTCTAAGTTTGGGCGCAGGTGGAAAAAAATAACGACTGGAGAAGATCTTAAAACAAAAGAGAAATTTTGTGGGAAAGTAAGAGGCCTGGCCTGCCACGAGCACAGCATCTCTGTAAGGCCAACAGGCAAAGTTTAGCATCGCCGATGTGGGAGGGAAGCTGGTTGGAGTGCAGGACTTTTTGTGGAGCAGGCTGTGCCTCTTTCAGTGTAACAAGACTTGTCGTGAATCCCAGGCAGGGCCGGTTTTTTTCATATTTGCAGGGCTCGTGGGGACGTCTGCAGGTCAAGTGCCCCTGATTGCCTTCAATGAAGCACTGCAATATTTCCAGACAGCTGACCTGTCAGAGTGCAGGGTATGTACAAACCACTGGGATTGAACAATGTATCGTTATGCGTGTTCATAGCACTGTGCAGACAGGAACTGAGTCCCTGGGATGCCTCCCGGTGGTGAGTATTTTACTGAGGCACAGGGAGGTGAAGTGGCTTATGCAAGGCCACACAATGAGGGTAGGGTGGGCTGGGCTGAGGTTAGAACTCAGGGTTTCCTGGCCAGAGAAAGGCTCCCCAATTTTGCCCCCGTTTCCTATTATGCTATCTTCTGCCCAATCCCAGGCACTCCCCTTTCCGCTTCCAGTCTGTCCCTCTCTGGTCCTATCCTTCCCAGCTTATGCCCGCTACTATTTCTGCCCCTTACCACCCTGCATTCGAGTCAGATTGCTTCCTCCTCTGTGTAGCTTGGGCGCTAAGAGAGAGAGCACTGGTAGCACGGGAGGGACTCGTCTTTCACTCACTTCTGGTGGTTGGTGCCCTAGTGCCTGTAAGCTGGGAGGAGCAATTCCAGGAAAATTGGTGTTCAGCCTCTTCACTTCTGGGCTGGAGCATGCTCAGTGCAACACAATGTAGCTGCGACAGTCTTACAAACCTCTTCTGAGCGCGTTCAAATGGGATTTATAAAAGTGTGTAATGCACCTAAATCTTGGTGAATTTTCATAGAGATGACAAAAGGCACCTTTCTGACCCCACGTCTTCCATACTGCCAAATTTCAAGTCCTTCCTGTGAAGCATAGAGATGCTATAGCTTCTTAAAGAAACAGTTGTATGAATTTTTTTAATGTTGATTGACCAACCTATTTTTCTTCTAACTTCGTTTTCAGAAGCAGCTGAAATGTTTTTGCTGTAACTTTCCAAAAATTTTCGGTCTGAAGTCAAGACCAGGCATGGGAAATTTAATCTCGAGAGGTTAAAGTTTGGCAAAATCAGAGGCAACTGAAAACAGGGTCTTGTAATGGAAACTGTTAGGCAACCTGAACTCTTGGTGCGTCTACCCAATTAATTAACAAATTCTCTTGTGAAACAAGATTTGCTGCCATGTTTTCTCCCAGATGATTCCAAGGGAGACTGCACCACATACCCTGACACCTCTCTTTATATATCATCCTTTTCTTAGAAAAAAATCCAGCCAACAGTGCAAAGGCGAGGACTGTCTGCCGTGGCTCACTTCTTCTTTGGCCCCCCGCAGCTCCATCAGCAGCTGCAAGGCGAACGGGATCTGGTCCTGGCGATAGCCCAGTGTGAGTATTCCCATCTAACAAGGAGGATGAGCTCTGCCCAGCCAGTTTAATCAGCCTCCTTTGATGATTGTTTTTGATTATATGTTCAATGATTGAAGTGTGATCCTCCCCTCCCCTCAGCTGGTGTCCTGGAGTGCAGTGCCTTCCCCTGCACTCCTGCCTGCGTACCTTGGACTGAGGACTTTCAGGAGCCATCATGTGCCCTCTCTCCCTGTTCCTTACACACCTCATTAGCATCCTCCCTCTCCATCAAACCAGACATTCTGAGTCACTGGGTCACAAATTCTTTCTGCAGAAAGAGGCATCGTTTGTAATGGGGTCTCTTTATTGAATAGGGTTTGAATATGACCCCTGGAAACACCTGCTTCCTGCTGGGAGATGTCAGGCTTATCAGGTACCAAATCCCCACTAGTGCCCCCAAGATCATAGTTTGCATGAAGATTTGGGATGGTCTCTGAAGGGGCTTGGTAGGTTTAGAAATCTCTTCATAAAAGAATCAGGGAATTCAGATGTTGTGATCTTTATATGTCTAGCTGGTATGTGTTAAGAGAAAGGATAGTCCAATGGTTAGAGTGCTAGCCTGGGACTTCCCTGCTCCGCCACAGACTTCCTGTGTGGCCTCAGGCGAGTCACTTCGTCTCTCTGTGCTCAGTTCCCCATTGTACAATAGGGATAATAGCACTGCCCTTCCTCACAGGGCTGTTTGAGGATGGAGCTATTAAAGATCATAATAATTTCAGATACTACGTCTGTGAGGGCCAGATAAGTACCTTAGATAGAAGGACATAAATGATCCAAACTGTGATCAAGTTAAATGAACAGTTGTCACGGAAACGTAAGCACTGTCTCACTGGGTCAAACCAGTATTCTCTTCTGTTCGGATTCTTGAATTGTGCTCCCCCTCAGTATCTCCGCACCTTCCAGCAGTGCATTAAGCAACTTGACTGATCTGTCCCATGGTATTTGTTTTCTCATCCTCTCCCGGGGGGAAGAATTGTGCATAGTGAAGTGGCTTCTTTTGATTGTTTTTTCTGTTTAGTTTAAGTACACACATTGCTCTGTATTCATGTTAGAGAGGGCATAACCAAAGAAAAGCACCTTGTCCTGGGAGCGGACAGTAGGGAGGATTGGGGTGGTCCCTAGTTTATTGCAGAATTCTGGGTCTGGCCCCTGAGAAAGTTTGGTTTCCTGCACAGAGGCTTTTTACCCTTACTGGGGAGCTCCATTGTGCAGTCTCTCTTTTTCAATGTCCAGCATCAGCTGTGTCATCGGAAGGTGCAAAAAACCCCTGCACTAGGCTATTAACCTACCTACAGGGAAAGACTCTTACTAACGCTGTGCAGTATGAGGATTGGCTTGTGCTCTAAAACTTAGAGGTTTCCATCCCTTTCAGAACTCCTTGGGTTTTTTCCTAACTGGATGTTCCTGCTATCCACATAAATGTCTAGTTCTTCTATGAATCCATTTAACCTGCAGGGTTTTTGTTTTTGTTTTTTTGCCATGTCTCCATGTTGGTGCTTTAGAGAAGAGGGATGTTCAGTGTCACAGAGAGATGATCAGTGTTTTCCGTACAGGTGGCTTGGATAATAATGAGAAAGTGCACATGAGGATCCTGCAGACCATCTACAGGAAACTAACAGGCTCCAGATTCGATTGTCCCCGCTATGGCGCCCACTGGGAAGAGCTGGGCTTTCAAGGTATGGTGAGGCAGTGAGGAGGGGGTGGGCTCTGTAGTACAGAACTTCGAGGGTGAGGTCCCCAGCTATCACTCCGGCCCTCTGGCTGAAGTGACCCAACACCGACTTAAAGGAGTCTGGGTTTGTTGCCTCCATCCCCCTGCAGCTGCTCTACACTGTGTGCTTTTCATTGCCGCTGCTGATCTGGCATCTGTCACTGTCTCAGCCAGCTGGACAGTCAGATGCTGATATACCGGCTTCTGCTGCCACCGCTGGCATAGCCAGTAATTTCCCAGTGACTGCTGGCCCAGTGAGATGCCACTGGCATTGCTGGTTCACCGTGTGTTCCTGGTTGGCCACTGGTGCTTGTTTGTTGGTGATCTCTGAATAATAAGCCCTTTCTGAGGGTTTGATTTAGTCAGGAGGCACTGGTTGCAACTCAATGGCTAAGGCTGCATTTCAGTGTGCATATAAAGCAAGGATTCTACCTCTGTTTTGTGTATTACAAAAACACAGCACTTCAGCTACAGACGGCTTTCTGAGACGTTACAAATAAATCCATTAATGAGAGTTGCACTTTTATTAAAAACTGGATTCTTTAAGAAATATAGCATGTGTTAGTCTTTTCTTTGTCTGGAGTGGGTTTAACAACAGAATAACACCAACTCTTCAAGCTCTCCACATAGTTAAAGTTAATCGAACTCTTGTGCATAGCCTGCATTTGAAGAAATGAAGTTGTAATTAAGGAAAGTTGTTAATGATTGTTGTATCTAATTGTTATGATTATATGGAATATGGACAGACAAAGGACTGGTCTATACTACAAAGTTAGGCTGATGTAAGCCATCTTGCACCGACCTAGTTGTGCATGTGTCTACACTTAAATTTGGTTCCCATTGAGGAGAGCGCCCCTTTGTAACACCGCTTCCCTGAGCTGTGTTGAGCCCTGGTCAATTAACCGAGGTTGATGTAGTGTGAGTGTAGACACGGCATTACCTATGTCAAACCTAACAACTCTCTAGCAGCTGTCCAACAATTCTTGACTCTCACTGCTCTGGTCACAATTGTGAACTCAATTGCCAGGGGTCATAGAGACCGGAGGGCTGGCTTCCCCAGCACCTTAATTGAAATGCCTTTTCCCGGGGGGAGGGTTAGCTCAGTAGTTGGAGCATTGGCCTGCTAAACCCTGGGTTGTCAGTTCAATCGTTGATGGGGCCATTTAGGGATTTGGGGCAAAAATCTGTCTGGGGATTGGTCCTGCTTTGAGCAGGGGGTTGGACTAGATGACCTCCTGAGGTCTCTTCCAACCCTGATACTCTTTGATTCTATGATTGTCCAGTGTGACAATCACACCTAGCAGCTCTCCATTGTTGTGTGCAACTGCCCAGCCACCCATGCTGGCTATGCTGACTGTGGGAAGAAGAGGCTGTGTGAGCACAGCTATAGACCAGCTGTAGAAATGAGAAGATCTACGAGCAGATTGCACAGGGGATGCAGGAAAAGGGGTACGACAGGGATCAGCAGCAGTGCCATATGAAAGTGAAGGAACTGCGGCTGGCATACCAGAAGACCAGAGAGGCCAACAGTCAATCTAGTGCTGAGCCACAGACCTGCTGCTCTTACAAACAGCTGCATGCCATACTTGGTGGAGACCCCACCACCACCTCACAGACCACTGTAGGTACTGCTGAGGAGCCTGAGACACAGACTCCTGCCATGAACAGCACAGAAGAGGCGGGGGATGGGGAGACATGCAACCGGCAGGGTCCAGCTATGCAACAATCCAGGACCTCTTTGAGACACCCCTACAGTCCAGTCAGCTCTGGCACTTGAGCACGGGCAACCCAATGCCAGGGAAGGAACTTCAGGTAAGTGTGTAAATGTATTTCACGTTACAATGATGTACCGATAGTGCTCCCAACTTAGCAGGACATCACTATCAATTTTTCATTCATTTATTCATACCAGAAGAGGTTAGCAGAAAAACCAAGAGAGGTCGTTATTGGCTCTTCAGTCCCTTGTGGAGTTAGGCAGTGGGTGCCATGCATAGCAGTTTGTTTTATGTACACAGGGATGGCTGTTGAATCTTCCTGAGAGATCTTGATGACATTTTCATGGCAGTATCTGCAATCCTTTCCCAAAGGTTTCTAGGATGACAGCCTTTTTTCCTCTGCCATGGGAGGCTTTCCCATGCCAATCGGCAATAACTTCTGCAGGCACCATTGCATAAACAAGCTAGTGGCGTATGGGCTCAGGTGGCTCTGGGACACCAGCAGCTGTGTTTTCTGTGCCTCTGTTATCCTCAGGAGTGAGATGTTAGCTACAGTCACCGCCACCTGTGGAAAGTGCTGCCAGTATCCAGCACCAGTGCCCTGTACTCTTAGTTTCATGCAACTGAGCAATTCCCTCCTCATTTAGGGTGACCAGATGTCCCGATTTTATAGGGAAAGTCCCGATATTTGGGGCTTTTTCTTCTATAGGCTCCTATAACCCCCCATCCCCGTCCCGATTTTTCACACTTGCTATCTAGTCACCCTATCCTCGTTTCCCTTGCCCCTTGTGGGCCATAGTAACCACAGCTGGTGCTGTGAATGGTGCTGGGCACAAGCATTCCGAAGCAGAAGTTGCAATAAGCAGGTTGTATTTAAAACTTTAGGGAAGCAAGGGAAAGGAGTTCAGAACCTGAACTTTTGCTTTCCATTGTGACTACGCTAACAATGGTACCTCTGTATGCTTTATCTATAGCCACCACTGTGGCCTTGAGGAGTCCCCCCTCCACACCTGCAGGACGCCTGAAGCAGATGAGGAGAAAGAAAAGGACTCGGGATGATATGTTCAGCGAGATCTTGCAGGCCAATGCTGCATCAGACTGTTAGCAGAGGGCCTGGAGGGTGAATATTGCAGACTGTAAGGAGAGGGAAAGAGTGGACAGGAGAGAGGTCCAGGAGTCCCAGCCGGCAAAGGAGAGGGAGATGCACCAGGACATAATGGGGCTTCTCTGGCAGCAAACACAGATGTTGCAGACTCTTGTGGACCTACAGGTTCAACAATAATGGTCTTGACTCCCTCTGCAGCCCTAGGAGAATTCCATTTTAGCAAGTCCCTATGGCCCCTCCCCCCCCCCCCAAACGTTCCACTGGGCATCAGGGGTCGCATCGCTACCCCTATACACCAACGGACAGTAAGGACAACCACAGCTTCACATACACTGGTCTGTGAGAGCCACAGTTGCTGCATGTGTAGCCAAAATGGATGGGAAGTTCTTTCTCCTTGTTAAGCTCTGTTCTGTTAATTTATTAGGGTTTTAATGTACATGCTTTTAAATTGCACAGATTTTTTTTGCACTGGTTTTGTTACTCAATAAAATTACATGTTTTGGATAATTCGTCTTTATTAATTCCCAACATGAGCTGCAGAATGACTAGCTGTACTGAAAGCACCCACTTACTTTGTATGGTTTAATAGGTGCCTCAAGGGTGTTCTAGTCATGGATGTACACCTAACAGGCCCCCAAACTGCAGGGCCAAGTAGAGCACAGTCCATCACAATGTGTTTTTGTGGCTCACTGGCAAAGGGTTCTTTCAAGGCCTTCTTCAGCTGTATAGCTCCACGTTGAGCACTTCTAATGGCCCTTGTGTCTGGCTGTTCAAATTCAACAGACAGCTGCTCCACATCTACCTTCCACCCTGGCAGCAGCTTTTCTCCCTTTGCCTCACAGATAGTATGCAGGACACAGCAAACAGCTATAACCACTGGGATATTTTTCTCATAGAAATCCAATCAGGTGAGTAAACGACGCCAGCATCCTTTCAATTTACATTCAGCTGTCATTCTGCACCAGCTGAGCTGGCAGTTGAATCTTATTTTTGGTGCTGCCAAAGTGGCCAATGTATGGCTTCATGAGCAAGGGGTAGGCTGGGTCCTCCAGGATCACTATGGACATTTCAACATCACCAATGGTAATCCGCTGGTCATGAGAGAAAGTCCCTGCTTCCAGCTTTCTGAATAGTTTTATGTTCTTAAAGATGCAAGCGTCATGGACCTTCCCTGATCTGCCAACATGGATGTCAGTGAAGTGTTTCCAGTGATCAACTAGCGCTTGCATAACCATAGAAAAATAGCCGTTTCTGTTGATATACCCTGTAGCAAGGTGGGCTGGTGCCAAAATAGGGATATGCATGTCGGCTATTGCTGCACAGCAGTTCAGGAACTCAGTTGCCACAAATCCATCCAGTATGTCCTGCACGTTGCTGAGAGTCACAGTCCTGCGTAGCAGGAGACAGTTAATGACCCTGCACAGTTGCATGACAACAGCCGCTCTGTGGATTTTCCAACTGCAGAATGATTTTCCCTCTGACCTGTGGAAATCCGGCCTTGCAAGTTTCCACAGTGTTATTGCCACTTGCTCCTCCCCTGTCAGTGTGGCACTCAGTCTCGTGCCGCTGTGCTGGACAGTTGGGGTGAGCGTGGCACACAGATCCAGGAATATGGCCTTTCGCAGCCAAAAGTTCTGCAGTCTTTACTCATTCTATCAAAAAACCTGCATTATGACATGATCCCACCAATCCATGCCCATTTTTTGAGCCCAGAAATGGCTCTCCACCATCTACAGCAGCTCTGTGAATGAAAGTAACCACCTTGAACTGGCTTTCGTTACGTCTCACAGCTATCTGTCATCCATGAAAGCATCATATTCCCTGCTGATTCAGTTCTTCTTGCGTCTCTGCAAATACCAGAGGATCGTGTACCCTGTGCGTGCAACTCTTATGACAATAACGCAGAGCTGTGCAGGCTCCATGCTTCTGTCACAGATGGCAGACAGTGAGGAGAGACACGTGGGTTCATGGGATTTTTAAAATAAGCATGAAAATGATGGGATATGGATGACATTCTGGGATGAAGAATGTTGCATGCTAGGAAGCTGACTCTTTGCTCCTGGCCACCCAAAAAGACAGTGCGCTGGAAGATGGTGATTTGCAAGCTGAGATATCTACCCATGGTGCATTGACACAAATACTCCTGGTGAGTACGCACATCGCTGTCACAAGGAGTCAAGTATACACGCGCACAAGCAGCATACTAACTCTGGCAGTTAATGCCAGCATAACTTGCGTTGGCCAAAGTTTGTGGTGTAGATGTGTCCTAAGGGAAATGACTTGGGCAACTGTTAAGTGACATCAGAACTAACTCACCAATCCTCACATTTCCTCTACAGCTAATTTGCATATAGGAATTCCATTGGTTGTACTTGTTGAGAGCAAATTAATTCTCACTGTGTTTATTCGGAGATTATCTCCCTGATATTGGTTTGAGTGGCCAGTTAATTTTCTTTAGTCTTGTCTGCTTTCCTGGCTTTGCAAGCCAGTACTTACTGGCAGACATGGAATCCTTTTCATGCGATGAGCCTAAAATGCTCTTGGATGTTCCTTGTTTTTTGTTTTGTTTTTTTTAATTTTCAGATTCTTTGGGAGGTATCCATCCTCTGGTCCCTGTTGTCTGCTTTTGGGGGTGGAGGTTGAAGTGTGTCTAATGAGAGAATGGAGATAGCTTATTCTGTTGTCCCTTCAGAGCCATAGATGCCTGTTCAATACTGTAAATACATTTGCTTGCTATCTGTGCTATAAAGTGACACCAGGGAAACTGCCATAGGGTTTTTGTTTTAAGGAGAAAATGCCATGAATTCCTTTGCTGCCTCGTACTGTGTAGATGCTGCTGTTTGGCACAGGTTGTAGCAGACAGAGCATGCCGTAAATGAGCTTGTCTCTTGTGCTCCTGCAATGAAAAATGCTTTTGTTTTTATACTTAAACTCTTTGCAATCTGTGCATCCTCGGATACATAACAGTAATAATAACATGCTCTCATATAGCGTTTTTCATCCAGAGATCTCCAGGCACTTTACAAAGAAGATCATTTTTAGCCTCATTTTACAGATGGAGGAAGTGAGGCAGAGACCAGTGCAATGACTTGCCCCTGATCACCCTGCAGGCCACTTGCAGAATTGGGACTAGAACCCAAGTCTTCTGAGTTTGTCCGGTGCTCTGTCCACTAGGCAGTACTGCTTCTGTTCTCTTGGACTATTTTCCGTTACGTGAAAGTGGGTGAATGAATGAGGGGAGAATTGGACAGGATGGGACTAAGCAGCATTGCATCTCTAGCGTGGTGGTAGCATAAGGAGGGTTGGCTGAACCAAAATAGGGATAGGTAGTGGGTGACAGGCAGGGAAGACCATGAGAGATGGTCCTTTTCTGTGGTTGGGAAGAAGGATGGAAAGCGGTGGACAGGAGAGAGGTAGAGCATTGATGACGAGAAACAGGAACTGATGCTTCTGCTTCTTCTGTAGTTATATCTGCTCATTTGCATATGCTAATCATAGTTCCCAGGAGAAAGTTTTCCTCAAACTTCTTGAAACCTTGTCCTCCCATGTCGCACGTTTGTTGGTTGATGGAGTTACTTCGACATGACTGTCAGCAGCAAATCCTACCTTAATCTCGAAGACATCTGAGAGACAGAGGACATTCAGTGTTTTCCCCTCGTCTGTACGAGGCTTGGCAGTTTTCACTAATCGCAGTGACACACAGGGGTCTTCGACATGGCAACTCAAGGAGGAATTTCCCGCGGGGGTGGGCGTGTGCATGCGAGTATTGATCACGCTAACATGCTACAAATGGCAGTTTAGTGGCAGTGGGACAGGCTAGCTGCTCACGTACATACCTAGGATCTCAGACAGGATGGTACTTAGGGCAGCTAGCCTGTCTCGCTGCCTGTGCTGCTCTGGTTACACTGCTATTTTTAGTGTGTGAGCTCAATCAGCGCTAGTGTGCACATGTCTACCCAAACTGGAAATTCACCTCCAGCACCAGTCCCTTCTGTGTCATGTTTGCAGTGCTACATGACCATCATCATCTCCTTTTTTCCAGTGCTCGAGTTGGGTAGGCCGATGTTATGAGCTGCATTCGCCTGTGTCTGTTTTGAGCCTGCTGGGGCACGACTATCTTCTTGGATGTCCACAACACACTCTCCATCAGTCTTCCACAGAGAACTATTTTAGGCAGCTGGGACAGGGTCATTCTAGCAAGATGGCCCATTGGTTGGAGCTGGGACATTTTGATGACTGTAGTCACTTTTAGTCTTCTACAGATGTAATTATATTGTAGTCTACCCATCCTTGCCATGCCTAGGATAGGGCCCAGGCACTTCATCTCCAATGTTTGCAGCTTTTGGTCCAGACACTTTGTCACTACCTACGTTTCATCACCATAAAGTAAACATTCAACTCATTGTACCCACATTAATCTGACTTTAGCTGTTGTGGATGCTGAGTTAAGGTTCCAAACGTTTTATTCAGGTATGCAAATGTTCTGCAGTTTACTAAAACAGTCCTCTGAATTTGTAAACTCACGAGCTTTTGCTTGAAGAATTCAGTGGATTCTTCTGTAAAAAATGATCTCCAGTTATCCAGAGTCTTCTAGGCTAGATAGAATTCAGCTTTTCTCCATCCTATAATCTAAAAAATAAGCATTAAAAAACAAACTCTGAGCAACCTACCTACCAAACAACAAAATGCAATCACCTCATTAGTCATCATAAAAACACAAATCAAACAAAGCGCCAACCCCCTTTTTTTCCCCATTTGGTCTCCAAATGGCTCGCTACTCCCTCTTTTTAATGGCGATAGGCTCATCCCAGAATTCTTTGCTAGCTGGTGTGGCAACTCTTCTGAAGCCTCAAGTGGCTGAAAAGCATTCTGGTGCGTGCTTGAGCCTGACCCCACCGGAGGGGAAAGTTGATCTGCAAATGATAGATCCACAGAGGAGAGAGGAAAAGGTAAGAAAGGGAGGGAGATTGTGACCCCTCTACTGCCTGGCTCCATGGAGCAGTGTGGGGAGCCTGCTGTGGCATCCAGTTAACTTCTCCTGGATATAAAAACTAGAGAGCAAGAGTAGCTGCAGGCAGGTCCTGGCAGACAAGGGAGACAATATATTGGGTGCCCAGTTGCTGCAGAATGGTGAATTCCATGGTGGAAATGCAGGATTCAGTGGCTGATTGGGGAAAAATGCCAATTCCACGAGATGAATGGGGCAGTTCACACCACTTGTTGCAGGCTTACTGCAAATTCAGGCTGGTATCACTGCATCGTTTGGTTGATATTTTTGAGGTTTTCTCAGCAATCACAAGGACTGGCAATGGAAAGAGTTTGTCAGAATATATATCATGCTCCAAAGCAGGCATGTAATAAGACAGGGAGAGCATATACTGAGTGATTCAGGACAGGAACATACCCGGCTTACCTGGCTGTATGTTTTTATATTAAAGGTATGGATCCTGGGACAGACCTGCGTGGGACTGGATTGTTCGGGTTAATGCAAATTCTATATTTTGTAATGGACTCTCGGACATTACCCCTAGCTCGAGACGTTTTCAAGCTGTCCCATCATGAATCACAGGCATGTCCTTCCCTTTTCAACTCTGACTCTGGATCGGTATTTATTTATTATTATTAAACTTCAGGGAAAGGTAAGTGTGGAATCCTGCTTTTCAGCTGGCTATTAGGAAAACTCTTTCACATCCCAGATTCTCTGCTTCATCCAGTTTCTGATCAATGGTGTGTCTTTCCACAGCCCTGAGAGATGTTGGCTACTCTCCACCTTGAATAAATCTGATGTTGCCAATTCCACAGCCTCCCTTTAGCCAAACTTTAGTCCCATTAGCCAAACAATTCTCACTTATAAAATGTTCCCCATGGTGTGTGTTAATTTTATTCCCTTGTTTTACACCCATCATTGCTTATTCTGTTTTGGTGAGGGAGAAGATGTTTTAATCAAAGACAGGCTCAAATCATATGCCATAACCAAACCCCAGCTCTGTTTGGTCGTAGGCTCTTCAGTCAAGCAGACAAAGCTATAACCTGATCCAATGGCTAGAAGTTGAAGCTAGACAAATTCAGAAGGGAAATAAGGCACTAATTTTTAACAGGGAGGCTAACTAACCACTGGAACAATTTACCAAGGGCCATGGTGGATTCTCCATCAGTGCCATTTTTAAATCAGGATTGAATGTTTTCCTAAAAGAACTGCTCTAGGAATTATTTGGGGAGGAATTCAATGGCCTGCATTATACAGGAGGTCGGACTAGAAGACCACAATGGTCCCTTCTGGTCTAGGAATCTGTTAATCCAGATCCAAACTTTATATCTTCATAATGGGCATGGGTGGAACCAAACCCTCTGATTAAAATGTGGGTTCAATAACTGGAGCCAAACTGACGGTCAGGGCTGATTGGGTTTGGCCCAATAGAAAGAGGTTTGAGCGACAAACTCTGATCCGAGTCTGTATCTGTATTTATTGATATCACCAGAGTGCCTAGGAGCCCCAGTCATGGATCAGGGTCCCACTGTAGTAGATTATGTACAAACCAAACAAAAAGGTGGCCCTGGCCCCAAAGAATTTACAATATCCAGGGTTTAGATCTGGGCCCATCTCTGACTAGAACAGAGACCCAATGAAGGACATTGTCCAGGTGCTGGAGGGAAGAGAGACCTTATCCGGCAGAACAGGGGTGGAATCGCTGATTTCATTCTGTTTCTTTTCCAGAATTTCCCTTTCTGTGTCATGTCTATAAATATCACTCGCATCGTGATCCAGGCCCTGAGGGAAGAACATCTTTCTCGGTGAGTTCCTAGCCCAATGTGGCCCTAGAGCAGGGATGGGCAAACTTTTTGGCCCAAAGACCACATCAGAGTTGCGCAATGCATGGAGGGCCGGGTAGAGAAGGCTGTGCCTCCCCAAACAGCCTGCCCCCGATCCGCCCCCTGACGTCCCCCCTCAGAACCCCCGACCCATCCAACCCCCCCCGCTCCTTGTCCCCTGTCTGCCCCCTCCTGGGACCCCCTGCCCCAACTGCCCACCGGGATCCAACCCCCTTATCCAACCCCCTGCTCCCCGTCCTCTGACTGCCCCAACCCCTATCCACACCCCTGACAGCCTCCCCAGGATTCCCACCCCCATCCAACCACCCTCTGCTCCTCATCCCCTGATCACCTCCTCCCGGGACCCCCTGCCCCAACTGCCCCCCAGGATCCCACCCCCTTATCCAACGCTCCTGCTCTCTGTCCCCTGACTGCCCTCCCAACTCCTATCCACATCCCTGCCCCTGGACAGGCCCCCCGGGACTCCCACTCCCAACCCTCCCTGTTCCTCATCTCCTGACCGCCCCCCCCAGAACCTCTGCCCTATCCAACCACCTCTCTGACTGCCCCCCAGGACCCTCCGCCCCCTTACCCAACCTCCCTGCCCCCTTACCAGCAGCAGGAGCTCGCAGCCGTGACACCCGGCCAGAGCCAGCTGCACTCCCCATGCTGCCCAGCGGGAGCGACTGGCCAGAGTGCGGCCTGTGTGGTGGCGTGGCTGTGGGGGAGGAGGGACAGTGGGGGAGGGGCCAGGGACTAGGCTCCCTAGGCAGGAGCTCAGTGGCCTGGCGGGATGGTCCTGTGGGCCGCACGTAGCCCACTTCTGCCCTAGAGCCCTGTGTGTAGACCCCAGGCTGCATTACTAAAGGCTCGTCTACACTTCATGTACCACCATGCCGAGAGACCCAATTACCACTTGGTTTTGACATGCTGCTTTGTAGTGCAGGTGGGCTGAAATGTGAGCACAGGTAGAGAGGAAGAAATTGTACCTCAGTAAAGCAGGCAGGGACTTTCTACTTAGTTGTGCATCTTGAAGTAAAGGGATTGTATGTCTAAGGGTATTGTGTGTGCTGGAGGATTGGTTGTGTCTCTGTCTCAGACAGGTTGCTAGCGTAGGGCTGTATATGTATTTAGCACTCTGATACGTAAATGAGTGTGTGTTCCAGTATCTGGTGTGGCTTGATACCGAGGAGAGTTGGGGCACTGCAGGACAGGGATTATATCCAGGCTTGGGGAACAAAGAGAAATTAAAAACCAGTCAGCCTAACTTCTCTGGGACAAATAATGAAGCAATCAGTTATGCACCTCGCGGAGTATAGGGTTATAAGAGGTAGCCAGGGTCAATTTGTCAAGAACAAATAATGCCAAACCAACCTGATTTCCTTCTTTGACAGAGTTACAGGCATAGTGGATAGGGAGGAAGCAATAGATGTGATGTATCTTGATTTTAGTAAGGCTTTTGACACAGTCTTACATGACGCTCTCATAAACAAACTAGGGAAATGTGATATAAATGAAATTACTATACGGTGGGGGGAAAACTGGTTGAAAAACTGTACTCCAAGTAGTTATCAAGGGTTCACAATCAAACTAGGAGGAGGCGTGTACTGGAGTCCTGCATAGTTCAGTCCTGGGTCCGATATTCAACATTTTCATTAATGACTTAGATAATGGAGTAGAGAAATTCTTTTAAAATTTGCAGACGCCATCAAGCTGGGAGGGGTTGCATATACTTTGGAGGACAGGAGTAGAGTACAGTACAGAATGACCTTAATAAATAGGGGAATTGGTCTGAAAGCAACAAGATGAAATTCAATAAAGACAAGTGGAAAATACTGCATTACGAAGGAAAAAATCAAATACACAGCTACAAAATGGGGACTAATTGGCTAGGTGATAAGTACTGCAGAAGAGGATCTGGGGATTGTAATGGATCACAAATTGAGTATGAGCCAACACCGTGATTGAGTTGTGAAAAAGGCTAATACCCTTCTGGAGTGTATCAACAGGAGGTAATTGTCTCCTCAGCTCTGGTGAGACCTCATCTGGAGTATTGGGTCCAGTTCTGGGTGCCACACTTTAAGAAAGATGTGGACAAATTAGAGAGAGTCCAGAAGAGGGCAACAGAAATGGTTTAGAAACCCTGACTTGTGAGGAAAGGTTTAAAAACCTGCCTGTTTAGTTTTGAGAAAAGAAGACTCAGTGGGGACATGAGAGAGACAAGGTAGGTGAGGTAGTACCTTTTATCGGACCAGCTTCTGTTGGTGAGAGAGACATTCTTGAGCTCTTCTTCAGGTCTGGGAAATATACTCAGAGTGTCACGGCTAAATACAAGGTGGAACAGATGGTTTAGCATAGTAGTTAATACATATTTCAAGGGACCGTTCAAGGTGAAATGATCCCAGCTACAACTGCATGGGGACATGAAAACAGACTTCAAACTTATGAAGGGTTGTTATAAAGAGGTCTGTGTTGAATGCTTCTCCATGTCCACTGAAGGTGGGACAAAAAGTAACGGGCTTAATCTGCAACAAGGAAGAGTTAGGTGAGAGATGTTAGGAAAAACTGTCTAAGTATGAGGGTAGTTAATGTTGGAACAGGTTATCAAGGGAGGCTATAGAATCCCCGTCATCTGAGATTTTTAAGAACAGGCGAGACAAACATCTGTCAGGGATGTATTTCCTCTTGCCTTAGTGTTGGGGGATGGGCTGGATGACCTCTCAAGGTCCCTTCCAGCTCTACTATGATTCAGACACCTTGCAGAGATCTAAATTGACTGGAAAGGAAAGGAATCTGGGGATCATTGCGGACAGGCGAACAGAGAGCTGTGGTCCACGTACAGCTGTAGTTCTCAGAGTTATAGTAGTTAATGTCAGCAAAAAGAGTATCAGAAGGGAGAAAAAAAACTCATGTTTCAGGGTTTAAGCCAATCGCTGTTAGAGATCAGGGTGAGACCTGATGTGGGGATACGTCATCCCCCATCTACTATTGCAGGGTTCTTATCCCTTCCTCCGAGGCATCCATGGTGCTGCCCTTGTCCATGTCAGGAAAATGGGCTAGATGGACTTTTGGGTCTAATCCAGTCTGGTGGTCCCTGTGATGCTGAAAATTAAGCTTTAAAAAAATCAGTCAGTGGCAAGCATGGGAAATTTGTGCTGGAAAGGTGAAAGTTTGTCGAAGGTATAAACTGTTCTAAAGGGGGTTATAACAGAAAGTGTTAGGCTGATTTAATAATAGCCATCATAACTACTGTACCAGGAAATTTGTTTCCTTCGTTAACTCCCTGTGTTCACAGGAATATGTCTCCGGCTGGTGTAAATCTCTGTCAGGTGGATCTCTGGGGTGGTGTTTCTGTACCTCGTGCCCCTTTGTGTCTCTGGATTTGCTGGGAAGGCAGAGGGTAGAGATAAGCATCACCGTCCTTGTCTCTTTCAGAGAATGTAACCGCAGACAGCAGGTCATTGCAGTGCTAAATGATTTGTATGTGGCCACCTCCCTGCGTCTCTACGTCATCTGGAAAACGCAACAGAAAACAATTTCTGACTCTGGCTTCGTTCTGAAAGGTGCGTTTCCCTGCATCTTTTCTAAGCAAGGGACAATAACTTCAATGTATGCAGGACAAATGCTGCTTGTTCCATACACCATTTGTGAGAGACTGGCCTGTCGGCACCCAAGCTAGGGGTTGAGGAGGGAGGGCCTTAAGCTACCAGTGTCCTGACGTTGTAATTGCTTACATGATGTTCAAACCCAGGGAGTCTCCATTAATACTCAGTTGAGAGTCATTGGGCTTTAAAAGATAGTATACCCAAGGTAACTGGGATTTTAATCGCCACATGGGATTGTCTGTAGCTCCACCTAATCACCTCTGATTGTGTGGTGTAATTACAGTGGCTGCTCTTTAGGGATAGGGCTTTTTAAGAATACGTTTTGGAAAACGTAGTGTTTCTTATGGAGGGAAGCTAAGACTTCACTGCACCCTGCTTTATGCTGCGCCTCTGCTCAGACAGGGAAGGCTCTGTATGTGTTACATGACTGCAAAATATGGAGATTGGCTGCTAGCTCCAGGGGAAGAGTTAAGAGGTTGATGTAAGCTGGCAGCTGTAGTGGAAGGTGTATGTGGGGAGAGAAGTAGAAGTTATATATTTTAGGTGTGTTGTTAACTCATTTCCTTGCTTGTGTGGTTTTCTGCCAAGTATGTTTATGTGGGTGTGAACATTTCAATGTTTCACCCTGAATTGTAAGCCAAATTGGCAGTGAGGCCTATGATTAAGGTTGCTTAACACTTTCCATTCTAAGACCCTAAGATTTGGTTAAGACTTTGCCAAGATTGAATCATTTGGGCTAAAATTTTCCAAACTAGGTTTCTGCCTTGGGCTGAATTTTTTATTTTTTTTTTTAATAGTTCAACCATTTCTGAGGTGAATATTTGTGAGGTGTTCAGATATTACAGCAATGAGCACCCAAGAAAACCTAGGAGGAAATTAGCAATCATGTGCTCCCTGCACGGTGAGAATGGTGTGCACTAAATTAGGCCTGCATCATTCACTGAGTGGGATTAAAAAGAAATCTTGAATAGCTACCCATTCAGGCCAGGGTCCTGTGGGAGAAATAGTATGTGATCATGTAATTAAAGATTGTATCATAATGCGTGTACAACACAAGGGGGCTGAATTAAGGCATTGTGGGACAACCTTATTTCAACCATCTCTTTAACTTTTCTATGCTTGACTTTACAACCTTAATAACAATCTTTTAATGTATTTTTAATGTAATTATGTATGCGTTACTTGTAGCATTGGGCCTTAGCTACAACAATCAATCTATTTTCTTTCTGTAAAAACCAAACTAGAGTCACAGCAGGGTTATTTATCTCTGCGTGCAAAAAATAAAAAGAAGGTAAAACCTGCCTGGTGAGCAGAGAGATGGATGTGTTTATTATGGCTGAAAAAGCATCTTCAAAAAGTGAAGCTCAGGGAACCACAAATAGATTGGGGTTTCTCCCTCATCCGCACCCATGTGGTCTGTGCCCTTCCCTGGAGCTGTGAGGCATTCCCATCTGTTATGATCAGCTGGGTGTATCACATTTGGTTTCTGGGTGAGACCCCAAACCTGGACAATGGGGAAACGATTTTTCCAAAGGTGTTTTGTAACTACAAGTTCCAGCCCTTCATAGCCATTGTAGTTACGTGCTCTGTCCTGAGAGTGAAGCACATGCCTAAGGAGACACTGGGCCAAACTCTATGGGTAAAGCTTAAAAATATACCAGAATAGTGTTAGCCCAGAAAACATGTGAGGCTCAGACTGCCCCTCCTCCATCTCAGCATCATGTCTTTTCATATTGATACTAGATTTTTTCCCCTTCTCCCTCTTCCCAGAACTGGAGGCATTTGCCAAAAAGAAACCGAAGCAGCTTCTGAGATATTTGGAGATCTACATGAGTGGAAGAGCTGTGTCAGTAATAGATGGTGGTTTTCAACACCCTTCTTCCTCCTCCGGTGTATACCTCAGCTCTGCTGTCAGCAACAGCAGCAAAGAGATAAACTTCACGGGAGTGTGCGACCCACAGGTTGAGATGGAAGGAGAGGCCCGGCTGATCTGAAACCAAGGCAACACCGCTGGCTGGGAAGATTCTTGTAAGACACTGACAGAGGCTCCCATTGGCAGAGCTCATTAGTGGCTGCTAGTCCCCTGCCAGTCTGTTCACAGTCACTTGTGAAGGGTTGGGAGGTCTGAGATGGTTCTAGAGTAAGTGCAGCCTCAGAGCCTCTAGGCCAGATGTAGTGGGACATGCTGGGGGAAGTTGGTGGAGTTGGCAATGGAGACCTAGACACCCTGCTTCATTGTAGATGCTGTAATGGTGGTAGCAAACGGTCCCCATCCGTAGCAGGCTTTTATCCTGAATCCACTGAAGTGTGGATTGACTGGGAGGCCCTTGTACATACTGAGAATAAAAAGCTGCTTCAGTTCTCAAGGGTTTCAGTTTGTGAGAGGTGTTAAGAAGCCCACGCTATTGTTGCTGAGCCCTGAGGGAGGTGAGCAATTGAAGCAAACTGCAGGCCTGACTTCCCTTCAGCTAGGATTCTCCCAGGGGGAGTTAGCAAGCGGGTAGGAGATGCAAAGCTAGCAAGGTGTTTTAGTCCAGCCATTGGGCACCCACTGAGAATGTGGCTCACGGTTTGTATAGGATCATCGGTGTTAAGCACTAGACATGCTGGAATTGGGGTCTGCCTGTCTCTCATGGGCACTTCTGTGCTGCCACTGCTGTACCATCTGAGCACCTCACGATATTTAATGTATTTGTGCTCACGCTCCCCCGTCAGGCTGGGCAGTGCTGTTGTCCCTGTCTTGCAGATGGGACCTGAGGCTCAGAGAGACTGTGACATGCCCAGGGTCACACAGCAAGTCTGTGGCAGAGCAAGGGTTGGAACCCAGTCTCCGGAGTCCAAGGGTATTGTCCCAGTCACTGCACAGTAAGGTCCTGCTGTATGTGCCAGTGAAACATTCTCCCTTGTAGTGTGTTGTGTAATGTGGTGGCTGGACAGTTCAAGTCCCCTGCAGCTTGGGCTTCCCTACTCCAGGTTAATGCTGTTCTTACCTTCCCTGCTTCTTATTCTGTGCATCTGCTCAGGAGTCTTCCTCCAGAGTCTCAGTAAAGAATGATGAGCTTTACTGAAACTTGGAATGGGCAAGATCTGTCTGGATTAGGGCCTGAGGGAACAGTAGTGAGACACAGACCCTTGGCTTCCAGCATTGCCACGGGCTATCAATTCAGATGCTCCTGACTCTAGAGGAAAGTTCAGGAGAGACGTGGTCATTCAGGTACATGGCATCCACCTGGATAGCTGCGGGTGGGAGCTCTGGTCTATGAGAGTATGTCTGTGGGAGTCAGGCTTTTGGGCTCTGTTTTTCTAAGCTCATGCTAGAGCTTCCACACTGCATTGTAAACCTGGGTTTACAGTTGCTGGACCTGAGTCTCACAACCGTGCCAATGCGTCCATACTGCACAACACAGACCTTCTGACTTGGATCTGCTGCTTGACCTGCATCCACACTGCACAATGACAGGGATTAGATCTGAGTCACAGTCAGAATTGGGCTCTGACCCACCTCCCTTAGGAGGGTCCTAGGATCTGGGGCCCGAGTGCCTGCTGATCTGAGTCCGAATGGAAAGGGGGCTCAAACCAGAGTTAGAGCTTAGGCTTAGTGTGCCTGAGGTATACACTGCAATAAAACATCCACACTTGGCCCACGTCAGCTGACTTGGGCGGCAGGTTTATAAAATTGCTGTGTTGACGATTGCACTTGGGTCCAGCCCAAGCCTGAATGTTTACACTGAACAAGTATAGCTCCGTAGCCTGAGTCCCCTGAGCCAGCTGATGTGGGCCAGCCGCAGGTGGTTTTTTGTCATGTAGACAAACCCTGAGAGGCTAAGGCAGGGAGGAGCAGAATCACATGAAGTGTTTGACTTTATGGAATATTGTCCCCTAACTCTTCTGTACTCAGCTGTAGTGGCCTGCAGGAGTCATAAAAGCTTATTAGCTGCCTGGGAGAGAACCCCCCCGGCACAGGCACTACATAGGACAGCTGAGGGCTAGTCAGGCCCTCATGCAAGCCAGAATAGGGGAGATGAGCTGGGGCAGGGAGAACAGTCCCCATAGGCAGCCCCGGGGGGACACATGGGAGATCCCTAACACTACAGTTATGATCACAAGAGAATTCCCTGTATTATCTGGGCTCAGAAATTTCTGAAATTCTTTGGGCCCCTGGCTGGGTCTCAGCTCAAAGGCGAATATTTGCTGGAAAGTTTCAGGAAATTCCCATTCAGACATTTTTGAATGGTTGACGGAGAACAGATTTTTCAGGTTTACACTTGTCCTTGCCCAAAAATGCTTGCCCCACAGAAACACCGGTGTTGCCTACTCTTGTGATTTTATCGCAAGTCTTGTGCTGTTTGGTGTTTCCCTTAGGTTACTATCTCAACTGATCAGCACGGAGGTCAAGGGGAGGTAGATGCCTAGGTGCTTTTGAAAATCCCACCAGCTTCCTATCTTCATCTTTAGGCACCTGAACGCCTTTTAAAAATCAGGCCCTCAGAGACTTGCCCAGTGTTTCAGGGGAGTCCAGGGTTTTGATGTGATCACCAGCCTGTAAGTACCTACATGGGGAGAAGATTTCTGACAGTAGACCTCTCTAAGCTCGTAAACAAAGGCATGACAAGATCCGGTGTCTGGGAGGTGCCGTTCCAATTGGAAATAAAATGTAATTTCTGAACAGTGGATTAAGAACAGTGGAGGCAATTAAATGGATAACAATTAACCAGCGGAACAGCTTCCCAGGGGCCCTGATACCCTGTGTCTTCCTAAAAGTTCGGGGTGCAGTTCTGGGCGGGGGAGGTGCATGGCTGAAGGCACAGCCCAGGGGTGGGGTGGGGGACGGGAGATAGCTCGGTGTCAGCTCTGCCATTCTGCGCTTCTCCAGTGGCCAAAACGATCTCTGCATAAGTCACAGGACTTGGCAGTAGCTCACATTTGCAGCCCAAGATCCTGTCGCGTTGGAGACCTGCCTTCTTCTCCTCCCCAGCCCTGTTCCCAACAGGCTAGGGAAGGGAGGGAGCAGCTTACGGTAGTGCTGCACTGGGGAAGTTCTTCCATGGTGTGTTACTCTTGTGGAGCAGCGGGTAGGGTCCGAACCTGCCTTAGGCTGCAGTTCAACCCCAAGTTCACACAGCAGGGAAGAATAGTCCCTTCTGCTGCAGGCGTGGTCAGGTGAGGATCTCTGGCCAGCGTTCTGTAAGAGGTCCACTGGCTGATGAGAGGGCTCCCAGCTAGCCTGAGCTCTATGAAAAGACCAGTTAGAATGAGCAGCTTGTTGTAACTGATGCACTTTGAGCATAGGCAGTGAGATAAAGTGGTCCAGACTTTGTGATCCTGCAGGGTGCAGGGCATGTTCCTTAGGGGATGCATCTCCTGAGTGGCAGAGAAAGTAGTCTGCTTTCATAGTCGCCTTGTGCTTTATGGAAATCCAGTGTGTTCCTACTCTGCTGAGGCCCCATCCCTAAATGGGCCTTTTCAGCTGAACCTTGTGCCTCTTTAGCACAGCACATAGGCCTGTTGTCTCATATCTTTGGCTTGGAAATCTCTCTGTCTCTCTGCAGTGCGGTGCATGCAGATTCTCTCCATGTGCCACTACCTTGGAGCCGTGGACACTAATTGTAATGGGCTAGGCACTTTCCAATAAACCATTGGCGTACCGTTTCCTCGTCTCCGTGCTTACTGAGGACAGGCGTGGTGTTGTTTACATGCCCGCTCCACTCACATAGCCTGCAAAGGGAATAGCCTTCCACCTCCTACAAGTACTGAGTCGGCAGGAAAACAAAAGGGGAGCCCTCAAGCCGAGTCTCTATGGGCCTTTGCGAGATCTCCCTCCTGTAGGCAGTGATGGGCACGGCAGTTAATGGTGACGAGATCTGGAAACGATGGCCACCTTGGCACCTGTGGGCCCTGAGACCCTGGTTTATTTTCATTCCCTTTGGGCTAGAATCCTGAGCTGGAATTGTGTGGCGTGCCTCGCAGGGGTGCAGCGCAGGAAGGCACCGCCTGGGGGATTGGCTGTAGGCCACCTTTGCCCACCCATCTGGTTCTGGGATGCCCTGGCTGTGCTGTGGCCCCTGGCATAAAGCAGAGCAGCCAGTAGCCGCACACACACAAACCCAAGCAATGGGGCCGATGTAGACCAAATGCTTTGCGCTCGCCCCAGCACCTTCCCCCTCAGCCAAGCCAATTATGGTCTGTTAGGCATATTATGGTAGCACGTAGGAGCCCTGGTCATGAAAGGACCTCATTGCGCTAGGGGCTGTACAGAAACAGAACAAAACCTCCCCACCAAGCCAGTCAGGACTTTGGGGAGCCTCCTCTCCCTTGGAGCAGACTTGTTTAGGGCAAGAAGCTCACACGTCTTCACCTCCTGGGTCTCTCCTTGGAGCATTCAGCATCCTCTGCCCCTCCGTGCGCTTCCCACAGCGAGCCTGCCCAGGCGGGGTCCTGGGGAAGCCACAGGGTCCTGCACCCCCACTTCGCAGTCAGATGTGACTCTCAGCCAGCCAGTAAAACAGAGGTTTATTCGATGACAGGAACAGGGTCTAACACAGAGCTTGTAGGTACAGCGAACCGGACCCCTAGGCCGGGTCCATTCGGGGGGCAATGAGCCAGACCCCCCACATCTGCACTTCACTCCTCGTCCCCAGCCAACTCCAGACTAACAGCCCCTCCTCTCTGCTCAGCTCCTTTCCCGGGCCAGGAGGTCACCTGATCCCTTTGTCTCCAACACCTTCAGCTGGCACCTTTGCAGAGGAGGGGCCCAGGCCATCTGTTGCTAGGAGACAGAGTGCCAGGCATTTAGGTGCACTGGCCCTTTGCTCTGCAGCAATCACACACCCTGATTCCACCACTTAGGATATGGCTACACTTGGAGATGTGCAGCACTGGGAGTTACAGCTGTGTTCGTACAGCTGTGTAGGGAAAGCGCTGCAGTGTGCCCACACTGACAGCTACCAGTGCTGCAGTGTGGCCACATTTGCAGCATTTGCAGCGCTGTTGGGAGTGGTGCATTGTGGGCAGCTATCCCAGCGTTCAAGTGGCTGCAATGTGCTTTTCAAAAGAGGGGGGTGGGGTGGAGTGTGACATGGAGCATGGGGGAGACAGAGAGAGTGGATTTTTGGAGCTGACACTGTTCTCAGCTCCCTGCCTTGCAAGTTCTAAGGACTGAAAGATACACAGTGCCCACCTTCAATCATTTTACAAGTTTTGACCTTTCCCCCACCAGTCTCTTATTCACTAAATGCAAATTATGCACTCCTAAATAGTCTTTAGACCATATAAACAGCTGCTCAACACTACCCCTTCCCTCTCTCCTCAAGCAAACAGCTGTGAACATTCCAAAGCAATTCCCCTTCCTCCGCTCGCTCTCGCTGGAGCAAAGAGCAGCTTTGTTTGTTTTTTAGCTAAGTAGCTACGGGGAGATCGGAGTTCAGCCATTCTTCCGGTTTGTTGTGGACAGGAATTCTGGGATACCTCCTAATACCCTGGAGGCCAATAACAGTGCTTTTGGTGGCTACACTTGATGACCAGCCCTGCATCACTAGCACTGGAATTGCTACACCCCAAGCAAACCAGGTGTACAGCCAGAGCTGCAACCAGGGACTTGCAGCGCTGGCCATGCTTTGCAAGTGTGGACACAGAATGAGTTGCAGCGCTGTAACCCCATCACCAGCACTGCAACTCTCCAGTGTAGCCATGCCCCTAGATATTAAGAACTGCCTAGGGGACACTGAGGCACCAACACAGTATTCAGAGCAACATTAAGAACATTCCCAGTTCGTCACAGTCTACCTCAGCCAGTGCAGAACATGCTCTGCAGAGAGCTCTGGGCATGGAGGTTCCCTTCCAACCCATACTCACCCCCACATGAAATCAACCTAGTGATGTTTCTCTGAAACTGATAAATCAATTTACAGTGCTCACAGCAGCTGCTGCACAGTGCTGGGTATAAATAATAGAGCTGGTCAAAAAAAAGGGGGGTGAAATCTTATAGGAACACCCCCCCATACACACATATCTTACTTGGTTTAAATTTCCCAGCATCTCAAGGGTTTGTTGAAAAAAGATTGTGAAATTCTTGTTGAAGATTTTCCCCATTTTTAAAATTTAATTTCAAAATCCAAAACAACTTCACCCATCTCCAGCAAACAGCACTTCCAGTAAGAGTGGAAGAATGGCAAACAGCCCCAGGACTCAGTTGCCCTTTGCTGAGTTTTCGTTTTCTTCCTATCAATAACATTAGGGTAGGGGGCTGAAAAGGACTAGGCACTGGCCCCAGTGAAGAATTAGGCCTAGGCTGAGCATTTCTGAAAATTCTCTTTCTCATCAGCTGAAAAGTATCAATATACCATACTTGAAAAGGGAATTTCAATAATTAATAAAAGATACCTGACCTTGGAGACCGAAATCCTCAGAACTGGGATAGCATGAGCAGCAGGCATTGATTGTATTCCCATAGGCCCAACTTATTGTGCTAGGACGGTGATACTCAGAGCTCAGTGATTCAGGAGCCAAATTAGTGATCAACATTACCCAAAAGAGCCACAGCCATGTGATTTCATTGTTTCATTTACTAGTTATATATTTTCTCGATTATTCTGACAAAGTAGTGTTATTTTATCCATTATGGTTGGTTAATAACATAGTAAAAACATCCTGATTGGTTAATAACTTGGATTGGTTAATAATCATTGGCTTCAAAGAGCCGCAGGAGACACATTAAAGAGCCCATTGTGGCTCCTGAGCCTCAGTCTGAGTATGACTGTGCTAGGGGCTGTACACACACAGTAAGAAGCCATTCCTGCTCTGAAGGGCTGGATATCTAAATAGGCAAGACAGACAAATGGTGGGGGAAAGGAAGTGTTTTAGCCATCCTGTAGTTAAAGTGGAACTGAGCTTTCTGTTTAAGAGCTGGGTTTTATTTTCAAAGCCCTCTGAAATTCACATGCACAGTCTTGAAAATTGCAAATTTGGTGTCAGATCTGATCAGTGGGCTCCCAAGATATTGTGCCTACGGAGAAAAGGAGCTGTAGTAAAATTTTCCCATTCTAACCATATTTTTGTGTGCAATCCTGTGACTCAAACTACAGCACTGATCCCCTGCCAGACTGACACATCTCCTGATCTAGTTTGATCTCAGCTAGTGTGCAGCCCTCACTGCCATGTAGATCAAACAAGATATAATAGTTATTTGGAGTGGGAGATGCGATTGAGCCCTGCAAACTGGAACGTGCCTAGGATCCACACCAGAGAAAACAATTTGTATGTTGTGACACTGGTGAGTGAGAGTTCGTAGAGACACTCGTTCCCCGGCCAAGGGCCCTAACCATTGGGCTATTGGCTATTCAGGGCTGGTCTCTCTCTCTCTCTCATTTCTTTGTGAAAATTTCTAAAGAGCTTGCGTTTGTCCCATTGTGGAATGGGAAACATTTTCAGAATCGTGAGACCTTTCATGAGTTGGGTAAACAGTTTCCTGACCAGCTACGGTAGATGCCAGAGGCTGCACATTCTTCTTCGAGTGATTGCTCACATCCATTCCAGTTAGGTGTGCGCGCCGCGCGTGCACGTTCGTCGGAAACTTTTTACCCTAGCAACTCCAGTGGGCCGGCAGGTCGCCCCCTGGAGTGGCGCCGCCATGGCGCCCAATATATATCCCTGCCGGCCCGCCCGCTCCTCAGTTCCTTCTTACCGCCGTGTCGGTCGTTGGAACTGTGGAGCGCGGCATAGCTGTCCTCCACGTCCCTAGCTCTCCTAGTTTCTATCGCTTGTTTATCGCTTATCTCTAGTTCTATAGATAGTTGTTAATTAGTATTGTTAAGTAGATAGTTTAGTAAATAGCTGTTAAGTAGTTCCTGGCCGGGGGGCTTAGCCCTTCCCGGCACCGGGCGCCGGGCTCATGCCTGTTTCGCCAGGCTTCAAGCAGTGTGCGGCCTGCAAGAAGCCCATGCCTACCAGCGATCCCCACGAAGCGTGCCTGAAGTGCCTCGGGGAATCGCACAGATCTGACAAGTGCCGCATCTGTAAGGCTTTTAAGCCGAGGACAAAAAAGGAGAGGGATCAGAGGCTCCGAACTCTCCTAATGGAGGCGGCACTTGACCCGTCGACTTCGCAGACCGTGGTTTCGGCACCGGCACCGGATCGCTCCGGCACCGAGAAGACTCCTCGGCACCGACCTTCTCCGGCACCGGAATCAGAGCCTAGGCCGTCGAAGTCTAATACTCCGGCCAGGCAGACCCGGCTTGAACGCCCGGCCTCGACATCGGCCGCGGCGCCGCCGGCACCGTCAGCACCGTTGACTCCGGGCCCGGCGGGTCTGTTGAGTCCGGTGCCGCCGAGCTCCCCCATGAGATCTGGGGTTGAGATAATGGTCCCATCCACACCGGAGACCTTCGCCTCGGCTCGGGACCTTATTGCCCTGACGGAGCCTACTCGGCTGCCACCCCCGGTTCCTCCGGTGCGGGTCACGTCCAGAGGCAAGCCCATGATGTCGGCACCGCCCATGGACAGTCGTTCGCCATCCAGGCCCCGACGTCTTGGGCGCTCCAGATCCCGACGCCGCTCGCAGTCCCGGCACCGCTCCCCTCAGCGGTACCGGTCGCACTCGCGGCACCGGTCGGCATCGAGACGGTCGCGGTCAGGCTCCAGTCGACACCGGCACCGCGACTCCAGGAGCAGGTCCCGACGCTACTCGCCGCACCGGTCGACCTCCCGGCACCGAGCTGGTGGCAGGTCCCGGTCCCGATCTCGCTCGACCTCCCGGCACCGAGCTGGTGGCAGGTCCCGGTCCCGGTCGATCTCCCGGCACCGAGCTGGTAGTAGGTCCCGGCACCGAAGCGGCGCCCGGCACCGTGACAGATCCCGGTCCCGAAGCAGCGCCCGGCACCGTGACAGATCCCGGTCCCGAAGCAGCGCCCGGCACCGTGACAGATCCCGGTCCCGAAGCAGCGCCCGGCACCGTGACAGATCCCGGTCCCGGTCCCGGCACCGTTATGACTCCCGGCACCGGTCCCCGGCACCGAGACGATCCTCCGTGCCGGCCCGCGCAGACCCGTACCATCCAGGGTCGGCCCCGCCGTGGCCCTCCAGGCAGCCGTCCGTGTCCTCCCAGACGGACAGCGGCTATGCGCTGGGCACCGACCGGCAGGCGGCGCTGTTTGCTGATCCGCCGCTGCAGGACCAAGGCCCCCCACAGTGGGGATTCTGGACACCCTGGGCGTACCATCAGGCCCAGGGCCCCCAGCAGCTCCCTGCTAGGCCGGCGACTGCGGAGCGTAGGGCCCCTGAAGCCTCTTTGTCTCGCCCCCCTCCCTCCCCGGAAGGGGACGAAGGGTCCAAACAGCAGGACTCCGCTGCGGCTCCGGAGACAGAGGCGAGGGCTGAGGAAGACCCTCAGTTGGACACTATTGTGCCTGGGGTCTCATCATCCTCCTCCCCGGATGAGGCGGTGGCGGGTACCTCCTCCAACAGTCCCCCCCCGCTGGATCTCAGGGCGCACCAGGACCTCCTCAGGCGATTGGCTCAAAACCTGAGTCTGCAGGCAGAGGAGGTCTCGGAGATAGAGGACCCAATTGTTACCATCCTCTCTTCCGATGCTCCCACCAGGGTCGCCCTGCCGTTTATACGGACCATTCAGGCCAATGCCAATACTATCTGGCAGTCCCCGGCCTCCATCCCTCCGACAGCGAAAGGAGTCGAGAGGAAGTACATGGCCCCTTCTAAGGGGTACGAATATTTACATGTTCACCCGGCTCCCGGTTCACTGGTAGTGCAATCGGTGAACGATAGGGAGCGTCACGGCCAGGAGGCTCCGGCCCCCAAATCCAGAGAAGCCAGGCGGATGGACCTCCTTGGCCGTAAGGTGTATTCGGCTGGGGCGCTGCAGCTCAGGGTCTCTAACCAACAGGCCCTGCTGAGCAGATACGCCTTTAACTCCTGGGTGGCAGTGGACAAATTTAAGGAGCTGCTGCCACAGGATGCTCGCCAAGAGTTCACGGCCATCTTGGACGAAGGCAAGAAGGTCGCGCGCACGGCCTTGCAAGCCTCCTTGGACGCTGCGGACTCGGCTGCCCGTACCCTCGCGTCAGGAGTTACGATGCGTCGCATCTCCTGGCTGCAGGTTTCCGGCCTTCCGCCAGAGCTCCAGCACACGATACAGGACCTTCCTTTCGAAGGCCAGGGCCTGTTTTCCGATAAGACAGACCCCAGACTTAAGAGTTTAAAGGACAACCGGGTCATTGCGCGGTCCCTCGGGATGCACACCCCCGTGACACAGCGTAGACCCTTTAGGCCGCAGCAACAGCAGCACCGTCGGCCGTTTTCCCAGTTCCGCCAGCGGCAGGACCCTTACAGGCGCCGCGGCAGGAATGGGAGGCGCAGGCAGTCGGGGAACCAAGGGGGGCAGAACCAAGGCTCCTCAAAACCCCCGCCTGGTCCTAAGCCTTCATTTTGAAGGTGCGCTCGAGGGCGCAGTAACAGTTTCCCCTACGGATCCTTCCCCTCCGTTTTCCAACCGCCTTTCGTTTTTCCTCCCGGCGTGGTCCCAAATAACATCGGACCGCTGGGTCTTGAGCGTGGTGCAGACGGGGTACCGCCTGCAGTTTGTTTCGTTCCCTCCTTCCCGCCCTCCTTCCTCGTCCCTCTTCAGGGACCCCTCTCACGAGCAATTCCTTCGGCAGGAGGTGCGGACGCTCCTCAGCAAAGGAGCTATAGAGGCGGTTCCCGAAAACGAGAAAGGCAAGGGGTTTTATTCCCGCTATTTTCTGATCCCCAAGGCCAAGGGGGGCCTCAGGCCTATCCTCGACCTGCGAGAACTCAACAAATACCTCGTGAAGTTGAAGTTCCGCATGGTATCCCTGGGGACCATCATTCCATCCCTGGATCCGGGAGACTGGTACGCCGCCCTCGACATGCAGGACGCGTATTTCCACGTTGCCATTTGGCCACGCCACAGACGCTTCCTCCGCTTCGTTGTGGGGGCTCGTCATTATCAATTTGCGGTCCTCCCGTTTGGCCTGTCCACGGCCCCGAGGGTGTTTACAAAATGCATGGCAGTTGTCGTGGCGCATCTTCGGCGCAACCGTGTCCACGTGTTCCCTTATCTGGACGATTGGTTGATTCGGGGCACGTCGGAACAGCAGGTGTACAGCCATGTCCGCGTGATCACCGGCATGTTTGCGAGTCTGGGCCTCTTGATAAACACGGACAAGTCCACCCTGAGGCCCACTCAGAAGGTGGAATTTATCGGGGCCGTCCTGGACGCCACTGTGGGCAGGGCCTCGCTGCCTCGGCAGCGGTTCCAGACCTTGGCGGCGATCGTTCAACGCTTGCGGTCAGCCCCGTTGACGTCAGTGAGGACATGTCTAACCCTGTTAGGCCACATGGCGGCGTGCACTTTTGTGACCGACTACGCTCGGCTCCGCATGAGGCCTCTCCAGCTGTGGCTTATCAGTCATTACAGACCAAGGCAACCGCTAGACATGTTAATCACAGTCCCCCAGAAGGTCTTAGATTCCCTCGGCTGGTGGGTGGACCAGTCCGTATTGTGTGCGGGTCTTCCCTTTCACCCGTCTCAGCCCTCGGTATCCCTGACAACGGATGCCTCAGATCTAGGCTGGGGGGCCCACCTAGGGACCCTGCGGACGCAGGGCCTATGGTCCCAGGAGGAGGTGGGGCTACATATCAACATGAGGGAGTTGAGAGCGGTCCGCCTTGCTTGCCAAACGTTTTGTCATCAGCTTCAGGGTCGTTGTGTAGCCGTGTTCACGGACAACACGACGACCATGTATTATATCAACAAGCAGGGCGGCACCAGGTCCTCCTCCCTGTGCCTCGAGGCGATACGACTCTGGGACTTTTGCGTAGCCCACTCCATTCACCTCAGGGCTTCCTTCCTTCCCGGAGTACAGAACACGCTGGCGGATCGATTGAGCAGATCCTTCCTGTCACACGAGTGGTCCCTTCGACCGGACGTCGCTCTCTCCATTTTCCGGAGGTGGGGTTATCCCCGGGTGGACCTCTTTGCGTCCAAGGGGAACAGGGAGTGCCAAGCGTTCTGCTCCTTTCAGGGCAGGGAGCCGGGGTCGATAGCGGATGCCTTCCTCATCCAGTGGTCGACCCACCTGTACTATGCGTTTCCTCCGTTCCCTCTGGTTCACAAGGTCCTCCTGAAGGTGCGCAGAGACAGGGCTCGTGTGATCATGGTGGCCCCGGCATGGCCCAGACAGCACTGGTACACCATGCTGCTAGACTTGGCCGTAGCCGACCCAGTTCCCCTGCCCCTTCATCCGGACCTGATTACCCAGGACCACGGGTCCCTCTGTCACCCAGACCTGCAGTCGCTGCACCTAGCGGCGTGGCTCCTGCGTGGCTAACTGGTTCCGAGCTGCGCTGCTCCACGCCTGTGAGAGAGGTGCTCTTGAGCAGCAGGAAACCATCCACAAGAGCCACATATTCGGCAAAATGGAAACGCTTCTCCTGTTGGTGCGTAGAGAGAAATCTCCGCCCTATGGAAGTTTCGGTATCCGAAATCTTAGATTATGTTTGGTCCCTCAAAGAACATGGTCTGGCCTTATCGTCGTTGCGAGTCCATCTGGCAGCTATCTCCACCTTTCACCCGGGTGCGGACGGTCGCTCCGTTTTTTCTCACCCGACGGTGTCGAGATTCCTTAAAGGGCTGGAACGGTTATTCCCTAACGTCCGTCCCCCTGCTCCAACCTGGGATCTTAACCTGGTGTTGTCCCGGCTCATGGGGCCCCCCTTTGAGCCGTTAGCTACTTGCTCCCTGCTTTACCTCTCTTGGAAGGCTGCCTTTCTAGTAGCTATCACCTCAGCTAGACGGGTGTCGGAACTCCGAGCCCTTGTGGTGGACCCCCCATACACGGTCTTCCACAAAGACAAGGTGCAGCTTAGACCACACCCTGCCTTTCTACCCAAGGTGGTCTCAGCCTTCCACGTCAACCAAGAGATTTTCCTCCCGGTTTTTTTCCCAAAACCTCACTCCTCAGGCAGGGAGCAGCAGCTCCACTCGCTGGATGTCCGTAGAGCTCTCGCGTTCTACATAGAGAGGACCAAACCCTTCCGCAAATCCCCCCAGCTTTTCGTGGCGGTAGCGGACCGTATGAAAGGGCTTCCTATCTCCTCCCAGAGGTTATCCTCGTGGGTTACGTCCTGTATCAGGACCTGTTATGACTTGGCCCATGTCCCTACGGGCCGTGTGACTGCGCATTCTACCAGGGCGCAGGCGTCGTCGCTGGCTTTCCTGGCCCGTGTGCCCATCCAGGAAATCTGTCGGGCAGCGACCTGGTCATCGGTCCACACCTTTGCTTCCCACTACGCCCTGGTCCAGCAGTCGAGAGAGGATGCGGCCTTCGGAACTGCAGTGCTCCATGCCGCGACTTCTCACTCCGACCCCACCGCCTAGGTATGGCTTGGGAGTCACCTAACTGGAATGGATGTGAGCAATCACTCGAAGAAGAAAAGACGGTTACTCACCTTTGTAACTGTTGTTCTTCGAGATGTGTTGCTCACATCCATTCCACACCCGCCCTCCTTCCCCACTGTCGGAGTCGCCGGCAAGAAGGAACTGAGGAGCGGGCGGGCCGGCAGGGATATATATTGGGCGCCATGGCGGCGCCACTCCAGGGGGCGACCTGCCGGCCCACTGGAGTTGCTAGGGTAAAAAGTTTCCGACGAACGTGCACGCGCGGCGCGCACACCTAACTGGAATGGATGTGAGCAACACATCTCGAAGAACAACAGTTACAAAGGTGAGTAACCGTCTTTTTTGTACAGATGAATACGCTGTGCGGGGCTGGAAACAGGCTTCTTAGGGAGTTGTCTTGGGGAATGCGGAGAGGATTCCTACCGTATAGATGTTTAAACCTCAGTTTTTGGTTCAGTGCTGAACACTGGTGAGGATGCGCACAGAGATGCGGGCAGGAAACAAACTCTACCCTGTGTTTCCACAGTGGTGGAATGCAAAAGTGGAAAGCATAAGCAAAAGGATCATGCAAAACCTAATATCAAATCAGAATTCAAAGGCCTCCCCTGCCTCCTGTCCCCATGACCAGGCAAAATCTGGAGAGTTAGAGGAAGTAGTGCCTTTCCTCTTTGACCGTGATCAGTTGTGGATGGGCAGTGCTCTGTTTGGGATGATCTTTTATTCAGAATCTCTGCATGAAGGCCACACGTGCGCTGTCACAGGCCTGTTGGGTGACCTCGGGCGAGTCACTTCCCCTCTCCATATCTCGGTTTCCCAACAGCAATAATTACAGCTCCTTTGTAAAGTGCTTTGAAATCTAGAAAGGCAAAGTGCTAGATGAAAGCTAGATAGTGTTATATGCTGCTTCCTTACCCTGACCACCCTGCAACAGCTATGTCACCCAGCCTGTTCCTGCTTATGTTCTCCAGGTACGCTCAAGTGTGGGTGGAAGGCGACCTCGGCAAAACCTAATGAGAGAAAAGCACCGAAATAATCTGCTCACTCCAAATGTTTTGTTGTGTTTTCTTCCCAGCCACTGCCTGGCCTGGCCACATGATGTCGCCCTGTGCTCACAAAGTACTCAAACCGCACAGAGTGACTGGAACGTCTCCTGCGCTCTTACATTAGATGAACACACGGTGATGCTGCGAGCTCCTTGTGCACGTGAGCCTCTCCACCCTCGCATGCCTGCGGATGTGTACCCTGTGCCGCGGCAATGCGCTGCCACTCTCTTAACATCCTGCTCGTCAGAAACACTGATCTCAGCTGCCTCCTCGGCACAGGTGTGAATGAAGCATTGGGCTTGCTAACGTTCTGCACGAGAACAAACCCAAGGACGTTCCCAATGAGCAGGCAGCTGCCACCATTTACCAGTGGTTAAAACATCTGCACGGCCACCACGCAGACTAGCCACGCTACTGTTCTAACACGTACACAACTGCCGCCATGCCAGTGCTCTGACAATACCACACCCTTGAAAACACTGTTACACCTTGATGTAGCTGGAAATAGGTAGCCTCTCAAAAGCAAACTCTTCCCTTCCAGGGCATTTCTGCCGAGATCCTTGCGTTCCAACAGAATACACTTACTTGTTGTAGATACCTGGATTCAGTCTATTCATACAGAATGGAAGCTAAGCTCCCTAAATTCACATACATCTAAAGGTCCCACACCCATCATGTTGACACAGAGCCCGAGCATTTTCAGGCGATTTGGGGATTACTTCCCAGTGTTCAAAGGGCCCTGCTGAAGAGCAGGGCCTGGGAAGGCGGGGAAGAGATATGGGGCCTGAGAGGTGGCAGCTGGAGGTGGAGGCAAGGTAAGGAACAGGGGAAAGCAATAGCTGAAGAGAAGAGACCTGAGATGCTACGGTAAATAGCTTCCCATAAGGGGCATCCTGATGTCATGTTTTGGAAAGTAGGGAATTCCTCTTTCAGGAAGTGTTTGATGAGAGAGGACAGTACATGTGGTGGAAGGAATACAGCCTGAACGTTGTGCTCGTGCACAGGCCATGGTGTCAGAAGTGAGTCGGCAACCGCAGGGACGTGAAATCAGAAGCCAAAAACATTGCAAATCAAGCAAACAAACAAAAAAACAGAGACAATGATCCTGGCGCTGTCCCAGATTCCCATCCCCAAGCAGACAGGCACAAAAGGGGATGCATTTAGCCATGGGACATTCTTTTTTAGATCACAACAGGAAATCTATGAAATTGCAACAGGGCTGAATGAAAAGGAAAACAAAATAAGAGCAGTGATGCTATAGTTGCAATGGGTAAAGGCCCCTGCATGTGCTGATAGCACCTGGATATGGCAGCAGCAGAGCGGGAGGACCCATGTACAATCCTAGAAGTGCGCCCAAAGTGTTTTCAGCCCACAGAAAATGTCAGATACGAAAGGGATCTTTTCAACAAGTGTAATCAGGAAACTGGAGTAACAATAGATGAGTATATTGCCAAACTGCACCAAATGGCTGACTCATGTGATTATTGACTCTCACAAGATGAACGAACTCGTGATAGGTTAGTAATGGGGACGAAAGACGCAGGAGTTTGAATGAGAATGCTCAGCGAGCCCACGCTAATGCTACCAAGAGCTGTAGACATGCGCAAAAGCTAGTGAACCAGCTCACATCCAAATGCAGCGCATAAGTGGAGCAGGCACAGAGATAATTCACCAACCTGCACAGAGAAAGCATGAAAACACAAGGGAAAATATCCCCAAATCCATATGAAAGCAAATGCATAAACGCAAAGCAGAGGAGATACAACGCAAAGGAAAATCTGTGGGGGGCGTGAAATATGATGCTGGAAAAGGCTCTGCAGCATGTGGGGTCATATACAATAATTGTGGCAAGAGAAATCATAATGCCAAAGCTTGCAGACCAGAAGAGGAGAGATGGAAAATGTACCATATCAAGGAAGCAAGCAGTGACTCAGAAGATGAGATTTTGCATGTATGTGACATTAACGAGGTACAAAACAGCAAATGTAAATGGTTTTTAAAGCTCAGCCCAACATCCAATGCAAAGACAAAGGCAGCAGCACACAAACAGGAACCTGAATGCTAAAGAGACAGTGGCGTATCAATGTACGTAGGAGGCTACAAAGACTTCTTCAGCATTGTTCAAAGAAGAAAATGAAATTGCAACTAAGCAAAGCCAAATTAAAATGATCCAGTGGCCCAAACTTAATACTACCAGGACAATAAGTTACAAGCAAAATACCAAGAAAAAGTATACTGGCTGAAATGTCAGTTTGTACAGACCACATAGAAGCCATTGCTTTCCCCTAAAACAAGTTAATTAATGAACCTACTAACACTAAATCTGGAACAAATGATTCACACAATAAACACAGAAGCAAAACAAAAAACTTCTCCAGAGCAGACAGTACACTTCCTGGGCTATGAGTGTTACAGGGAAGTATCCCTACCCTCATTAGTGCCCTTTCCCCAACAGTTACCTCCCATTCCCTTCTTCCAACCAAATGCATGTCATTCCTTTTCCCCCACTAAATCCCTGTGGTTCTACTTCTGCAACAACCAAAGCTGCTAAAAGATGCACATTATAGCCTTCCTCAAGGTCACAGATGTCTGGCTGGGGAAAGGTGTCCTAGGGCAGGAGGGGGTGAGCTGGGGCAGGTCTCATAGACTCATACAAGATTAAGGTTGGAAGAGACCTCAGGAAGTCATGTAGTCCAACCCCCTGCTCATGGCACGACCAACACCCCTAAATCATCCCAGCCAGGGCTTTGTCAAGCCGGGCCTTAAAAACCTCTAAGGATGGAGATTCCACCACCTCCCTAGGTAACCCATTCCAGTGCTTCACCACCCTCCTAGTGAAATGTTTTCCTGATATCCAAGCTAGACCTCCCCCACTGCAACTTGAGACCATTACTCCTTGTTCTGTCATCTGGTACCCCTGAGAACAGTCTAGATCCATCCTCTTTGGAACCCCCTTTCAGGTAGTAGAAAGTAGCTATCAAATCTCCCCTCATTCTTCTCTTCTGCAGACTAAACAATCCCAGTTCCCTCAGCCTCTCCTCATCTGCTCCAGCCCCCTAATCATTTTTGCTGCCCTCCGCTGGACTCTTTCCCATTTCTCCACATCCTTCTTGTAGTGTGGGGCCCAAACCTGGACACAGTACTCCAGATGAGGCCTCACCAATGTTGAATAGAGGGGAATGATCACGTCCCTCAATCTGCTGACAATGCTCCTACTTATACAGCCCAAAATGCTGTTAGCCTTCTTGGCAACAAGGGCACACTGTAGAGTCATATCCAGCTTCTCATGCACTGTAACCCCTAGGTCCTTTTCTGCAGAACTGCTGCCTAACCACTCGGTCCCTAGTCTGTAGCAGTGCATGGGATTCTTCCGTCCTAAGTGCAGGACTCCGAGATACATGAACGTGTGTGCATGAAGGGAATGGGTTTGGGGGATGACAGCAATAGCCTGGGGGAGGCTCTGGGTCTCACGTTAAAGAGAGACAGCCAACCCGAAAGATACAGGTTTAAAAATAAAGGAGTTAACATAGTTCCAGAGGGCGTCCCCCACAGCCACCTTCATTTCCCCTGATTTCTCTGCATTTACAATCTCAATGTCCTCTTTAGCCTTGCGCTTGCTGCTGCAGGAAAGACCCACCAGAGGGGACCCTGGCGGTGTTCAGGAGAGCTGCGGCATGGACCTGCTGCAGAGAACGCAACCCAAAAAGACCTCCCCCTGTTGTAGGCACCCCAACACTACCATTGTCTGACGGCGGTGGAGGAGTTGGTGTCCCGTGAAAGATGGGGAGCCCAATTCAGCTCTGTCACACCAGTGTAAATCCGGAGTGACTCCGTTGATGTTGGGGCTGTTACTCTGGAAAGAGAGGGAAGTGGCCTCTTCGTGTCCCAAAATAATCGTCCTCTCAGCCACCATGTGCTGCTGGGATTTAAAACTTGGTGTCTTTAGGGAACTGTGTCATGCCCCAGGAAACACAAGGCCAGTTGCATCAACAGGACCTAGACACATCAACTGAAGCAGGACAGCAGCCGAGCGGCTCCTGCCAAGCCCTCCTTTGAGAAGGATCTGCTTCCACCCCACGAGTGCACTCTGCTCCCTTCTCTCAGCTCCACGTCCTCTAGCAGGGAAGAGCCGTTCTCTCCAGGAGCTGGACATGTCGCTGCCCGTCTCCTGGCAGCGGAGAGGGACACGAGGAAGAGGAGAGCACAGAAGGAGAGGGAGCTTGCTGCCCAGTCCACGGCCCTGGGGAAGAGAGAATTCATCATTTAGAGAGAAAGACCTGGCAATAGCCGAGGAGTTTGATTACATCTGACTGCGTATGTAGCTCTGAGATTCTTTAGCTTCTTCAATGCCCCTTCCCCACCAGTCACCTCCATTCCCTTCTTCCAACCCAACACATGTCATTCCTCCTTTCCCTATTCCTCCACCCAATCTCTGTGATTCTGCTTCTGCATTGCCCATTTTCTGTGCTTTCCCTCTCCCCACCGCCTATTGTGATATTTCAGTCAAGAAATTAAATAAACCAACTCCCTTCACGATGGCTGTCACGAGCTCTTTTGACATTAGGTTGCGGAACGAAAGTCAGGCTTTGAGATTCCTTAGGAATTTGATCTACTTTATTAATCAAAATAGAATTTAAAAAGAAAATGGGAAATTAGCGAAGCCAGAACAGAGGTGCTTTTAGGATACTGTCATGAAGTTTAAAAGATTGAATGTAACACAGAATGTTAACTCTTCTCAAGAAGGAAAGATCCAGTCATTGCGAGTTGTTCTCTTATTCCTTGAATCTAATCAAGCAGTAGTGAAATTACCACCAAATTTAACCCCGGGCTAAACTTTATCCTATGGCTACGTCCTAAATTAATCACATAATAGTCAAATTACGCTTAGTCACTATTCGCTGAATGGGCTATTGATCCTAAATATGGATCCTTCACTTGGCAATCCAGTTATGTGTCACTCAACTACAGCACTGCCTCCTAGGGTTAAACACCAATTGAGCTCTATTCCAATCACCAATTTGTGGGACTGTATAGGACAGTACGCCCAACGGTAGAGATAAAATTACTGTCTGAGGTTTTAGACAATTAATTACAGAAAAGCGTCAAGTTAATTTAAAATGGCTTTTTCAGGCAATGAAAATAAATCAGAGACCAAATCTTCATCCTAAAAATACTAAAATCATATGTACTTAACCATGGGCTGCTGATCGTTTACATTTATTTTGATATGTCTTATAGCAGAAATCTAGAATCCTCATCTTAACTTGCTACAAATACATAAATAACAGGGGTAAAGGTTCAGCAATAGTTATTCCATTAATCTAAAAAATCATTTCACGTTTTAAGGGACTTATCACTTTCTGATGCTCACAAATCATGTGTCTAGGGGCTGGTTACTTTAGCCATTAAGCAGACAGCTTTCTTTGAGTTATCTTTGTAATGCACTTCTTATTAGAATCATGCTATTCTGAATCAGAATAGCAAGTTATTCCGTCTCAGCATGTTTCAATCACTCAGTGACTTAATATTATTTCTAGACATTTACTGTCAAACTTTTTTTTTTTTGCTAGCAAACGATAAATGCATTTTATCTCGAGAACAGTCACGGAGTTTAGAATGCATATTTTATAATACAAAGTCCTCGGTGGAGTGGTTGCCATCTCAACTCCTTTTGTGAGCTTCCATCTGCAAGGTGGAAGCCCTTTCTAGAAGTCTCCATTTTTCACTCTCTGATCTTCGGCAGTTTTCCTGTCTTTGAAACTTTAAGACTCGAGCCATACAAAGGCCAGAAATGAATTAGCCCGTTTCTTGTCACTGAGCTTTGAAGCAGAGCTGAAGATAATTAATGAAATGGCAGGGCACAATTGCTGCTCTTTCCCTGCTTCATCTCTGTTGGATTTACCTTTCCTGCGTGCCGTTACAATTGCCACGGGGAGGAGGAACGATGAGCCCAGATGCCAGGGAGATTGAGTTGGAGAGGAAGATGTTCTGCCACAGCCAAAGTGAGGAATAGGCCATGTTCACTGCATTCACCCAGGGGGTGGGTTAGGGGATCTGAGCCTCCTGCAGGGGCAGACTCTGTGCTAACAACCCCAGCCCAGCTGCATGTGGGGTTGGTGAGGGGCTCTACTCCCTGTGACTCATCTGTAAAATGAGGGTGCTTCTGCCTTACCCCTCAGGCATATGATGAGGGCACGCAGACTTTAATCCTACAAGTGACACGCACATGGTCTTAGCTCCAGGTTATAGAGGTGACACTATCAGCTGCGTTGGGTGGGGTGCGTCCTCCACTGAGGCAATGCTGTAGCTTAGAACCTGCCCATGCTGACTGGTCCTAACTACTCCCTGGCCCCTTTCTAGCAGGAATCATCAGTAACAAAGAGGACGAGGATTCTCATGGTGCATCCCGCCTATGCTCCCACTATCCCTGTTGTCTGCCTGGCCCTCCAGTTCTGCCATGGTGTGTCTGACTTACTGACAGATTTCAGAGTGGTAGCCATGATAGTCTGTATCAACAAAAAAAGATGAGGAGGTGCCACAAGTATGCCTCGTTCTTTTGACTTATTGACGGCATTTGTTCCGAGTCCCACAGTACACCTCTGGCACCCACGCAAATCCTCTGAGGCTGACACAGCCCAGCAAAGGTCTTTAGCATGATCTGAACTCTTGCCTCTAATACCTGGGCTATCGGCCTCTTTTGTTAAAGGTCTGTGTGTTGGGGATGGGGGATAGATATTCAGAAGAATTATAGGCTGCTTGTCTCTGAGAAGGGGTAGGAAAAGGCATCTTTCGTAGAATCGCCAAGTGACAATGGACCTACCCCTGGGATTGTATTATGTTGGTGTGGAGGGGTCACTTCTGTCCTCAGGTACCAGCTGAAATCTGTATCTGTTTGCAGATCCACCTGAAGAGGGGTAGTGTTCTGGAAAAAGGGGTGAACAGCAAACAGTGAAGTGGCAAAGTTTGCAGACAATACAAAGTTACTCGAGATAGGTAAGTCCAAGGTAGACTGCGAAGAATTACAAAGGGATTACACTAAACTGAGTGACTGGGCAACAAAACGCCAGATGAAATTTAGTGTTGATCAGTGCAAAATAATGCACATTGGAAAACATAATCCCAACTACACATACACAACAATGGTGTTAACATTAGCAGTTACCACTCAAGAAAGTCATCATGGATAGTTATCTGAAAAGATCTGCCCCGTGTGTAGTGCCACTCAAAAAAGTGAACAAAATGTTAGGAACCATTAGGAAAGGGATAGATCATAAAACAGAAAATATCATAGTGCCACTATATAAATCCCTGGTACGCCCACACCTTGAATACTGCATGCAGTTCTGGGAGATCCATCTAAAAAAAGATATATTTGAATTGGAAAAAAGTACAGAGAAAGGCAACAGAAATGATTATGGTTATGGAACAGCTTCTGTATGAGGAGAGATTTAAAAGACTGGGACTGTTCAGCTTGGAAAAAGGATGACTAAGGGGAGATATGATTGAGATCTATAAAATCATGACTGATGTGAAGAAAGTGAACAGGGAAGTGTCATTTACTGCTTCTCATAACATACAAACCAGGGGTCACCCAGTGAAATTAACAGGCAGTAGGTTTAAAGCCAAAAAAAGGAAGTAATTCTTCACACCACCTGTGGAACTCATTGCCAGGGTATGTTGTGAAGGCCAAAAGAATAACTGGGTTCAAAACAGAATTAGATACATTCCTAGAGGATAGGTCCAGCAATGGCTATTTGCCAAGATGGTCAGGGACACAACCCCATGCTTTGGGTGTCCCTAAATGTCCCTAAACTGTTAGAAGCTGGGACTTGACGATGGGGGATGGATCACTCAATAAATTGCCCTGTTCTGTTTATTTCATCTGAAGTGTCTGCCACCACTGTCGGAAAACAGGATACTGGGCTAGATGGACCCTTGGTCTGACCCAGTATGGCCGATCTTATGTTCTCATAGATTCATAGACTTTAAGGTCAGAAAGGACCATTATGATCATCTAGTCTGACCTTGTTCTGATGAGCATGGGTGCCAGGTTTGTATAATTTTTGGTGGTGCCCAGAACAGGTCTAAGCAGAGCAGTCCCATCCATAGGACGGACTGGGACAACCACCCCAGGTCCCACGCCTTGGGGGGCCCCATGCTTCAGGGGGACCTGAGGTCCAGGGCAGCCCAGGGTGTTAGCAGGGGGCCTGGCGCCGGCAGCAGAGAGTGATTCGGCCTTAGCCCGCCCTCCTCCACCCCGTCGGCTCCTGGCATTGCTTGGGGGAGGGGGTGGATGCCAGAAAGGGGCAGAGTGGGGGCGGGAGCGGGGAGGAAGGAGGGGAATGGGGGGAAGAGGTGGAGCAAGGGTGGGAAGCGGTGGGACGGAGTGGGCTGGGCACGGGTTGCCTGCTGCTGCCAGTGCCAAGCCCTCTGCTAACCCTCCAGGCCGCCTTGGACCCTGTGTCCCCCTGAAGCACGGAGGGGCCCCCAAAGCGCAAGGTCTGGGGCGGTTGTCCCAGTCCATCCTATGGACAAGGTGGCTCTGAAAACATAAGCCCAAACGTTGGCGGAGTCGGGCCCACGTTCCTGAATATTGGTGGAGCACAGGCATCTCAGGCCCGTATAACTCGCCATCTGTGCTGATGAGGGTGTAAGAATTAAACTTACTGGTGGGAAATTGAGTTCTTCACCAGCCTGATCTGCCCGGACTCTGTGAGAGCCTAGCAACAGCTGGGACAGTCTAAATCTTCCCTTTTCCCGTCGGTGAGTGTGGAGGGCACCGTTGACCCTGAAGCAAGGAGCAGGGTTGGCACTGGGTCAGTATATACTGCAATCCCGGGGTGGAGGTATACCTGAGCTAGCTTGGATCCTAGAGCAGTGATGCCGTGGTAGTGCCAGCTTTGGTGGGAGCCAGCGCCAGGAGTAATTACCCAAGGCACCAGTTGCTCGTGCAGATCCTGCACTGAAGTACGCACTGCTGCAGCTGCCCTATGCCAGGACCTGAGCTAGCTAAAGCAGCTTGTCAACTCAAGTTGTAGTCACACCCTGCAATTGCAGGATACACCTGTCTGCAGTCAGGAGGCACAAGGGTCAGCGAGCTGCTTGTCAGTGAGACGAGAGCCATACCAAATGAACCACAACAGTGTGAAAGGTGGAAGGGTCTTTTTTATGGGGCTGGAGCGTGTCTGGCTCAGACTCTTCAAACACTCACGGCAAACACAACCTTACGCTACCCCGGAGTGTCAGCGTTTTGTAGGCTGCAGGCTTGGGTATTGCTCACTGGTCCAGTAGAAACTGGAGCTCTTGATTGCAGGGCAGGGACCTCTTGGGCTGGAGAGACTAGAGAGCTGCCTTGGCTAACATGGCTTCAGACGTCCCTTAACGTGCAGCGCAGGTGTCCTGGAGTCGTCCCTCTCTCCAGGCAGACATACAGATGCACCTTGCTGTAATGGAGTGTATATCCCACACTAGCATTGAAAGCGTTAAGGGGTGCTGGTGCGCTCAGTTAAAGCTCTGTTTGCTACCACAGGCTGTGACGGGCCCAATTAAATAGGGAACCCTGGGGGAAAGGAGCTGGGGTGATTATGAAGGGGAGAATTCCAGAGACAAGGGAGCTGCAGGGAGAGAACTGTGTAGTTCCTCTCTGGGCCAGGGAAGGACTTCTGGGCAGCAGAGGAAAGAGGCTCAGGGAACATACTTCTTGGGACCCTCTCCTGAGAATCAGTTCTGGTGAATGGTCAGGAGAGACACAGAGCAGCCAACGGGGTGGAGCAAGCTCCAATGGTGTGGCTAGGGTCTGGACTTCCAGAGGAGAGCCCTGGGAGGTGTTCGGTTGAGGAGGGGAGCAAGGGAGACTTACGAGGGAAGAAAGGCTGAGCCCTGGCAGGGCAGAAGTCGGTTTAAGTTTATATTTCCATTTGGGGGATTCCAAAGGAATGGAAAGTAACTGGCTAGATACCAGGAAAGCTGAAAAGGAGCTGGGGGCTCCTGAGGATCACAAATTGAATAGGAATCAGCACTGTGATTCAGTTGTGAAAAAGGCTAATATTCTGGGGTGTAAAACAGGAGTGTTTTATGTAAAATGGGAGGTAACTGTCCTAGCACTCATGCAGCCCCAGCTGGAGTAATGTGTCCAGTTCTGGGCACCACAGTTTAGGAAAGATGTGGACAAATTGGGGAGAGGCCAGAGGAGAGCAACAAAAATAATGAAGGGTTGAGAAAACTTGACCTCTGAGGAAAGGTTAAAAAATCTGGGCATGTTTAGTGTTGACAAAAGCAGACTGACGCGGGACCTGATGATAGTCTTCAAATATGTTAAGGATTGTTATAAAGAGATCAGTTGTGCTGTGTCCACGAAGGTAGGACAAGAAGCAATGGGCTTAATCTGCGGCAGGGGAGACTTAGGTTAGATACAAGGAGAAACTTTGTAATGATAAGGGCAGTTAAACTCTGAACTAGAAGAGGAGACTGTGGCATCACAGTCATGGAGGGGTTTAAGACCAGGTTGGGCAAACTCGTCTAAATTGACTTGGTCCTGTCTCAGCGCAGGAGCCTGGACTTGGTAACCTCTTAAGGTCCCTTCCATCCTGACATTTCTCTGATTCTAGGAGAGCCCCATGAGTCCTGGCTCTGACAGAAGAGTGAATGTAGAGCGACTGGGAAAGGTGGTAGTTGTAAAGACTGAGAAGAATGCAGGTATGGAGTGGGCCCGAAGGGGCTGTGGTAGGAAGAAGCCCAAGAAGGTAGCGGAGGTGGGTGTGAATAGACAGATCCTGCTGGCTCACTACAGAGCCTTGGACTGGAACCCAAAGGAGAGGGAGGGCCTTGGCTTCCCTGCCAGTCCCCAGGAATCTGGACTGAAGACCTGACATAAGGACACAGGACACTTGTTTGTTGAACTCTCTGTTACCCTGGAAGGGGTGGGACTGGGCGTGACCTGGCCGGAGAGTTGGCTTGCAAAAAGGGGCAGAGCACTGGAGGGCTGCTTGGCGGAGAGAGCTCGCTATGGTAAGTCCCTTCTACACTCATCATCTGGGGAAAACATGTTGTTAAGGGCTGTGGCTTTACAACTCTTAGCTGGGCATGTGGCAGCATAGGGGAAGCTAACCTGGCAAAACTGACCTCTCTGTCTGCCAGACATTAACCCTGATAAGGAGCTTTATTTTTCCCTATACAGGTCTCTCGCAACTTACGCACATTTAACATGCACGATTTCAGATTTATGCTGAAAGGCCTGGAGTCCAGGAGGGGGCGTGGCCTCAAGTAGAAGAGACGTGGCCTCAAGATTTAAAGGTCCTGGGGCACCAGCTGTGGCTGGGAGTTCCAGGGCCTTTAAATCACCCAGGGGGCTCCCAGCTGCAGGGGTGGCTGGTAGCCCCTGGGGCGAACTAAAGGGCCCGAGGCGCCAGCCACGGTGGAGCTCTGGGCCCTTTAAATGCCAGCCCCAGCCCAGCTGCCAAAGCAGCAGGTAGGATTTAAAGGGCTCCCCCTGGCTCCCTGCCCAGAGTGGGAAGCCTGGCAGAGTCCTTTAAATCCCACCTGCAGCTCCGGCGGTGGGATGGGGGTGGGCATTTAAAGGGCTCCACCTGGCTCCTCGCCGTGGCGGGAGTCCGGTGGAGCCCTTTAAATGCCCCCCGCCACCGGAGCTGTGGGCAGGATTTAAAGGGCTTGGGGGGTTGACTATACCCGGTTTTCGCTTTATGCAATAACCGTAGAACGGAACCCCCACCTAAGATGTGACACCCTGTATATACCTCTACCCCGATATAACGCTGTCCTTGGGAGCCAAAAAATCTTACTGCGTTATAGGTGAAACCGCATTATATTGAACTTGCTTTGATCCACTGGAGTGCGCAGCCCCCCACCCCAGAGCACTGCTTTACCGCATTATATCCAAATTCATGTTGAATCGGATCACATTATATCGGGGTAGAGGTGTACCTGTGAACGCCACTTGGTGTGGGCCAGTGGAATTTTGCCAGGCTGGGGTTGCCAGGATCAGGGTTGCATCATAGGTCTGTCGCTAGGGTTTGCGTTCCTAAGTGCTACATAAGGAGGGATGGTCCACAGGATGTGCGCTGAGCGAGGGCCATTTGAAGCAATAGTCAGCATAAGCCATATTGAACTCTAGGGCTAACTCTCCAGCTCTACACGGCTGATCTTGCAGAGGGTGGATTCTGCTGTTGGGAACCTTTTGATACTTTTAAAAAAATGACCGTCTGTGCCTCCATGCTTGTGTGATGGGAAATGGAGTGACGCCTAAACTTATATGGCAGATACCACCACCTGAACCAGTGAAGCCAGCTCTGTAGTGCAGTGTGTAGCTTATATGCTCGCTGCCCTCTCCTGTAGATTCTGGGTCTTGGCCTTCAGCATTATTGAAGCACCAGCACTAACATCCCATAAAAGGATCAAGTCCCGCTTTCAAGTGACGGGATCCTTGCTGCTGAGACCCTGTTCTGAACCGTGCACATAATAGAGAAGAAAGGGTTATGAGAAAGCAGGCAGAGCGAGACAGTCTATTGGAGGCACTACGCTGGGAGTGAGGAGACCAGGGTTTGATTCCTAGCTCTGATAGCAACCTGCTGTGTGACCTTGGGCAAGTCACTTCCCCTTTCTGTGCCTCAATTTCTCCTCCCACCCTTTGTCTATCTTGTTTATTTAGCTGGTAAGCTTTTTCGGGCAGGGACTACTTGCTGTGTATGTGTAGTGCCCAGCATAATGGGGCCCTGATTTTAGCTGGAGACTCCAGATGCGACTGTAATGGAAATAAGAGGCTGTGGCAGGGCAGACGTTCCTGTAGCTGAAATGGGTTGGAACTGCGTGGCAAGTAACAAACGGAAGGCGGAAGCTGAGTCCGTGTTAGCGGGGTGGTGGCCCAAGGAAGTTTAAAGAGACAATGGGAATGACCAGGAGTGGGGCGTACAGAGCACAGATGAAGGCGTGAGATGTGGTGGCCTTGGTTGGACAAGGCCTGAGGTAAACTTTGCGAAGGCACTTTAGTGATCTGGGAGCATGAATCTCATTGAAAGTCAATGAGACTCAGATGCCTAAGTGCCTATGATCATCTCTGGAGATATTTAAGAGTAGGCTAGATAAATGTCTATCAGGGATGGTCTAGACAGTATTTGGTCCTGCCATGGGGGCAGGGGACTGGACTCGATGACCTCTCGAGGTCCCTTCGAGTCCTAGAAGCTATGAATCTGTGAATCTGGGCCTAAGGTATTTAGGTGCCCAACTCCCATGAAAGCCATGGGAGTTAGGCACCTAAATACCTGCTCTTGAGGTTCTGGCCCTTAAATCACTTTTGCATTTAAGTTGGCATTAAGTAATTAGGAAGTTTGGGTGTTAAGTAATTAGGAAGTTTTACCTCCTATCTTGATTTGGATTATAGCCCACAGCAAAGGCGACCCCTCCCACAACTGACTCGCTGCTCTCGATTAAAGGTGCAAGATGTAACAAGAACATGAGAATAGCATCCAGACGTATCCTGCTCCTCCCTGCACAGTGAAAATATACACCCTTTCCCCAACCTGGGCAGCTGTGGTGGGTGAGAGTGGGAACTGACCTGTACTGGATTCCCCTCTCAGGTCATGGCTATGCCTCCTCTCGCAGGGAAGTGGTTTGGTTTTTGTTTGGGAGGCTGATTCTTTTCAGGAGGAGGCAGAGGAGGCAGTTACCTTCGCTCAGATCAGCCACGGGTAATTGCCTTCCTTGGGGCTGTCAAGTGGTGCCGATTTGAGTGTGGGAGATTTTTAACGAACGGGAACATAAAGCCCCGCTGAAACACGAAGTGTGGGGGTGGGGGGGAGGTGCTCCAGACAAACCTCCTCTCCTGCGGCTCCCCAGTGAGGAAGTCTTGGCAGGGAAGAGTGCTGGGGTGAGGAGTAGGAGGAACGCTCCAAAAAGGAACAATTTGAGCAATTTCCATCCCAAATGAGAGGCAGCTTCTCTTCCCCTGGGTGCTTGCCACCACACGAAGCGGCACAGGAATATCTGGCATAGACTCCATCCCTCGAGCAGGGGGACAGCCACTGCTCTGATACAGCCCCAGAGCAATGCAGGGCACTTACCTGACAAAAAACAGATGCATCCCTATTATTTTTGTTTCCATGGTGCCTAGAAGTATCAACTGAGATTGGGGCCCTCTTGTGCTGGTTGCTGTACAGACATATAGGAAGAGACAGTCCCTGCCCTGCCCCAATGAGCAGGGACAAGATAAAGGAAGGAGCAGTGAATGGGAGGTATCATTATCTCTGTCTTATAGATGAGGTCTAGACCCTGAAAGGTACTTAGGCTCCTAACTTGCGCTAACTTCACTTGAGGATTCAGGCCTGTGGCACATAAACCATAGAATATCAGGGTTGGAAGGGACCTCAGGAGGTCATCTAGTCCAACCCCGTGCTCAAAGCAGGACCAATTCCCAACTAAATCATCCCAGCCAGGGCTTTGTCAAGCTGGGCCTTAAAAACCTCTAAGGAAGGAGATTCCACCACCTCCCTAGGTAATCCATTCCAGTGCTTCATCACGCTCCTAGTGAAATAGTGTTTCCTAATATACATCTGGAAGTAGAGTTCAGATCTCCTTAATAGCAACACCATCTGTCTTCTCAAGTACATGTGACCCGTCCTCGTATAGTGGCTGATCCACAGAGGATAAGGGTCTATTGTAGCTACCTGCTAGAGGAGTTATGACTTTACACAGTTGGTCAGAAAAATGGATTTTCCATCCCACAAAAAATCTGATGTTTTGACTGAAAAAAAAATCATCCTCAATTGGGATGAAAATCCAAAATGTTGAAATTTGGGGCGGGAGGGTGAAGGGACAAAATCCTGAAAAGAGAATCATTTTGGGTCTGCTGAAACATTTTGGTGGTGATAAATCAAAATGCAGCATTTTGAATGTTCACCCTTTTTAACTTAAAGAAATTGTACATAAAATAGAGAATTTCAAAACAAGAAGTCATTTTGGTATGAAAACTCACAACTCGTCAAAATAAGATGTTTAGACATTTTTCAAAACATTTTTTCCAATTTTTGTAAATGAAATTTTGTCAAAATTGTTATGATTCTGTGAAAAAAATTGGTTTAATCAAAATGGCATTTTCCAATGGAAAGCTGTTTTGACAGAAATCTTCTGACAGCTCTATTTCTTTAGCTTAAGTTTTAGAGGTTTGTGCTTTTAGTGTTGGAGTTCCAGGTCCTCTGAGCCTAGTCAGACGAGAAAGACAAAGCGTGGGAGAAAGGAAGAATTATTTATCCACATTTTACAGGTGGGGACATGAGTTGGTGATAGATCAGAGTCCAGAGAGAGATCCAAATCTAAATATGGATTTAGAAGCCTCACATTTAGTATCTGGCTTTGAAAATGATGACCATGTTGCTTGCCCTGACGAGGTCAAGGGCAAAGGTGGAGACATGCTTAACAGTGATCGATTGAGCACTTTGAATCTATTTAGCTGAACAAAGAGAAGATTAAGGGGCGACTTGGTCACAGTCTGTCAATACCTACATGGGGAAAAATATTTAATACTGTTTTTTTTAATCTAGCTGAGGAAGGTCTAACATGATCCAGTAGCTGGAAGTTGAAGCTAGACAAACTTGGACTGGAAATAAGGTGTAAACTTTTAGCAGTGAGAGTAATTAACCATAAGAACAATTTCTCAAGGGTCACAGTCAATTCTTCATCACTGGCACTTTTTACAAGCAAGACTGGATGTCTTTCCAACAGATCTGCTCTAGGAATTATTGTGGGGACCTTCTCTGGCCTGTGTGATACAGATCAGACTAGATGATCACAATGGACCCTTCTGGCTTTGGAATCCGTGACAGGGGGGTTGGGACAGAAGCACTATTCCAGGCGTATGGGGTGAAGCAAAGGAGACACGGCTGCCTGTAGGAGCAGATGAGCTAGCTTGGCAGAGCAGGGTGGGTGCGAGGGCTCCAGATGAGCTATAGGCAGGGGCAGAGCTGGGCAGGGCTTTAGAGATGCCCATTCTGTGAATGACGCCAGGTTGGTTAGGGGGTCTCCTTCCTTCTTGTTACAGGAGAGTAGTCCAGATCAGCCTGGCCCATCCTTTAAACACCCACCCCGTCCTCCTTAGTGGCTAGAGAAGGGCAGGGCACAGGGCTTCTCTGATGGGGAAACCAGAGCCGGAGCTGCTTGGGCAGATCTTGGGACATATCTGCTCTTCTAGGGGAGAAGTCATGGAGCATCTCAGGCTGTTCACGGCGGGAGAAAGTAGGATGAACCCTGGTGTAGAGAGGAGACGGGCCAGGAAACTTAAGGTCTTGGTGGAGGCTGGTCCTTCTCCATCCTTTTCCTGGAGCCAACAAGGTTGCCAGGTGCCAAGTGAGATGAGTATGAAGTAGGGGGAGGGGATAAGTGCTGGAGATAGGGTTGCAGGGGGCTCTATGGTGTTCAGTAACATGGGTAGCTTCCCCCTCCCCCCACTCCAGGAACTGGTCATCATGCCCCTTGTCACCCACCCAGCCACATTAGCACTGGGGATAGGTCTGGGGTAGGGGGCACAGGCCACGTAGGGTTCCCGCTAGGTAGAGATTCCCAGAGCTTTTCACTGGGCAGCCCCCTTTGTAGTTCCATGTCCTGTGCACGCCCATCTCTTTCTCCCCTCTCCTTCTCAGCCAAGCCCTGCACCCAAGACCCCAATTTGGCTCTGCCCAGCCTCCTTGCTCTCTCTCCTAGCCTGCTGCTCCCTCAGGCCACGATCCCTACCAGGCTGTGCCTGCTGACTCCATCTGGTGGCTTCAGCTGCTTCCTTCATGTTGCAGCTGCCCACCCACCACTGCTGCCTGTTGCCACCAGCCCAGCATTGGGGGCACGTGCAAGGTAGCAATGGGTCCTACAGAGGCGGGCTCACTCTCCAGTCCTTCCCCTTGTGCACCAGCTGCCTCCTGCTCCTTGGCAAGTAGCAAGGATGTGGGACTGTCCGACTTCACATCAAGTCCTTGTGCGCCCCCTGATAACCTCCCGTGGCTCCCCCCAGTTTGAAAACCTATGCCTGCAGGGATCAAGCCATGGTGCTAACGTAGCTCTGCTGAGCCGGAGGGGAGGATACAGGCTACTGCTGATGGAATGGCTGAGATGAGAATGTTGACCAGGGCTATGTTGATCAGATTACTGGGACAGAGCCCTGCTCATGATCGGAATGGGGACGGGTGCTGACGGCAGGGAAGGAGCTGCCTGTGGAAGGCAGGGGGATAAGGAAGTATCCCTACCTGCTTTGGGAGCAGCTCCTGGGTATGAAGTTCTTGGTTTGTGCCTGTTTTCTCTAGACTCCACTTTTTGGGGGCATGGAGAACGAAGATGTTTAAGCAGGTCCATCTACAGATTAGAGTGGTCACTCAGGGACTTCCCCCCTGCAGTGAATAGCATCCTGCCCTGCTCCCAGCCCTGGTGTCACTGCAACCCCCAGGGGCTGCAAGAAAGTCCTCCATCTCTCTTCCACTGGCTGCACCAAGGGCCTTGCGAAAAGGATCCATTCCTGGAGAGCTCTAAGCAACTCCTGGTGCGGCAGAGGGCGCTCCTGCCCCAGCTCTTCCCGTAGCTCCAGCTCACACAGATTGCTCCTTTAACTTTCTGTGTCCAGAGGCATTGCAGTGAAAGGCACTGGGTGAGGCTTTCAGGAAGATGCTCCAAGCTGAGCTGGAAAGGGCCATAAGAAAGAAGGGTTAGGGGGTGGGTGGAGGGAATTAACCTCTGACTAAAGTGCTGGAAGCCTGTGGTGAATGAACTGTGTCAGAGCGGCTGGCAAAGCCCAGCCCGAGAGTGGAAAGGTGTCTAGACCAAACAGCTGGTCTAAGAGCTGTCCAGTGCCATGTGGCAGCTGGGAAAGAGATGTAGGGGGTGAGCTTGAATTCTTGATGTTCTACCAGGGGACAGCCTACAGGATCACAGTGGCTTTTAAAAGAGTGAATTCTCTCAGGAAAAGATGGGAATAAAACACTGAAAAGATCTTTATAGGTTCAGTTCAATTCCTGCTACCGTGGTCACAGACCGTCCCTGTGACGTCCCAGGGTAGAGACCCAGTGCAAGGCCATGAACCACTTAAGTACTGTTTAACCGACCTAAGCCACACATGGGCCATGTGCTGGTCCCACTGCCCAAGGGAGAATTTCACCTTGTCTGGGAAGCAAATCGGTATTTAATTGTCGCTGGCTTTGAAAAACCGTAGAGGTCTCTTGCATTAATAGGTAGTGATGATGTGCAGTCAATACTTTAATATGGGGCTTCCTGTGAAATATACCATGACAACTCCCTCTGTCCCCGTCAATTCATAGAATCATAGAATATCAGGGTTGGAAGGGACCTCAGGAGGTCATCTAGTCCCACCCCCTGCTCAAAGCAGGACCAACCCCAACTAAATCATCCCAGCCAGGGCTTTGTCAAGCTGGGCCTTAAAAACCTCTAAGGAAGTAGATTCCACCACCTCCCTAGGTAACCCATTCCAGTGCTCCACCACCCTCCTAGTGAAATAGTTTTTCCTCATATGCAAACTAGAACCCCCCCCCCCCGCAACTTGAGACCATTGCTCCTTGTTCTGTCACCTGCCACCACTGAGAACAGCCGAGCTCCATCCTCTTTGGAACCCCCCTTCATGTAGTTGAAGGCTGCTATCAAATCCCCCCTCACTCTTTTCTTCTGCAGACTAAATAACCCCAGTTCCCTCAGCCTCTCCTCCTAAGTCATGTGCCCCAGCCCCCTAATCATTTTTGTTGCCCTCTGCTGGACTATCTCCAATTTTTCCATATCCCTTCTGTAGTGGGGGGCCCAAAACTGGATGCAGTACTCTGACCATCTAGTCTGACCTTCTGCACAGCACAGACCAGGAGACTTCCCTGAATTAATTCCTCTCTGAACTAGAGTGGATCTTTGAGGAAAAAAAAAATCTTGATTGAAATGCTGCCAGTGATGGAGAATCACTCCAGGTAAATTGTTCAAGTGCTGAATTACCCACGTGCTGAGTACTTCAGTGGAGCTACACCCATGTACTCCAGCGGAGGAGCTGGCCCATTGTGTAGAAGTGAAGATGCCTTAAAACAGTTCATCTCAAAGGAGAGAACGAATGGTCCAGCCTTAAGGCACCAGCCTGTACCATGGGAGTCCTGCATTCAATTCTCAGCTCTGCTGCAAGCATCCCTGGGCATGTTCCTTAGCCACTCTGGGTCTCAGTTCCCTGTCTGCACAATGGGGATCAGAGCACTGCCCTGCCTCACAGGGATGTGTGAGGATAAAGACATTTACCTGCTAATTTGAAGGTGCTCAGATACTAGGATATGGCGGGGGGGAGGTGTTAGATAGGAGGGAGAGGGGACATTTTGCCAAATCCTGCAGTTTGAAATAATCCCTGCCACTGGGCTCTCACTCTCCATCAGCATCACTGAGAGATAATCATGTCTGGCTCTCCAATCAAGACAGTTTCCGTAACGCTGTCCTATTCCTGCCCTTAAGCAATGCCTCTTGCAGGCACTAATGTCAAAAAGTGACCGGGAGGGGGGGATGTTCTGAAGGGTGGGATAATGTGATTTCATTGGCAAAGGGAGGTGCCGCAGGAAATATGGGATGTTTGGCTAGCGTTTTGAGGAGCCGTCGTAAAGATGTTTATTCTCAAAAAGTACTTAATTCAGTCACAGCGCCCGGAAGATGTTTCCATTCACCGTGAGAACTGGGGCTGGGGTCTGGGGGCAGCTGCCAAGTGCAGGCAAAGCAGAGCTGGTTCTAACCCAGTCCTGGCACTGGCATCATTTAGGGTAACCAAAGAGCTGCTAGAAATCGCTAGAGTGCAGTGTGCCCCTCATGGGTCCCTGTGCTAGGGGCTGCCGGGGGACAGTGGGGGTGGCTCTCTTGGCTCTTCACCAGCTTGGGGTGGAATCCACAGCTGAGGAGCTGCAGCTTCTTTCTGTTTTCTCATGCCACTCAGTGGAGGAGGGGCCTTGAAGACTCTGGTCCTTGATTTTAAACGTGAAAGCAGCATGAGTTTGGGTTTCTTTGTTCTTGAGCTACAAGGGCTGGGCGGTGGGGAAGGGGAAGGAAGAGGGGGTGTTTGAATCAGCCTGGTAACAGTCCATGTTTGCAACCTTAAGGAGCGACATGCTGACCCCACAGTAAAACAGCCAACATCTGCAAAGCCAGCACTGATACCAGGATCCTTTAAAACACCAGCTCTCCCTCTGGAGGTAAAGGAAGACCCAGTGATGGCACTGTTCTTTCGAAAGTGCAGCCAGCCATCAGAACACCCCAGGATCATGCACACCCTGCATAGTGCCCAGTCCTGCTCCTGCTGAACTCAGTAGCAAACATCTCCCATCAGCATGTGCAGGATTGGGACCATGTCGTCCACTGAAATGGGTGGAAACTGAATTGGTTCCAGCAGGGCCCATCAGTTCTAGGATTTGTCTCCCAGGAGTGCCTGGAGGATTTGGATGTGGTCAGAGCCGCACTGTGCCAGGCGCTGCACAGACACAGAGAGAGAGATGCTCACACTCTAAATAGACAGGGGCGGGGCATGGAAAACAGAGCCAGTGACTTGTCCCAGCTCACAGGGCAGGGACAGGAACAGACCCAGGCATCCCATGACCGATCTAGGCCTGGGCCACAGTGCACATGGCTACTTCCCGCTTTGCTTCGTTGCAGCCTTTACTATCCTGCCAGCCCGGCTGGCACCTTCCTTTCCAAGGCCAGTGAGTTTCAAGGGGAAGCTGAGGCAGAGGAGAGTCTCTGGGGGTCCACCTTGGGTGGTGGCTTTACCGCTCACATGGCTCAAAAACGCGTGGCCGGGTTGTCCTCAAACTTTGCAGCAGGGCCCCTCTTTCCCTGCCCCAACCCCCAGGTCTCTGAGCCTAAGCCCTAGCGGGGGCTAAAGGCAGACTTGTGCCGGGCCATGCGTGGAAACGGGAGGATCCCCCCGGAGTCCCTTGTGGCGCATCCAGAGGGCTGGGGGAGGCCGAGCCCCCGGGGCACAGACTTGCAGCGAGGTGGGTGGATCTGCCTGCTCTGCAAAGCGGCGGCAGCTTCCCTCCTCCCCCCGCCTTCTCCCCGCCCCAGCCCTTGTCTCCTCCCTCCTCGCTCCGCTGCCGGTGCCTGCCAAGGGGATGGCGCGGACCTGCCTGACATCACACGCCGGGGATGGGGAACGACCACACAGCCCCTGCCGCGGCTGCCTTCAAAAGCGGCGGAAGCGGCTGCCGGCTCGTCCCGGCGCCCAGGCAGGCGCAGGAGCCGGCGGGCGAGACTTGAGCAAACTTCTTGCGCGCCAGGGAGCGCAGCCGGCGAGGGAGCGCGCAGCCTGGGGGCTCCCCCGCTGATGCGCCCCGGCCCCGATGGGGGCTTCTGAGCGCGGGAAGCCGAGGCTGCAACCGAGCCCGGAGCGCGGGGCGAGCGGGGCGCTCCCCACCCCTCCCGGATTTGCTCTTTAGAAGCCCTCAATGCAGCCTCATTTAGGGGGGCCCCAAGCCATGGACAGCCCTGAGGGCTACTCAGTCCAAGCCACTGCGGCCATCGCTGCCATCATCACCTTCCTCATCCTCTTCACCATCTTCGGCAACGTGCTGGTGATCATTGCCGTGCTCACCAGCCGGTCCCTCAAGGCCCCCCAGAACCTCTTCTTGGTGTCCCTGGCAGCGGCTGACATCCTGGTGGCCACCCTCATCATCCCCTTTTCCCTCGCCAATGAGCTGATGGGCTACTGGCACTTCCGGAAGACCTGGTGCGAGATCTACCTGGCCTTGGATGTTCTCTTCTGCACCTCCTCCATTGTGCACCTCTGCGCCATCAGCCTGGACCGGTACTGGTCTGTCAGCCAGGCCATCGAGTACAACTCCAAGAGGACCCCCAAGAGGATCAAGGGCATCATCCTCATTGTGTGGATGATTGCAGCCTTCATCTCCCTCCCCCCCCTCATCTACAAGGGGAACAAGAAGGACAGCCAGGATGGCAGGCCACAGTGCAAACTCAACGAGGAGGCGTGGTACATCCTCTCCTCCAGCATCGGCTCCTTCTTTGCCCCCTGCATCATCATGATCCTGGTCTACCTGCGGATTTATTTTATAGCCAAGCACCGGACCCGGCAAGGCTCCAGGGGCAAGAAGCCCAAGGCTGAGAAGAAGGGGACGTCTAAGAAAATCACTGGCCTGACCTCTGAGACCTCTCCCCAGCAGTTGGGTGCAAGGGAACCCAATGGGCATCAGGTGCCCAATGAGGATAGTGACCAGCCGGTGACCCCTACGCTCCCTGCCCACAGGACATCTCTCCTGAGCCTGGAGGAGCAGCAGGAGCTGCCACCATCTGCCACTAACCCTTGCCAGCACCAACCGGAGAAGAAAGAGTCTTCTGGCTCCAGCCCACTGGAACGCTCCCCGCACTGCAACCTCAAGCAGCGCAACGGGCACCCGCAGAACTCTGTCAAGGGCATGCAGACCCTGGCCACTGCCAAGGGGGAGGTGCTGCTGGTGAGGAGGGTGAAGACCCTGAGTGCCAACCCTTGGAAGAGGAAGACCCACCTCAACCGGGAGAAGAGGTTCACCTTCGTCCTAGCTGTGGTAATCGGGGTCTTTGTCCTCTGCTGGTTCCCTTTCTTCTTTCTCTATAGCCTGGGGGCCATCTGCCCAGAACTCTGCAAGGTCCCCAACAGCGTGTTCCAGTTCTTCTTCTGGATTGGCTACTGCAACAGCTCCTTGAACCCTGTGATCTACACCATCTTCAACCAGGACTTCCGCAAGGCCTTCCGCAAGATCCTCTGCAGGCAGGGGACTCAGACTGCCTGGTGAGAGAGCAGAGGGGAGGTGGGAGACTGTAGGTTGAGGTGTGGGGGCGAGGGCCGGGGAGGGTGATAGTGGCAACATTCCACCGATGCTATTTAAAACACGTCTATTTATTCATCAGCTTTTGTGTTTGCAAAGAGTGGGGACGGGCAGTGGATACAAAAGACTGTTTTAAAGACTGTTTTGGATCAGCCTTTTTATATCTCTTTCTCTATATTTCCTGCAAATGAGTTAAAACCCAGGACCGTTTGCCAATGTATTTTCTACCGAGCTGGGAGCCTTTAATGTGCATGCCATTCATATGGGTGGGATGAGAAAAACACTCTTCCCACCAACTCTGCAGAGGAGAGTGTATGTGACCTGCCTTCCAGGTAACCACAAGAGTCTCCTGCCAGTCTCTTTTCCTTCTTTCTGTCTCCCATTGGAGGTTGGTGTGATGAGACTCAGAAAGAAATCTGCCCCAGGCCACACTTTCTCTCTGCTTAGGAAGGCAAGGGCCAAATTTGATGCTGGTCACAGCTGCATTGTGCCCTTTTATGCCAGCTGAGTGGTGGGTCGCAAACATACTTGTACAGAGCTCATGTGATCATGGAGGTTTAATGCAGTAAAGGTTTTAGTCTGCATAGGCCAGATTCTGCTCTCAGCTTCACTGGGGTAATTCTTGCTAAATCACAGGGCCAGGGTTCACTGAGTCCTTCATACTGGGACCACTCCCCCCCCCCCCATGGAACCCTTCTCCAATGGAGCTGGGATCTAGCTCAGACACGTCTCTCCCATTTAGCAGTATGGGGATGGTGGGGTGGTCATCACCCCCAGATTGAGAACCCATGCCCTAGGATTTCTGGGTGACAGTTCCCAGTGTGGGGGCCCTAGTGTGGACAAGGCTCCCGTGACAGCCTGTGCTTTTAACACCATGTTAGCATGACCTCCTGTGAGCATGGGGTTAAAAGGCCAGTGGCGGTAAGTGCAGTGTCTACGCCAGGGCTCCCACTAGTGGAGCTAGCAAGGAGGGGGGGAACTTGGGGAGGGACAAGCTGGTATGGACCAAGGGGTTTTTTTAGGGTTGACGCACTTGGGACCGAGAGGAGAGTTTGGGTGTGAGGATTTTCCTTCCTTGGTTCCTTTTTTTTTTTAATGAAAAGAAGAATTCTTTCTTTTTTCCTCTTTTCTTTTTGCTCAGCCCGTACAACGTACACCCCGCCTTCTCTGTATCTACCCCAGTCTATCACCTTTCTACGGAATTCAGAACAAAGCATGCGGTCAAAGTCGCTCACAGATCCTGGAAAAAGACAGAATCTGGTCCCATTCTCCAGGATGCCGAGTCTTCTAGGACTCTATTTTGCTTGATAGCTTCTGTTATTACCTCTGGGATCTGTAGCTCCTTCAGCAGTTTGTCTCCCCGTTGTTTGTCCCGCCCACCCCCCACGCATACTGAGCTCTCCAAAGCAAATAGTATCTGTTTGCAAGGAACAAAAACATGCAATCAAAACATCTATGGTATGAATGCAAGTGAGAAAGAGAAGGTGGTTAATTAAGGATGTGTTAGTAGCTTTGATACGGGGTTTCTAAGCCTGAATCGTTCTTTTAAAAATGACACAACAGCCTAATTTTGCACATCAGAATGGGGGCTGTGAGCAGGAGACATCTTTCTGGTTCTCACATCTTGGCCATTGTGGGAGCTTTGTGTCACTTTCCCGTTAGACCCGTGTTTAATAAGATCATACCACTCCCTCACAGCAGGGATGGGATCTCCTTTCCCGGGTCTCTATGTCACCCATACACTCTAGGTACAGAGTCAGCTGCCTGGAACTCTGCAAAAGTAGGATCCAGAACCAGTAAGAGTTGACACTTGCACAGAGCTTTTTAAATCCGTAGAACTCCAGGCACTTTACAAGCCTGAGTGAGTAACAATGATCCTCATTTTACAGGGGGCAAAACTGATTCTCAGGGGAGGAAGTAACTTGCCTATGGTTCAGACATCAAGTGGGTATCAGACGTAAGAAAAGAACCCAGGCGTCCTGACTCCCAGTCCTGTGCTCTTTCAGTGTGGACCGTTCTGGCTCCAATTGGTTATTGAAATTACAATTAGCCAGTGCTGATTTTAAAGTATCTTGTTACCACTTATGGACTCCGCATCGAAATGCAGTGTTGCCCCCTTTCCAAGCAGTCTGTGGAGAGATGAAAAATAGCGGGGGTGGATTTTTGCCCCTGACCCTGTACAGGGAAGAGAGTGGAGGAGAACCTATAACATCCAGTGGAAGCGAGAAGCAGGTTTGCTGTCTCTGAACCTGTCACCTGCAGGGATGGTGGGATGATTCATGCCACTTGAGCTTCCTGTGTTTTGCCTCTGGCTGCATGTGGCATTGCAACATGGGGTGGGTTATGATGGGCATGGGCTCTCTTTGGAGCTGCTGTGAGTCTCTGTGCCCCGTAACCATATCCCCTGTGAATGGCAGGAGTTGTGTTTTTCCCCGCTGTAGTGTGTGTGGAATGATGTTGATGAAAAGTCTTGAGATATTTTAACAATAAAAGATATTTTGTAATAAGCTAGTGTGTGTACTGTCTGAGGGCCATAATAGCTCTTAGCACTCTCCAGCCATTGACTGTGTAGCATTAACCTCGAGAGGGGGCATGGGGCGTAATTAGCTTTCACAAGCCCCATTCTGCAGCTAGGGAAACTGAGGCACAAAGAGACCGTGTGACTTGCCCATGGTCACTCAGTGAGTCAGCGGCAGAGCTGAGGAGAGATTCCTAGATGTTAAGGCCAGGAGGAGGGATGATTATGATCAGCCACTCTGATCTCCCGCATAGCCCAAGCCAGAGGCTCTCACCCAGGGATGCCTGTATCGAGCCACATGACTTGTGATTGAACTAGAGCAGATATTTTAGAGCAGAACCCAGGAATCCTGGCTGCCAATCCTGGGCACAGTTTCAGGCTGAGCCTCAAAACCAGACATGTTTTTTTAGCCCTTTAAGAATATGCAGTTAAGGGGGTGAAATCCTGACCCTGTTTTGCCATTGACTTCACCCACTCAGTTGGGGCATTCAAGCCTAGGTCAGCTTGAGAGGTGGGGCAGGGGCTTCATGGGCTGCCAGGACTGTGCGCTTTGCATCAGTGCCATGTAGGGCGATCAATAGGAGCCTCGGTGATAAGGCTACACTAGGTCCCATGAGGTTCACACGCTTCCGCCAGGCTTCGCAGGAGAGGGGCTGGCTAGATCCCAGATGGGAGAGGGGCTCTGTGGTCATGTGTTCTGTTCTGGCACCAGGGAGATCCAGTGCTAATCACCAGGGCTGGGGGCTGGAGAAGTGCATTCTGGAGCCTCCAGGCAGAACTGATGACTCACTCTCTCTGCTCTCGCAGCTGGAGCTGGGAAGGAAACAACTCTCCAGCAAATCCTACCCTTGGGGCCGCAGGACTGGAACAGGAGGCCAAGTGAACCTTTTCACCAGAGCTGGGCTTGGATTTCTCTTGCGGGGGTCTCTTCTGAAGGCCCTATTTTCCTGCGCTTCTAAGGGCGACCCCAAACTCTCCCCTGCACCCCTAACACACCTGCAAATCTAAAGTGCCTCCATTGAAATCAGCCAAGGGACAGGGGTGTCAAACTGGTGCTGTGAGAACAGAAGCAACCCTGGGTTCCTTTTTTAAATAAAAGTAGAAGTCAAATGAACTCAAACTACATCTCTAGTGGACCAACTCTGTTACTAATCCAGCTACATACAGTCTAGAAATGCTCCTGAGTTCCCACTGTAAATGACTCGGAGGCTCCGGGTCCGTGTTGAACTATAAACCCCGAGCACCATGTGCGTAAGCCTTTTCCTGGGGCTGGTTTATTTACTGAAAGCTCCGCCAACACATTTTGGCTGCTTAATAAATGACTCTGTGACCCAACATGGGAAGCGGGCAGCAGGGCCAGACGAGAAGAATGTTCACGGCGAGGAATAGAACAAAATGTTTTTTTGGAAGGTCAAGATACAGTTATTTATGGAATCGCATGGAAAAAATAAAAAATAAACAAAAAATGATCCACTCCAAGGAGCCAACTGCCCCATGTACTATCTCAGCCCCTGGTCCTGCACACAGACCCGTAGACTACAGGATCAGAACCTAATGCCACATACGCCTGACCTACTTGTAGTAGGACACAGAGGTTCCAGCCGGGTTAGTCCCTCTGTGCTGTTTTCACGCAGACTGGAAGACAGCCCTTGCCCGGAAGAGCTTCCAGTCTAAACTGAATGGAGGGGAAATGCCAGCACAGAGAGATGGAGTGATTTGCCCTAAATCAGTGGCACAGACTGGAACAAATTTGATGCCTAAGTCCCTGTGCATTAGCTGACACTGCCTCTCCTCCCTATGACCCGTGCGTGGCCCTTTGCTGCTGAAGTCATCGCTGGTCCAGTTCGGAATGTGGCTGTATTGTGTTTTATGGTGGTGGGTCGCAGCGTATGTCTAACAACAGTTGGGAGCGTGCTTCCCGGCACAGGGAGACAGAGCCATGCTAACAGCATGGCCATGGGCTAGTTGTCTAAGTCCATACCCAAGGGGTCACGCAGTTTGTACCGGGGTGGCTAGCCCACACCACTGCCCGGGCGGCTGCAGCCACGCTATTTTCACAGTGCTAGGTTGAGCAGAGCGAGCGCTTATCTGTCTTCCGCGCTCCCAGTTGCTGTGAAGACGTCCTTGCTGACAAGGTAACAGACAATGAGTGGGCCTGTGTGGTCATCACTGTGCCTCCTGTCCTGCTCCGGAGGCCTCTCGCACCTCCTGTCACCCAGCTATTGAACAATCCCTGGTCCTCATCCACCAAGCACCCTCGGCTGCCCGCTCCTGCCTGCCACGGGCTCCTGACTTCATCCATCATGAGCCCTCTGGCTCGCCTGCTGCCAGCCCTTCCTTCTCTTTGGCCGTCACACTGTCCCTGGCTTGAACTCTTCTCCTGGGTCCTCGAGTCTTGTTTAACAAGGGCTTGATTTTCCTCTAACTTAAATTGCAAATTAGGATTAACTCAAGTAAAATGGATGGAGCTTCACTCGGTGTTTGGCCTCTGCATGTTGTGGTCATGACATGCTGTCAGGACTTGCGCTATGGTTGTCATGTAATAGCTAGATCTGGGCAGGAGAGTGAGACCCATCCCAGAATAGCTAGGTTCAGGGCAGGAACTTGAACCTGGGACTCCCATGGGGCTACGGAATCAGTTTCTCTCTGCCCCAGTGACTATGTAGTTATTTATACAAAGAGGACCAGCTTCAAAGGGAGAGATTCGCAACCCACCCCAGGGTCTACCCCCTTCCCACCTGAATGCCATAACCAGCATCAGGGCCAGCTCCAGCTTTCTTGCCACTCCAAGCGACGAAGGAAAAAAAAAAAAAAGATAAAGCTGCAATCGATGGTAGCTCTGCTGCACCACTTCATTCGTCGGCAGTAATTCGGCAGCGAGTCCTTCGCTCCAAGAGGGACTGCGGAACCTGCCGCTGAAGACCCGGACGTGCCGCCCCTTCCCATTGGACACCCCAAGCACCTGCTTCCTTCGCTGGTGCCTGGAGCCGGCCCTGACCAGTGTGGTATTCCTGGGGGATGGGGACGAAAAACTGTTAGGGCCACAAATTCCCAACCATCACCCATCGAGTTGGCCTTACCAGAGGTCAAATTTGCCCAGAGCCCATCACATGCACGTACATCATCACCAGAACAAAGCAAAAGTTTTTTAGATGAAAACTGTCTTTTGGGATGATGTGCAACATGTTGGTACAGTTTGAAAATTTCCAGTTTTTGCTACTCACGGAGGGGCCTGGGTTTTTTTCATTTTTTCTTTTTCATTTTTTCCATTTGTATTTAATTTTTTTCATTTCCCCCCTGAAAGGAAAGCGTGGGAAAATCCAAAAATGTGCCCTCTCGGTCCCACTCCATTCAAGCGGAAACAGACCCTTTCGTTTCCAGCGGTGCCACCGCACCATCGGAAGGTGTTCCCTTGTGTTTGAAACCCTGTCCAGTTTGCCCTAACGAGGACGTGAACTCCATCCCGGCATGCAACATCGCCCTGGGAGAATGCAGTGCTTGGAAAGACACCAGCCTGTTGGATGACTGGGATTAGTGGGCAGAGCCCAGGGAAGCAACCGAAGGCCCCGCCCGCTCAGGTGTTTGAATGGCCACTCAACCTGGCTATCCACCTAGCAAAAACTGACCCAGCTGGGACAGGGGCGAAGGTCACAGGGTCAACCCAAAGGATACTCCGCAACTGACAGCTCTGCAAACTGACACCCATCCCATCGCCCGCTCTAGGGAGCCAGTCCCGGCTGCAGGCTTTCCTAGGAGGGGCCCTGGCACAGAGGAGTTAACTCCCAGAGCCTGGCAGGCAGAGCGCTCCTTCAGCAGGGAAGCACCCTGGGAATTGCTGCTCCCAGCCTTCAGCAGCTTCCCACATGCTGTGCAGGGTTTGCTCCGTTTTCTAGAGCAGGCGGGGCACCTTCCCAATGCGGAGCAGGGTTCCCACAGACCTTAGCTGAGCCTCTGAAGCACCGGCGCAGTCCTGCCTCTCTCCCCTTGCCGTCGGCGCCGGGATGCAACTGTTATTTGCAGACATTGTTAAGGGCTTCCCGACAACCAGGCCTCCGATGACTGGGAGATGGAGATTTAAGTGTCTGCGGTTCCCACTCCATTTGCACCTCCCTCTCCCCTTCTCCATCCCCCTCTCTTCATCTGTATCTCTTGACTCCCACTTTCCTCCTCTCCCCACATGTCTTTGTCTCTCCTTCTCCCCCTGGGACCATGCACTTGGCTCTGAGTCCCACAGCCTCTCATCCCAGGCCAGGGATCCAGCCCCTGGGATCTGATGCTTGGGGCCAGGCCCTCTGGGTCAGGGTGATATTAATCAGCTGGAGAGGGTTTCAGAGGAAAGGAAACAAGTGACCCAGGTGACCCGAGAGGGTGAGGTACGCAGCTTCCATCGGCCCTGGCCTCTTACCCCTGTGGTGGTCTCTCTGCAGACAGACTCTCTGCATCTCTCCTTTCTCCCATGATCCTCTCCCCTTGTGGAAGGCCTGGGGTGACCCCAGGCACAGGGGACCCAGAGCTGGATAAGTGCATTAGAGGAAGTTGCGGTTTATGCCTGGTGCCATTTCCAGGGTGGCCGTGTCGCACTGGGGATTGTCCGGCACCATGGTTCTCTGGCAGGGGAAGGAGGGAGAGGCTGAGACCCATGGGGCCTGGGGAAACTTCAGTTCCTTCTTTGGATTCCAGGCCAATGTTCCTTCCCGCTGAGTGAGCCCAGCCCTAGGGATCGCCACATGGGGCTTGCCAGATGCTAATCTCAATGCACGTATTGCAGTGTGCTTAACTCACTGAGCACCACAGCTGCAGCAGCATCCAGCCAGGGGTGTGGTGATTTGAATCCTGACATGCTGCCCCCATTGCATCTCATGCAAATCCCCAGGGAACTCTGAGACCATTGCTCTCAAATCCAGGGTCACTTAGTACCTCTAACAGCCACAGCGATGGGAAGTGGTAAAAGCAGGAACATAGGTTTGCCAGAATGGCTTGATCTGCAGATCCAGCTGGCCCTTTCTCTGACAGTGCCCAGCACCAGCTGCTTCAGTGGAAGGTGCAAGAGCCCCTGCACTGATGGGACAACCTGTCCCCCAGGGAAGATTCTTCCTGACCCCTATTAGTTAGAGGTTGGCTCCTGGCCTGAAGCATGAGATTTTATATCTCCTATTGTTGTGCTTGTGAATTGTGGCTTGGTAGGCCACAATCTATGGCTCTGAGTAGATAGTAACTTGGAATTGGATGGTTCCCTGTCTGTGTCTGAATCACTGATCCATGGTGAAGGGGACCTTCCCCTGCTTTGTTCTTTCTCTTTGTGGCTTGCCTGGTGCTCAGCGGGGAGGCAAGGGACCAGAGCTCCTTAAGCAAGGCCCTGAGAGCCAACAGTGACATTCTGATCTAAAGCCAACGAGAATCTTCCATTGACTACAGACCCCTGTGACATTTATTGATTTTGTCCACACAGCACTGGCTAGACTCCCAAAGTCCCGTCCTAGCAAGCGTAACACCTGGGGCTGGCGCCTCTCCTCTGATTGATCCAAAGTCCTGCTCAGGGATCTGGATGGGGGCTTTAGCAGAGAAGACATGTGCAGGCAGGACCTGCTAGAAACACAAAGGGAAAGAGATGGAGGGGAAACATTTCCAGCAGGACTCAACTTCCTTGTTGGGAAAACAAAATGGTGGAGTTGGAGGTGGGACTGGGCCGCTGGATTCGAACTCTTTTCTCCAGCCTGGCCCACCTCCTGGTAGAATTTGTCTAGGAGGCCAAAGGCCCATTATCCCCGCTCGCACCGGCAGTCAGCATGCTGCTAAGACACTCTGGGCAGCATGAGGGACATGTCAGACTCACGCGCCTTCTCGAGGGACTCCGCCTCCCACCACCAGCTGGGAGGTCAGAGCTCAGGGAGCAAAAGGATTTCAGAGACCCTGAGAAAAATCTCCTGGTGCTAACATCCTGCAGGGAGCAGATGGCCTGGATGCATGTGAGAGATGCGGCTTCATGATTGGGTGGGGATCCTACATGGCTTGTTGAGCGACAGTAGAGCTGTGAGGGGCCTGAGCAGAGCAGAGCTAGCCCGTGTATCTAACTTCGCAGCTGTTGGCTCCTAGCTGGTGTGTAGACATATCCTCAAGGTATGACTACACTCATTCTTTCTTTCTTTCTTTCTTTCTTTCTTTCTTTCTTTCTTTCTTTCTTTCTTTCTTTCTTTCTTTCTTTCTTGTAGCTCTGGTAAAAAAAATTCAGCAGAAGAGTTTTGCATCAGAAAAATGCAGTTTCATTGCATGTGTGAATTTCAACAAAAGTTTTGATGGCAAAGCGTCGACGCAAATCCTTTTGACTTTCTCACTTCGTTTAGATAATGTCAGAAAAGTTCCTTTTGACTTTATCGTTTTGAATAATGTTATTGTCTTTTCTACCATATTAAAATATGAATTTTACTATCATAGCATATATAGCACATATTTACTATGCTCTTACACTTATAATGTTTTATACGAAATTATAACATTTCAATAGTATGAAAACAAAATGATTCAGTGGTTCCAAATCCTATTCTTTCCCAAATTTCTGTTCCATAAGAAATGTTGAGGTTTTGTTCCAAATCGGAACTGAAACAAATTTCAAAATGTCCAAATTCCCTGTGGGACGTGAATCCTGTTTTTGCTCGGCTCTACTTCCATGTTATTGATCATTTTAAAGGCTTGCCATCTTTGAATGTACGTCTGTAATGGCTCCAGGGCTGTCAATTCCCATCAGAGACCCAGGGCCTGCTTTGCAGAAGGCCTGAGTGCTAACCCGCTGTAGTGGAGCAGTTACCCCGCTCCTAGGGGAAAAAGTAGGCTGACTGGGGAGGCGGCCACAGCTGTGGCCGACCCTGATATAAGGGCTAAGGGAGGAGCTGGGTCAGTCTCACTCCAAGGCTGGAATTAGAAGGGCCTGGCTGCCTGGGAGCACAGGGTACCTGGAGCGGAGCAGGGCTGGGGAAGGGCAAGAGGAGCTGAGGCCTTGCTGAAGGCTGAAGGTGGCACTGGGGCTGCAGAGGGGCAGCCTGGGGATAGGCAGAGGCAGCTGGTCCAATCCCCTTCCCAATGACGAGTGGCCATGACAGACTGCAGTTTGCCCCAGGTAGTGGGGGCTAGATGGTGACTGGCAGTAGCTTCTGAGACAAGGTGGGTATAGCGAGTTGGGGGTTCCCCTAGGAGGGGAGACCCAGAGTGTGGGGGCTATTGTGGGGGGGACAGAACCCCAAGGGAAAGGGGCACCGGGATCCAGGAGGGACACGGGGGCCTGAGGCAGATGAAACAGCGGCCACCAGGGGGCTCTGCAAGGATGAGGAGCTTATTCCTGGAGGACCAGCAGTGGTGAGTCAGAGATCTGCTACATGCCCCCTTAAGTGGAGTTGTTGGCGCTCAGCACTCCTAAAAATTAGTCCCATGGTTGATCAGGGACCAATGATACTCTGGGAGAGTTGTGAGGGTGCAGCAGCTCTGGGAAATCAGGTGCTTAACTTTAGGTGAATCAGGTGCCTGACTTTAGCCCTTCACTTTTGCCAAGTTTGGCCTACATTTTTAAGCTGCCCCCAGTGCTCCATGACCAAATATGATAGCCTTGGTCTCCAATTCCTAGCTTGCTGGCTTCCACAGCACAAATGGCAGGATTTGGCCCCTTTGGGGCAGCCCTGCGGCAAAACTGGGTGACTGGGCAACAAAATGGCAGATAAAATTCAATATTGATAAATGCAAAGTAATGCACATTGGAAAACACAATCCCAACTATACATCTAAAATGATGGGGTCTAAATTAGCTGTTACCACTCAAGAAAGAGATCTTGGAGTCATTGTGGAGAGTTCTCTGAAAACATCCACTCCATGTGCAGCGGCAATCAAAAAAGTGAACAGAATGTTGGGAATCATTAAGAAAGGGATGGATACTAGGACAGAAAATATCATATTGCCTCTATATAAATCCATGTGTAGCGAAGCAGTCTGATTCCCCGCTACCCCAGGGAGTCACGAGCCCTTCTGGCCACCAAAGTGGGCGGAGCCAGTGGAGTCTGCGCCTGCCCCCCAGAGGTCAAGGCGCAGGACAGAAAACACAAAAACCCAACCTCAGAGCTCACTAGAGACCCAGTCGCCTGTGGACAAGCTCCCGATGGGGACACCTCGGCAATTGGCGGCCCCGGCCCCGAAGAAGCTGTTAAGCCTACCTGTGCCAGTTACCCAGAGGAGCTGCCAAGCCTAATGCTCTCCGGGTACCTGGAGGAGCCCATGGAGCTAGATACCTTGGAGGACACCACCCAGACGCAGGTACCTCTAGAGGGGGAGGTAGGAAGTAGCCTGGGGGCAGTCGACCCTAGTCTGGCTGCAGCACTGCCAGAGCCTATGTCAGTGTGTTGCGGCCAGGATCCCCATTGACACAGCAGCAGGTCTTCTGCCGCTGCTAGGGCCCCGGGCTGGGACAGGGTGAAGTGGGTGGACCTGCGTCCCCCCTGCCACCCAACTCATGGGTGTCAGTCTCCCCCTCTCTCAGGCCCTTCGGAGCGAGGGCCTGGGCTTCTTGCTTACCGGTTTGCTCCATCCCGTCCAAGGACCGGAGCGTGGGACTCGCAACTGCCTGCCAACCTGGCGTGGGTCACTGTTTGTTTTGCCTCTACTGCTGCCGTGGCATGAGAGCCCGTGACCAGACTAGTTCCCTGACGTAACCGGATGGATGTAGCGAGGCAGTGTGGTTCCCCACTGCCCCGGGGAGGTACGAGATCCAGCCAAACCCTTCTACACCATGGTAGCCCACATCTTGAATACTGTGTGCAGATGTGGTTGCCCCATCTCAAAAAAGATATATTGGACTTGGAAAAGGTTCAGAAAAGGGCAACAAAATGATTTGGGGTATATAAGGGCTGCCGTATGAGAAGAGATTAATAAGACTGGCACTTTTCAGCTTGGAAAAGAGACAATTCTGGGGCGATATGATAGATGGCTATAAAATCATGACTGGCGTGGAGAAAGTAAATAAGGAAGTGTTATTTACTCCTTTTCATAACATAAGAACTAGGGGTCACCAAATGAAATCAATAGGCAGCAGGTTTAAAACAAAGAAAAGGAAGTATTTCTTCACACAACACACAGTCAACCTGTGGGACTCCCTGCCAGAGGATGTTGTGAAGGCCAAGAAACTAACAGGGTTCAAAAAGGAACTAGATAAGTGCATGGAAGATAGGTCCATCAATAACTATTAGCCAGGATGAGCAGGGATGGTGTCACTGGCCTCTGTTTGCCAGAAGCTGTGAATGAGCGACAGGGGATGGATCACTTGATGATTCCCTGTTTAGTTCATTCCCTCTGGGGCACCTGACATTGGCCACTGTTAGAAGACAGGATAATGGGCTAGATGGACCTTTGGTCTGACCCAGTACGGCCGTTCTTATGGAGACTGATCTCACCCCCATCGAGGGTCCTTTCAGGACAGACTTTTCTCAGCAGTGCAGAGAACTCATGCCTTGCTGCTGCCTGAAATGGCTTCACTCGATAACAGATGGACTTTGCTCTCCAGGGTTGTCAATACAGCATCTTTTGCCAGCATTAAAGTTAATCAGACAAAGTATTTCAGAGTGTCCCTAACTCAGCATCAGCATTTCCTGGCACTGATTTAAGGAGACTCTGAAGTACTTGATGATAGTTTCACATGGATTAATACAGCTGGTACACCCAACCATTGACTCTACTGATTTACACCTCTGAGGATCTGGCCCATTTAACTCTAGTGGTGCTACGCCCATTTACACCAGCTAGACACAGAGGTGAAAGTAAGCCGGTATAATCCAGTACAGCGTACCAGTAAGAGCCAGTACACAGCTGACTGTACTAGCAGGGCCACTGATGAGAGTGGCCAAAAAGGGCAGCTTCCCTGGGGTCCCGGCAACTTAAAAGGGCCCAGGGCTCCCGGCAGCAGCTGGAGCCCTTGGCCCTTTAAATCGTTGCCAGAGCCTCAGCCACCACCGCCGCTATTGCTACCATGGAGCTCCAGCGGTGATTTAAAAGGGCCAGGGCTCCTGGCTGCCGCTACCGCGCCAGCAGCTGGAGCCCCGGGCCCTTTAAATTGCTGTGGAGCCCTGAGGTGGCCGTAGTGGCAGCCGGGAGCCCCAGGCCCTTTTAAGTGGCAGGCCAGGCAGCACCAAAGGACTGGCTGAGGGAGTCTGGCCCTAGCCCCGCCCCTTCCAGTTGAACGCATTCCCCCCCACATCTTGCACAGGACCCCAGCCACCATGTGTACTGGTAAGTCCCTTAAGTTACTTTCACCCCTGGCTAGATACCATCTCTCTGTTTTCCTCCAACAGAGGAAGGAAGAGTTTCATAGTTCTGGTAAGTTTTGAGATCTGTTTAAAAATAAAGACAGATGAAATTGGCAAATTGCTCCACCCTGATAACTATGAGATGAGAAGTAACTACACTACAGTCCTCTCCAGGCATGGTTCACAGAAGCAGACAATGCAAAGAGGTCTCTGGGGACATAACTTCCCCCAGAAAGTGCCTGGGGGTCTCCTACAGTTCTACCCACCCCCATGTGATGGGGAGTCTGAGATATGGCAACATTCTGCAAGATACTTGGGAGACTTTACTGAATTAAATTGAAGTATCTTTGGGGAACCATTGTGTTAAATTCAGGGTTTATGTATTATAGATTGGGATTGTATGTCACCTCTTGGGGGGATGGGGGAGGTGTTACAGAAAGGAGACCTGGGGGTTCAAAGGACTATATTGAAAACGTGCCAGACAAGAATGGACTTTTGGGATAATAAATAGTAAGTGGCTTTCCTGAGGAATACCTAGGGAAAGGTTAATGCACTTTCCCCACATTTGGTTATGCAAAAACCTGCCTCCTGAAGCTCCACCCTGAGGAGAGGGTGAATGTCTGCTGATCAGCTGTTGCCAGAGACTGGAGATCAAAGGCCTGAGCTGTACAGAGAAGTGGCTGATCTGCCCAGCTAGGGTTCTGGTTTGGAATCTGAGACCACAGAGAAAACCCAGTTGTGGGTTTTGAAAGACTGACACCTACTAGAGCCTGAGGATGGAATTGTGGAGTGACCTGAGCACTCTAGCAGGCATGTAGGTTCTTTGATTGTTTCAGTGAGTTTTCTCTGTCATGCTTTTACCTTAAAAATAAAGGGGGTTGCTTAGAAAGAGCTGCATGGAAACTTCTGACTGCTGGTAATTACGCTGTTCGTAGCCTTCGTCAAGAAAGCAAAGCACAGGCAGATGGTTAAGGGTTAATGTCTCTTACCCGTAAAGGGTTAAGAAGCTCAGTGAACCTGGCTGACACCTGACCAGAGGACCAATAGAGGGACAAGATACTTTCAAATCTTGGTGGAGGGAAGTCTTTGTTTGTGCTTTTTGTGTTGTTCGTTGTTCGCTCTGGGGACTGAGAGGGACCAGACGTACACCCAGGCTTTTCCAATCTTTCTGAATCAGTCTCTCATGTTTCAAAATAGTAAGTAATAGTCAGGCAAGGCGTGTTAGTCTTATGTTTGTTTTCTTAACTTGTAAATGTGTCTTTTTGCTGGAAGGATTTTTACCTCTGTTTGCTGTAACTTTGAATCTCAGGCTAGGCGGGGGAGTCCCTCTAGTCTATACGAATCTGAGTACCCTGTAAAGCATTTTCCATCCTGATTTTACAGAGATAAATTTTACCTTTTCTTTCTTTAATTAAAAGTTTTCTTTTTAAGAACCTGATTGATTTTTCCTTGTTTAAGAATCCAAGGGATTGAGTCTAAACTCACCAGGGATTGGTGGGGGGAAAAGGACAGGGGTGAAAGTAACTTACAGGATTTACCGGTACTGCCAAAGTCCTGAGGGGCGTGGCCTCATCCGGAAGAGGTGTGGCCTCAGCTGGAAGAGGCGGGGCCTCTTGCGATTTAAAGGCCCTGGGGCATTGGCTGTGGCTGGGAGCCCTAGGGCCTTTAAATCAAGGGGGGGGTCCCAGCTACAGAGGTAGCTGGGAGCCCCCGGGGCTCAGGGGCAAATAAAAGGGCATGGGGCTCGGCTGCCGCGGAGCTCCAGGCCCTTTAAATCCCGGCCCCAGCCTGGCAGCCGAGCTCGGGAGTGGATGTAAAGGTCCCGGAGCTCACACTGCTGCAGGAAGCCCTGAGCCCTTTAAATCCTGGCCCCAGCCCGGCCGCCGAGCCGCGGGCAGGATTTAAAGGGCTCTGAGATCCCCGCAGCGGCTGGGAGCCCAGAGCCCTTTAAATTCCCACCGCAGAAGCCAATGCAGTCCGGCACGGAGTACTGGCTCTTGATGGTACGCCATGCCGTACCGTACCGTACTGGCTTACTTTCACCTCTGGCTACTGACCACCTGACCAGGATGGTGACAGTGATTGTGGAATGCTCAGGGAGATTGGAGAGGCTGCAAAACAAAACCCAGTAAAAATGGGGGATTTCAGGTATCCCCTTATTGATTGGGAACATGTCACCTCAGGACAGGATGCAGAGATAAAATTTCTAGACACCATCAATGTAATGCCTGCTTCTTGGAGCAGCTAGTCCTGGAACCCACCCAGAAGAGAGGCAATTCTTTATCTAGTCCTAAGTGGAGCACAGGATCTGGTCTGAGAGGTGCATATAGCTGAACTGCTCAGTAATAACAACCAAAATGTAATTAAATGTAACATCCCTCTAGGGGAGAAAATACCAAGAAACCCATCACAGTAGCATTTAAGTTCAAAAAGGAGAACGACAGAAAAATGAGGAAGCTAGTTACATGTAAATTAAAAAGAACAGTCACAAGAGTGAAATGCCTGTAAGTTCATGGAAACTATCTAAAAACACCATGATAAAGGTGTGACGGAATCCCCAGGATGCAGCCTGGGACTGTGGGACCACTGTGCCCCCTTAACTCCACAGCCTGGGCTGTCTCTCACAGTGCTTTGCTAGTGACAAGCAGCAAACCCCTCCAGGCACTGTGATCACTCAGCACAACCATATGTGGAGCCCCACACCCAGCTCGATTGCATGAATGCTCCCAGAGCCACTCATGAATCACAGAGAAAGGCACCAGCTGAATCGCCCCCAGCTCCCAGCCTTGTACCTCAGGAATATACCGTCTTGCCCTGCTCAAGACAAGCAGTGCAAGTTTATTAACTGGTTCACCACTTCATCAATGGAAAGGGGATATAGACCAGCCTTTGCAAACCTGAGCAGATTTGCCAAACACTTCAGGCAAACTCACTGGTAACGATAAACAGTAAAAGAAGTTTACTGGTTACAAAAGATAGATTTTAAATGATTATAAGTGATAGGCAAAAAGTCAGGGTTAGTTACCAAAATAAAAGAAAATCTAAGCAGGCAGTCTAAACTCTCAACCCTATTAGGCTGGGCAAAATCTAGATTAAGCAGTTTTTCTCATCCCACTGGATATTGCAGTTCATAGTACACAGGTTTCATCCTCGAAACTTGGGCCAGTCCCCTCAGTTGGAGTCTTCAGTCTTCTGAGTGACTTTGTTGCTTGCAGCGTAGGTGGGGTAGGAGAAAGGCCAAGCCTGGGGCCACTGTTTTCTGTTTACATCCTTAGTCCCATGTGCTTGGAGAACACAAGTCCAGGCATATCTGGTGGGTGTTGCTGAGTCACAAGGTGACGCAATACCAGTGGCTTAGTGAGGTGGAGGGAACGGGGAGCAATTAAAAAAAAAGGCGCCATCCGCTGCGGTTCTTTTACTCACCCAGTGGCGCTCCGGGTGTCTTCGGTGGCACTGAAGTTCCCGCCGCTGAAATGCCACTGAAGACCCGAAGCGAGTGAAGGCCCCGCCGCTGAAGACCCGGAGCGCCGCTGCGTGAGTAAAAGCACCACAGCGGGTGGCGCCTTTTTTTTTATCGCTCGCCCAGGTGAGTAAAAAGGTGCCAAGAAATCGACAAGGCACCACTTGTGTTCATTGGGAAAGCGGCCGCTCCCCACCAGCTACGCTACTGCGCAATACCCCAGTGTGTCTCCTGTGAGTGAGTCATTGAATTGTAACTCCTCTGCTGGACAGTGGCTGGTGATGTCTGTTCAGCACCTGCCTGGGCGTTGGTTACCTCCCTTGTCATTGTCTCTGGAGAGCTAGTATCTGGGCGCCTCCCAAACCCACAGCATGTTTTACTGACAACCATACAACACAGTCTCATCTTCATATGCACTAATGATAAACGTATTTAGATAGAACAGTGACTTTCACCAGATCATAACCTTTCCCCTGGTACTTTACAAGGCCTGCTTTATATGTGAGATCACGATTATATTTAAATTAGGAATATGGGGGTTACAGGGCGCTCCCTGAGGTATAGAATGTCACAGGAGGCTCAAACTAAATGTATACCCCAAAGTAAAAATATAATAGGAGGATCAAAAATGTGCCATGGTGGGTAAGGAGCAGAGTAAAAGTGGCTGCCTGTGGCAAAAAGATATCCTTTAAAGCGGGAAGTCAGTCCTACCGAGGAAAATAGAAAGGAGCATAAACTCTGGCAAGCCAAAGTGTAGAAATACAATTAGGCAGGCCGAAAAAAAAAAAATTAAAGAGCAACTAACAAATGACAGACAAACTAACAGCAAAATTTTTAAAAACACATCAAAAGCGGAATCCTGCTAACCAATCAGTGGGGCCACTGGGTGATCGAGGTGCTAAAGGAGCACTCAAGGAAGACAAGGCCATTGCGAAGAAGCTAAATGAATTCTTTGCATCGGTCTTTACTGTGAGGGAGATTCCCAAACCTGAACCATTCTTGCTAGGTGACAAATTTATGGAACTGTCTCAGACTGAGGTGTCAGTAGAGGAGGTTTTGGAACAAACTGATCGATTAAACAGTAATAAGTCACCAGGACTAGACAGTATCAGAAAGAGGGCTGAAGGAACTCAGATATGAAATTGCAGAACTACTAACGGTGGTATATAACCTATCACTTAAATCAGCCTCTGGACCAGATAAGCGGAGGGTAGCTAAAGCTTATTTTTTAAAAAGGCTCCAGAGGTGATTCTGACAATTACAGGCCAGTAAGCCTAACTTCAGTACCAAGGCAAATTGGTGTAAACTATTGTAAAGAACAGAATTATCAGACATATTGATGAACACGTTATGCTTGGGAAGAGCCAACATGGCTTTTGTAGAGGGAAATCATGCCTCACCAATCTATCAGAATTCTTTGAGCATGTCAACAAGCGTGTGATCCAGTGGATATAGTGTACTTGGACTTTCAGGAGTTCTTTGACAAGGTCTCTTACCAAAGGCTCTTAAGCAAAGTAAGCAGTCATGGAATAAGGGGAAAGGTCCTTTCATGGATCAGTAACTGGTTAAAAGATAGGAAACCACGAGTAGAAATAGATGGTCAGTTTTCACAGTTCAGAGAGATAAATAGCAGGGTCCCCCAGGAATCTGTACTGGGACCAGTGCTGTTCAACATATTCATCAATGATCTGGGTAAGGGGTAAACAGTGGTAAAACAGGGTAAACAGTGAGGTGACAGAGTTGCAGACGATAAAAAACTACTTATGATAGTTACGTCCAAAGCAGCCTGCGCAGAGTTACAAAGGGATCTCATGAAACTGAGTGACTGGGCAACATAATGGCAGATGAAATTCAATATTGATAAATGCAGAGTAATGCACCTTGGAAAACATAATCGCAACTATACATATAAAATGATGGGGTCTAAATTAGCTGTCACCACTCAAGAGAGAGATCTTGGAGTCATTGTGGGTAGCTCTCTGAAAATGTCCAGCAGCAGCAGTCAAAAAAGCAAACAGAATGTTAGGAACCATTAGGAAAAGAATACATAATAAGACAGAAAATATCATAGTGCCACTATATAAATCCCTGGTACGCCCACACCTTGAATATTGCCTGCAGTTCTGGGAGATCCATCTCAAAAAAGATATATTTTAACTGGAAAAAGTACAGAGAAGGCAACAAAAATGATTAGGGGTAAGAAACAGTTTCCATACAAGAGGAGATCAAAAAGACCGGGACTGTTCATCTTAGAAAAGAGATAACTGAGGGGGGATATGTTAGAGGTCTATAAAATCATGACTGGTGTGGAGAAAGTGAATAAGGAAGTGTGATTTACCCCTTCACATAACACGAGAACTAGAGGTCACCCAATGAAATTAATAGGCAGCAGGTTTAAAACAAACAGAAGGAAGTACTTCTTAGAATCATAGAGAATCAGGGTTGGAAGGGCCCTCAGGAGGTATTTAGTCCAACCCCTTGCTCAAAGCAGGACCAATCCCCAACTAAATCATCCCAACAAGGGCTTTGTCAAGCCTGACCTTAAAAACCTCTATGGAAGGAGATTCCATCACCTCCCTAGGTAACCCATTCTAGTGCTTCTCTAGCCTCCTAATGAAAACGTTTTTCCTAATATCCAACCTAAACCTCCCCCACTTCAACTTGAGACCATTACTCCTTGTTCTGTCATCTGCCACCACTGAGAACAGCCGAGCTCCATCCTCCTTGAAACCCCCTTTCAGCTATTTGAAAGCAGCTATCAAATCCCGCCCCACTGTTCTCTTCTGCAGACTAAACAATCCCAGTTCCCTCAGCCTCTCCACATAAGTCATGTGCTCCAGCCCCCTAATCATTTTTGTTGCCCTCCACTGGACTCTTTCCAATTTTTCCACATCCTTCTTGTAGTGTGGAGCCCCAAACTGGACACAGTACTCCAGATGAGGCCTCACCAGTGTCAAATAGAGGGGAATGATCACGTCCCTCGTTCTGCTGGCAGTGCCCCTACTTATACAGCCCAAAATGCCGTTAGCCTTCTTGGCAGCAAGGGCACACTGTTGACTCATATCCAGCTTCTCATCCACTGTAACCCCTAGGTCCTTTTCTGCAGAACTGCTGCCTAACCAGTCGGTCCCTAGTCTGTAGCAGTGCATGGGATTCTTCCATCCTAAGTGCAGGATTCTGCACTTGTCCTTGTTGAACCTCAGCAGATTTCTTTGGCCCAATCCTCTAATTTGTCTAGCTCCCTCTGTATCCTATCCCTACCCTCCAGCGTATCTACCACCCCTCCCAGTTTAGTGTCATCTGCAAACTTGCTGAGAGTGCAGTCCACGCCATCCTCCAGATCATTAATGAAGATATTGAACAAAACCGGCCCCAGAACCGACCCTTGGGGCACTCCGCTTGATACGAGCTGCCAACTAGACATGGAGCCATTGATCACTACCCGTTGAGCCCAACGATCTAGCCAGATTTCTATCCACCTTCACTTAATCCACAGTCAACCTGTGGAACTCCTTGCCAGGGGATGCTGTGAATGCCAAAAGTATTACTGGGTTCAAAAAAGAATTAGATACATTCATGGAAGATAGGTCCATTGATGGCTATTAGCCAAAATTCACATGGATGCAACCCCATGATCTGGGTGTCCTTAAACCTCTGACTGCCAGAAGCATGGTCTGGATGACAGGAGATGGACCACTCAATAATTGCCCTGTCCTGTTCATTCCCTCTGAAGTATCAGCCACTGTTGGAAGACAGGATACGGGGCTAGACGGACCCTTGGACTGTATTCTTTCTCTCTCTCAAATTAGATGTATTATCTGTCTAGATTATTGTTCTGTGTCCAAAGACAGAACCGCTCCCCTGCAGCCCTGGATTCTGACATTGCACCCAGGGTGGGCATAGGAAGGTCTGGATGCTTTTCCAATGATATGTCCAAGCCATGCTCCCAAGTGAGTTTGTTTTCCTTTCCAACCCCTGTTTGGGGCCATAGCAGCAGCACGAGGCAGTCGTAGTCTCCCCCTCCCAATGGTGTTTCTCTAACATAGATTGTTTTGTCACTTTCTGTTACTATTAATATGCTGAACCTTAGTTGCTCCTAGCTCCAGGAAATCGGAATGGAGGATGGTCATCACAGGAAGCAGTGTGGAGGAGGAATTTGCCAGTCAGAAGAGTGCAGAATAAAGGTTTGTTTATTTTCCTTTGTACTCCCATCATCTGTGATTGGGCTCCTTTTGATTCCCCAATTTTTTTAAAAAATGGAATAGGCTGACATTTCCTTTCTGGGCTGAGCAGATGCTGCCCTCTGGTTCCCTAGGGGGTGTTCTCTTGGCACGTGCAAGGTCTGTCTTGCTGTGGACTGGGGGATTGTAAAGGCCGCAGGTCAGGTTCATCCCACTGATGTCAGCTTGACGCCCAACAGCTGCACTCCTCTGAGATGGTGCAGATCCCAAAGCTCAGGAGTAAGCATGTGAGAGCTGGGGGCAAAGCACCTGCATGGAGAGGATCTGGCTACGGAACAAGCTTTCAGAAAGGATCAGACCAACCCAGAGACTGAGTGTCTTTAGGAGATGCTGCAAACCCTTCCTCTTTGAGAGAGCCTTTGTGCTGTAGGAATGACAGTCACAGCATGGACACCCCCATTTCTGCCACTAAACCCCAACACTGACCCCCCACCCTCCACCCCAACTGACCACATTGATCCACCTTCTATCCTATAAGTCCCAACACTGACTAGCCTCCTACCACCAATCCTGACCCCCCCTTCTGCCCCTAAGTCCCAATGATGACTCCCTTCCAGCCCAAATCCTCACATTGATCCGCCTTCTACCAAATACACCCCAATAACGACCCACCTTCTACCACCAAACCCTAACACTGACCCCCCCTCTGCCTTGACCAGAACACTGATGCCCTCTTTCCTCATAAACCTTAGCACCCCTTCTGCCACTAAACCCCAATCAACCAACTGACCGACTGACCGACCAACCAACCAACCAAAAATAAGAGACAAAATTAATAACATCTAAAACAAATTACAGATCAACCCCCCAAACCCTTGAAAGGAAGAAGTGGCAAAGATGGCAGTACAAGACCCTGATAGCTAGCTTGAAGGGTGTGTATGGAGATGAATGGATAGATAGGTGTGGGGGAGAGGTGGATGGCTGGATAGATAGATGGGTGCATAAGGGGATGGATGGATGGACGGACAGATAGATAGAAGGGTGTGTAGGGGGATGGATGAATAGATAGGTACATGGATGTGTAGATGGATGGATGGATAGATAGGTAGATGGGTTTGTAGGTGGATGGATTGCTAGACAGATGTGTGTGTAAGGGATGGATGGATAGATTGGATTAGATACAAGAATGCATGGAGGATGGATGGATAGACAGATGGGTGTGTAGAGGGATGGATGGATAGTTGGACGGGTGTGTAAAGGGATGGATTGATAGGTAGATGGGTGTGTAGCCGGATGGATGGATAGATTGCTGGCTACATAGAAGAATGAATGGATAGATAGATGGATGTGTAGGGAATGTATAGATAGATAGATTGGATTAGATAGATGAGTGTGTAGAGGGATGGATGGATTGATTGATAGTCAGATGGGTGTGTAGAGGGATGGAGGGATAGATGGGTGTGTAGGGGGATGGATAGATAGGTAGATGGGTTTGTAGAGGATGGATGGATAAATGGCTGTGTAGGGGGATGGATGGACAGATAGATGGATGTGTAGGGGCATGGATAAATAGGTAGATGGTGTAGTAAGACGAGGCCCTGAAACATAAACTCTTGTATCAAAGACCCATTCTGAAGTCTGAACCAAAATACTTCCAGGCATTGCTAAGCAAAAGCTGGGCTGTGAGCTAAAGGCAGGTCCCACTCACAGAAGTTGGCAAGAAGAGGGTTGCTAGAAGCAGGTGCATCCACAAATAAGTGCTAATAAGAGTAACTTGTGCCAAGATGGCACGTGGACAACCCAATACGAGGACATTCCACAGAGATAACAAGGAACAGGAAAGTGCATCTTAAAGACAGGGTCAAAAGGACAGCATGATGGATAGATCTGTTCATTTGAAACGTAATCAAAGGGGGAGACAGCACCCTGAGTCAAGAGGCTTTATCTCAATACGTCAGTAGGGATGAGTAATCTGTCCTGTAACTGTATAAAAGTAGGTCCCGGAGTGCGCATCTTTGTCTGGCCTACAGAGCAGTGGAAAGTCCTGCCACTGACTGAGCCAGTCCATTGCCAGGGGGCACAGATTTGTAGTATGTCCTGTAGAGTTTACGGGAAACTATTACTGTGCTTCGTTTGACAATAAACCTGGTTTGGGTTCCTTTGTACCTTACTAGAGTCTGTGGTCTTTGGGGGTTCTTTCGGAGTCTGCGGTAGAACCGGGACAGCACACAGAGGGAACATGCATGCAGCCGACTGTTATCATCATCGAACAAGAGCAGAGCACCACACCGGTAGCTACTGACAACAGATGGGTGTGTAGGGGCCTAGATGGATAGATAGGTAGATGGATGTGTAGATGGATGGATGGATAGATGGATGGATAGATTAGATAGATGGATGGATGTCTAAGGGAATGGATGGATAGATAGGCAGGTGGGTTTGTAAGGGATGAATGGATGGATAGATGGGTGTGTAGGGGACAGATGGATTAGATAGGTAGATGGGTGAATAGATAGATGAATGTGTAGGGGCATGGATAGATGGATGGATAGATTAGAAAGATGGGTGTGTAGGGGATGGATGGATAGATAGGTAGGTGGGTGTGTAGGTGGATGGATGGATAACTAGGTAGATGGGTGTGTCAGTGGATGGATGGATAGATGAGTGTGTAGAGGGACGGATAGTTGGATGGGTGTGTAGAGGGATGGATGGATAGATTGGATTAGATAGATGGGTGTGTAGGGGAATGGACGGATAGACAGATGGATTTGTAGGGGATGAATGGATGGATAGATGGATGGGTATGTAGGGGATGAATGGATAGATTGGATTAGATGGATGGATGCATAGGGAGATGGATGGATGGATGGGTGTGTAGGGGGTGAATGGATGGATAGATGGTTGGGTGTGTAGTGGATGGATAGATGGATGGGTATGTAGGAGATGAATGGATAGATAGGTTACATCAATGAGGGAATTAATTTGGCCCCATGGTGAAACGCCAGCTCTGAACGCCTCTAAGCATTGTGGGCACTTGGAGCTGAGCATTGTGGCCCATCCCTAGTGACTTTGACTCAGGAGTCATCAGGGCGGCTGGCATTGGGATGGATACAAGTCAAAGAGGCAGCCTCAGCATTCAATCAGGAGCCAGTATCAACAGGTGAATCCACCCAGACAGGGCAGATGGCAGTGGGGTCAGTTGAGAGTGCAGAATTCAGGTCAGAGTCACTTGTAGTCAACCACACAGCAGGGAGGATCAATTTTTACCATGCAGCTGGGACTGGACCTGACTCTGGTTAGAAAGCAAGTCCTGGAATGGATCCAGCTCAGACAGCTGGGGCTGGATTCTCTGCCATCTTGCTCCCTGTGGCATCCTTTCAACCTGTGCAAAGTGGGCTCCCCAGGCGGCCAGCTCAGCATGATAGTGCTTTACATCTGCCTGGCACAGGCGTGAAGGACCACACAGCTGCAGGGAATCAGGAATCAGTCAATCAGTGGCACACAACTGGCACTGAAATTGGTTGGAGCTCGAGAACTGGCCTTGGTACCAGTTTGCATAGCACAGCAGAGGACTGGACGTGACTTCCTGGGTCGAGTCCAATCCTCTGCTATTGTAGGCAAACCTGGCTGGATCAGCCAGCCGGTAAAGGGACTTTGCCTCCCTGTGGGTGTGTGTAAACATTATTCACTCTATTTATTACACTAGGAACTAGAGACCACAGCCACAGTCAGGCCTCCAATGTGCTAGGTGTTGCATGGATGCAGTAAAAGCCCAGGGCAGGCAGAGGAAGGATTATTAGCCTAGCATTACTGATGAGGATCTCTGGCCTGGCAGACTAAGTGATTTGCCCACGGTCACACAGAGTGTCTGGCAGTGCAGGAAATTGAACTGACTTCTGAGTCCCAATGTGGCGCCGGGAGCATGAAACCATCTTTGCAGCATGAAATGTGATGGAGCCTCACTTCTGAGCCAGCTGGGAAATTGCTGCCCAAACTTTTTCTGGGTCTGAAAAGGCCCATTTTTTGGCAGCGTGGCGGGGGGAGGGTCAAAGTTTTGAAATTGGCCTTTTGACATTTTTAAAACGAAAATCGTTCCGTTTCTCCATCCGAATGGAGATTTTGTTTAGAAAGGTAAGTTAATTTAAGGGAAAACAGTTTTCCCCAAAAAAGATGAAATGAAACATTCCAATTGACCCAATCTACAATTCTTCTTTATTTTCCAGTTGCAATTTGTTGGTTTAGAGATTTTGACTTTTGGCCCCAATTTTGGACGAGAACATTTTTCAAAATCTCGAAAACGCTCATGGGACAGGAAAACTGAATGCTGCCCAGCTCTGCCTCTGGACGTGGGTATTGTGATAACTGTAATGATCAGGGCTCTGATTGGGATCAGAAGGCTGGGCCCAGGGAGAATCCAGGTCTCTCTTCCTCTCTCCTCCCCTTTCTCAACCTGTCATCCTTCTACAGCCTCTCTGTTCATTGGGAAATGTTCCAAGTATCCCAGCTCAAGAAATTGCCTCTCTGGTGGGTCACAGGGTCACTGAACTTTTTGCATCCTCTCTCATCCTTCCCTGTCTCCCTATCACTCTTCCCTTTTTAGAGACAGGGCCTAGCTGGGGAGTTTGCAGCTCCGGATCTGGTGTCCTGGTTGTGCTCCACCTCCTGGGACCCCTCTGTTCTCAGCTGCTCCTAAGCACATGTGTGTTTGGAGAGGGCAGAATTCTGATCTCCTGCCTTCTGCACTATATCCTCCTCGCTGGGACACTGCTCCGGCCGGGGTTACTGCATCCGTGGGAGAGGGCATGTGAAAGGAGACAGCAATGCTAGTCATGACACAGATATTTAGTAACAGGCCTGTCCTCTTGTGCTCTCAGCCAAGCCCTTGTGAGAGTTTATGTAGGTTGCCTGCGTGCTGCTGCTGCCGCCAGAGAGTTTCAATTCCCTAGCGTGTCCTTAAACTGCACTGTGCTCTCTGCCTTGCTCTCTCCCCACCATGTTTATCTCTATATCTCATCTTTTGTCTTTCTTTAGCTCTGTCTGACTAGTGATAGCACTCTATCAGGAGCGACATATTGTTAACCTGAGTGACTAGTCAAAATGCGGGGCTTTTGGGGTTGTTCCAGATGAGGGCAGGGAGGAGATATTAATGATGGAGTCTGTTATCTTTGATGCAGTCTGGTGTATTTACCGAGAATGGACAAGGTCCTGCCTGTTTCCCTGAACTCAGGAGGATCTAAACAACAAGAAACAACTAATGAACCAGAAACTCTTTCAGCCAGCTCTCCCCAAACGCTCTTTCTAGGCCTGGTCTACACTGAAAAATTAGCTCGACCTAGCTCCATCACTTAGGGCCGTGAAAAATCTCACCTCCTGTGTGATGTCGTGAGGTCGATTCCTGGTGCTGATCTGGTTAGGACAGCAGAAGAATTCTTCTGTCAAACTAGCTACTTGCTCTTGGAGGGGTGGAGAAACTGTATAGACAGAAAAACCCCTCCCGTCCATGCAATGGTGCCACAGTGACACAGCTGCAGTACAGGACCTGTGCAGCTGTCCTATAGCCATGAGGGAGGGCAGGAAGTGAGGGGGGGTGCAGGCGGAAGGAATGGGGCAGAGCCACAGATCTGGCACGGGGGGCCCCTCACTTATTCCAACTCAGGGCCCCAGGAAACCTTGATCAGCCTCTTTATGGGGCTCGCATTCCCCTTTTGTCTTAGATGGGGCTGCTTAGCTGTCTCGGACAGGCATCTTAAATGTAGGGCGGAAGTCACAACAGTTTAAAGGAGATCGAATCCAACCCCCAGCAACATCTATTTTAGGCTATGTCTACATGACAGAGGCTGAGTCAGCAGAGGCTCCTACTGTCGAGGCAGTTGTACCAATCCAGTACGTCCCGCCCCAAATGTTCAAAAACCAGGAGTCAGGCTCACCAGAAATCAAGAGATTGGCTTTAACATCAGCAACTTATGTCAAAAATTATCGATTTTTTTTTTGCTTTTTGCTTTTTGAGCTGTTGGGGTCACATTTTGAAGCTTTCTCCATGGCTGCATGGGCCAGAAACTTACTTTTTCTTTAAGAATGAAGGCTGAAAGCATCCCATATCCACTTGACTCCAGGAGCTGTGGTTTTAAGGGAAACAATAATTATCAAGAGACTTATGACAAAACCATGAGAGTTGGCAACACTGCCAATATAATTTTTCAGGGCAGACCAAGCCTTAGGGTTTTATTCTGCTGCTACCACTGGAGTAACTGGGCGACCATCCGACATGAAATCGATGGCAAAAGCGAAGTTCTCAAGGCCCTTAATGGAGTCTCTAGCCATTGTTCAGGGATCTTTGGCCTGTGTGAGGTCAGGGGCACTGCCGCTGTTCTAGCCACTGGCTGGAGAACAGATGTACACATGTACTTAGCAATATGCTCTGTCATGGGAGAACAGGGCCCTGTGTGTGAAGATCAGGTCACCAGAAAACTGAGATCTCCCTGGATTCTCATTGTAGCTGCTGAATCAAACCGTAGCTCGCAAAATGCCACATTGTCACCCTGTAAAAATGGCTGGGTGGGCTCCATGCTGATCACCTGTCAGTGGATTACCCCAGCTCAGGTTTGCTCAGTTTACAAATAAAGCCATGCTTTCTCGCCCCACAGCCTTGGCTATGAGTTAAGCTGTTCTACCGGCTCTCCCTCAGCCAGCAACAAAGGCTCTGCTGTCAGAATGAGCCAAAGCCCAGGAAAGGCAATGGAAAGATGCCTACTGATTTTGATGACTTTTGGATCAGGCCTTTAGGGGATGATTCTTTCGCGATGCATGAGCTGGAATAAAGGATCTGGCTCTACGTTGGTTCTGCACGGCTAACAGGAGTAAAACCTTGTTAGACTGGCTTGAAAGTCAGCAATGTGGCTCCGAGACACCCCATGGGGGCCAGTTTCACACAGGCGCATCTCAGCATGGATGACACACAGCACGTGCGGTTGCGTTTCAATTGTTGCATTCGCTCCCTGCTTCTCCTAAACCAGCCAGAGAGTGTTTTAGCGGCGAACAAAAAAACCCAAACACATGTCTTGTTGGCCCTGTGGCTCTCATTGTTGTTCAGTTATTCACGAATAATTACTCTAAAAGGTACATCTGTTGTCATGACAACCTATTAATCCGTTGATAAAAGCCCCCTGTTTCCACTGGAAGCATCTTCTCTCTCTTTCCCAGCATCACTTTCCCTCCATCCCCACCTATAGCTCATCCATTGTCTCTCGCACACTCGCTCTCCCTTTTCAGTAGATTATATCCTGTAATTGATCCAGACATGGAATTCCGCTTGAAGTTGATGAGAACTCTCTGCACAAAGGGATGGGGGCCAAACGCTCCACTGTGTCTGTTTCATCTTGCTTCTTGTCCCTCGTTTCTGCCCCCTAATCCTGTGCAGACTCTGATTGGCCAGCCTGGTTGGTTTTCATTCACTCCAGGTTGCCCAAGGAGGGATAAGAGGGGAGAGAGAGCAGCACCAGGAACATGTATTTATCTTGTGCAGAAACACAAGACAGATGCAATTTCTTCCATCAGAAGCAGCAATTTTTGCCACTGGCAATCACCATGCAAGTGAGACACCGGTCTCGAATTTACCTGGAGACTGCTACCTAGCGCTCCAGAATGTGAGCTTTTAATTAAAACAATAAATCTCTAGCAATTCTGATCACAAAGAAACCCTTCAAATGTGCAGTGGCACCAGCCTGAGCCTGCAGACAGCATGAAATAACGGTTCTGAGCACTGTGGCCTGCTCCCATTCCAATCAACAGGATGTTGGCTTTGGAACCTATTGACGCCCGTATACGCTTTTGATGACAGTCCACAAGAAACAGGAGAGAATCAGTCTATGCAGATCTGCAGACTCTACTGTGAGTGCTGTCTCATTTTGGGACTCAAAGGGGGAGGAGCTTGGATTGTGAGTGGAGCTCGGAGAGAGTATACCCCTTACTGTTTTTCCAAACCTACTGCAGCATTGGTCCTCCCCTGGAAGTGTTTGCTCTGATTCCTAATCTGCACCCTCTTTTGGTGAATCCCTTTGTGAGAAAGGGCCAACAGTGTATCCCATAGTGGGGGCAAAATCCCAAATGGAAGTGACTCCGCTCCAGAGCTATTTACCTCTGTGCTGGGTATACCATTAGGATTTTGTATTAACCCTAAATCAATGGCCCCTTCGGTTCCTTGCTCTCGCTCATTGGTTTGACTGTATCCATCTGTGGTCACTTGTGTGAGAGACTGTCAGCATTTGGGGGCAGGGACTATTTTTTGTTCTGTGTTTGTACTGCACCTAGCACAGAGGGGTTCCGCGCCATGACTGGGACTCCAAGGCAGTATGGTAGATGTGGACAAACTACGGCTTGCGGGCCACATCCGGCCCACGGGACTGTCCTGCCTGGCCCCTGAGCTCCTGGCCAGGGAGCCTAGTCCCCAGCCCCTCCTCTGCTGTCCCCTCTCCCCTGCAGCCACCCGCCATGTGAGCCGCGCTCTAGCCAGCCGCTCCCACTAGGCAGTGTGGGGAGTGCAGCTGGCTTTGGCTCCTGCGAGCTCCTGCTGCTGGTAAGGGGGCGGGGAGCGGGGGACAGGGTAAGAATCAGGGGTCCTGGGGGCAGTCATGGAGGAGGGAGCAGTTGGATGGGGCAGAGGTTCTAGGGGGGCAGTCAGAGGATGGGGAACAGGGAGGGTTGGGAGTGGGAGTCCTGGGGGGCCTGTCAGGGGGCAGGGATGTGGATAGAGGTCGGGAGGGCAGTCAGGGGACAGGGAGTAGAGGGCGATTGGATAGGGGATGGGAGTCCCGGGGGGGCTGTCAGGGGTCGGGGCAGTCAGGGGACAGGGAGCAGGGAGGCTGGATAGGTGACAGGGGTCCCGGGAGTGGGCGGTCAGGGGACAAGAAGCAGGGGAGTTGGATGGGTCAGAGGTTCTGAGGGGGCAGTCGGGGCGGGAATTGGGAGGTGGTGGGGGCCAGGCTGTTTGGGGAGACACTACCTTCCCTACCCAGCCCTCCATACAGTTGCACAACCCCAATGTGGCCCTCAGGCCAAAAAGTTTGCCCACCCCTGCACTATGGTAATAATAATTAATTATTAGCAGTAGTATTAAAATGCTGGCGTAAGCTGTTCGGTGATCTTGGATTTATTGCAATAGCTGTTTCACTGGACTGTGAGGTAGAAAAAGGACGGGAGAACAAGGTATTGGATGCTTTTCAGAGGTGACAGAGAAGCTCTGATTCCTCTTGGCCCCCTTCTGAGCCACTTTGTTGGTTGTACCTTTGATCAGTTCCTCTCTCTCTCCTTCTAAGCATCTCTCTTTCTCTGTAGTTTGCAGGGGGCCGGATTCTGATCTCACACTGGTGTAAATCAGGTGTGATTCCACCTGAAGCCCATGGGCCTGATTCTGATCTAACTCAGACTGGTGTAAATCCCAGTGAACTGGTGTAAAGCCACTATGAGCGAGATCAGAACAAGCCCAGCCCTGGTAGGATACTGGCGCATGGCTTGCATTTGCTCTCTCGCGTACAATCAAATTCACAAAGTGATGTGAAAATGTCAGACATAATTAGGGGAAATTAACCAGGGAGCCTTCTCTGGAGGATCAGCAGCTTTCATCTCTCGGCGGGCTCGTCACAGTCTACAGCCTCCAACGCAGTTTCCCACGCACTCCCAGCTTACGTTTCGAAGGCAGCAGGGCAGGGTCTATCAAGCCCTCCCCAGGGTCTGGGGTCCCATCACTCCACAGCTGTCAGTGCAGGAGAAAGATGGCTCTGGAGAGGTTATTACATGTCAGCCAAGTGCAGAGATCTCTGTACACGAGCTGAGGTGGCTGCCGGGGCCCAGAACAAGCTGGGGGATAAAAAATGAGACAAGACAATCCTTGTCACACACTGTCTACCTCCTTAAGGACACGCGTCTCTCCATCCCCCACCACTGACCCTCCTCAGCTCTGGCCTCTCTTCTCTTTTGCTGGGCAATCATTTTCTTCCAGCAGGCAACTTGTGCAGACATCAGGAGTTAAAGACCAGGGGTCTCTGTCCTTCACCTTTCACAGGAGATGTGCCTGTCTAAATCACTAGGTTTTGAGCAGCTTCATTTTGGTCTGATGGGTAGAACAGGACTCCTGGGTTCTATTCCCGACTCTTGGAGGGACTAAGAGACTGGAAGTCAGGGCTTCTTCTTGTGTTTCTAAGGCTGGCTTTGGGAAGGAGTGTGGTCTAGTGGTTAAAGCAAAGGACTGGGAATCAGGACTCCAGGGTTCCCGTCTCATCACTGGGGAGGGGTGCGTTCTAATGGTCAGGGAGGGGACAGGAGTCCTTGGCTATATTCTTCCCCTGCTCGCGCTGTGATCTGAGGCATGTCCCTTGTCCTCTCCCCCTTTTCTAGACAGGCAAAGCAAGGCACCCAGGGTCACACAGCAAGTCAGTAGCAGAGCCAGGAAACCCATGACTCCCAGTTGCCCGCTTTAACCACTGCACCACACTGGGCTATGGGGCAGCAGTCCCTGCCTGGCAATGCTAAGCTGAAGTGAAGGAGGGTCCTTCTGTTGTTACTAGATCCTTCGATGGACGTTGCCCGGATGGAGGTGAGTTTCTTTGCTGCAGGCCTCCTGTGTGTTGTTGAGAGGGCAGGAAGTTTGGGCATTCATTTTGTGTCTGTGGGGGCCTAACCCTTTTTGGGAGGTGATAGAATAAGAAAGATCCATGAAAAGCATCTGGTACTGGTGAACCTAGAGCAGGGGTCGGCAGCCTTTCAGAAGTGCTGTGCTGAGTCTTCATTTATTCACTCTAATTTAAGGTTGCGCGTGCCAATAATACATTTTAATGTTTTTAGAAGGTCTCATTCTATAAGTCTATAATAGATAACTAAACTAGTGTTGTATGTAAAGTAAATAAAGGTTTTAAAATGTTTAAGAAGCTTCATTTAAAATTAAATTAAAATGCAGAGTCCCCTGGACCAGTGGCTAGGACCCGGGCAGCGTGAGTGCCACTGAAAATCAGCTCGCGTGCTGACTTTGGCACACGTGCCATAGGTTGCCTACCCCTGACCTAGAGCATTCATTATCGCTCTTTCCAAGCAGTCTCTATAAGACGATAGTGACTGGGCCCTGGGCATGACTTATGGCCTCTCTCTACACAATCCACTTATTTCTGGGGATGGGGTATTTTGGGGAGGAACTTGGAGGTTAGATTAGGATTTCAGGCCTGATTTCAGTGCCGACGTTCAGGTGAACCCATGTCTTTCTTTGGGACTGACCTGGGGAGACAGGCGGGGTGGAGGGTCTGACTGGATCCCCAAGGCACTGGATGAAGACAGAAAACAAGACTTAAGTCAGCCCCCAGCCTCCCCAGCTCCCAGCCACTCAAGGCCCTGGAGGTAATGCCGTTATCTCTGCGTTTGCCTCACACAAGTGTCTGACAGATATAAATATCCCAGGAGAGTCCTGGTTAATTTCAGGATTTATCAGCAGTGCTGCAACCGTCAGAAGCAGAATAATCTGGGGAGGGGGGGAGGCGAGAAGGTATATCCTAGCCCCCATCTGCACAGAAGTCACCCTTCTGTGTTCCCTCTGTGATGCTAATACCTAGCTCTTTCCGTCCCTAGATTGCAAAGGAGCTAAGCATCATTTTCCCGATCTTTACCTATCACAGGGAGGTGATGTGACTTGGCTGAGGTCTCCCAGCAACGCAGTGGCAGAGACAAAAATAGAACTGAGGTGTCTCATGTCTAAGGCCTGGTCTACATATAGAGATTAGATCAACCCAGCTGTGACACTTAGAGCTGTGAAAAATATCATGCCCCATGCACCATAGTTAGGTTGCCCTAATGCACAGCTAGGTTGCCAGGAGAATTCTTCTGATAACGTATCTGTCACCTCTTGGAGAGATGTATTAATGGCATGGATGGAAATAAAACCGTTCCGTCAATGTAGGAAGCATCTCCGCTACGGCCCAACAGCACCATAGCTGTGCTGCTGTACCAGCTGTGATGTAGACAGACCCTTATTGTATCCTTTCTGCATGGGGAAACCGAGGCATCGAGCGGTGATCTGGCTTGCGGAAAGTCACGCAGCACGGCAGTGGAATAGAACCCAGGTGTCCTGACTCCTCCTCCAGTGCCCAGCCTACCCAGCCTCTGATGGAGGTGGCTGGAATACGCTCCTGGTTATTTATTTTTATTAGTGTTCAAGCTGCTCTTGCTTTCTTGGAGCTAAAAACTGGCTCGCCCGAAGGGCTGGGCCTTATCAGATAAAAGAGGATGGCCGACACCAGAGAAAGGACCTGGCAGGTTTTGTTTGCTGCTGCTCGGCTTCCACCGACACCCTCCAGGGCCCAGGAGGACATTGCAGGGGACTCATTCTCCAGCACTTTCAGCCCCCATCCCGGGGGTCTCCACCGCTGTCAGTCCCTCCCTTCTCCCTGGCCCAGTCCTGGGGGCTTCAGACCTGAGCACTGTCCAAACTGCCTTTCCCCTAAGCAAGCCCATGCTGTCCTTGCCCTGGGAGCACACTGAGGTTGGGGGTGCTCTCAGCCACTCCACAAGCCCCTACTCTGCACCTGCCAGCCCCTTGGCTCTCTCCCTGCGTAATCCCCCATCCTGCAGCTCCATTGAGCGCCGTTGTTCCCAAGCCTGCACCCAGCAGCCCCTTCGCCCTGGGAAAACACAGAGGGCTGTAGCCTCTGGCAGCACCAATCCCTGTGCTCTTCCAGTAAAAAATTAAACTCATTACAGCTGCGGGCACGGGCGATAAAGGAAGCAAAGATTTGTAAATCGAACCTATATTGGTCTTTTGTCCTGGCCAGACTTTAATATCCGCGGGTGTGTTTGTGCTAGATAGACATCAGCGGCTGGCTTCCCTGGCTCATTACCTTGCATCACGCCAGCTGGAGCTGGCTCAGCCCAGGCAACAAGAGGGAAGCCACAGGCTGTGCTTTAACTTCATTGGGTGCTGGGGGGGAAGTGGGTGGTAGGGATTGGACTTTCATGGAGCCCCACCCGTGCGGCTGGAGCAGACGGTTGAGGGAGGGGAGCGGTACTAGGGGTCATCCACTTCGTACCGGGCACAGGCCATGCTTAGTGCACCTACCAGGTCTCCTGGCAGCTGGCACCCCTCCATTCCCTCCACATGCTCCCTGGGAACCATCTTCCCACCTCCTCCATTGCAGGGACACCCTACAATTGTCCCAATCTCCCCCCATGCCAGGGGTTGCCCTTCTCCCCCCCCTTACCAGGGCCCTCCATTTCCCCCATGCCTGGGGCTTTGTGTGCAACCTCAGTTCCCCCTTCTCTACCATGCTAGGGACAGAACAAGAAGCAATGGTCTCAAGTTGCAGTGTGGGAGGTTTAGGCTGGATATTAGGAAACACTGTTTCACTAGGAGGGTGAAGCACTGGAATGGGTTACCTAGGGAGATGGTGGAATCTCCTTCCTTAGAGGTTTTTAAGGCCCGGCTTGACAAAGCCCTGGCTGGGATGATTTAGTTGGTTTTGGTCCTGTCTTGAGCAGGGAGTTGGACTAGATACCTCCTGAGGTCTCTTCCAAGTTAACCCTGCTATTCTATGACTCTGTGTGGCCCCTTCCCTCCATAACATTGTCTCCCAATTCCCCCCTCCAGGGGTTCTGTGCACTCCATTCCCCACTTCCTCCACACCCGACTCCCCCATTTTCCCCTTCATGCCAGGGGCTGTGTGCATGCACCATTCCCTGCATCCCTGCATTCCCCACCCCCAGCTCTTCTTTCTGTCTGGGAGATAAGTAGCATGTCAGCATGTTAAACTCCATTGAGAGGATAAGCAGAGATGAGATACAGAGGTATTGTTATGCCTGGACGTTTTAATTGGTGCCATCACCTCGCTGTTTGATCTACAGATAATTGCGGAGGTGCTTGAAACTGTAGCTCTGCTAATCAGCTGGCAGGGGCTCCCTCTGGTCCCCATTTCCCCCCTTTTGGGTTTCCAATTTCCCCCAAATTCAGTAGGGTTCTGGCCACTGATGCCTGGACCATACCCTGAAATTTTGGAATTGATCAGATGCGGCGTTCAAAAGTTATTGTATTACCTAGGCCAAGATGCCACTGTCATAACTTTAGTCCCAGATTTGGACCTTAGCGTCCAAAATATGGGGGTTAGCATGAAAACCTGCAAGCTTAGTTACCAGCTTGGACCTGGTACTTGCTGCCACCACCCAAAAAATTAGAGTGTTTTGGGGCACTCTGGTCCCCCTGAAAAACCTTCCCTGGGGACCCCAAGACCCAAATCCCTTGAGTCTCACAACAAAGGGAAATAATCCTTTTTCCCTTCCCCCCTCCAGGTGCTCCTGGAGAGATACACAGACACAAGCTCTGTGAATCCAAACAGAGTGACTCCCCCTCTCCGTTTCCAGTCCTGGAAACAAAAGCACTTTCCTCTTCACCCAGAGGGAATGCAAAATCAGGCTAGCAAATCCAACACACACAGATCTCCCCCTGATTTCTTCCTCCCACCAATTCCCTGGTGAGTACAGACTCAATTTCCCTGAAATTTCCCAGAAAAGAAAACTCCAACAGGTCTCAAAAAGAAAGCTTTATATAAAAAGAAAGAAAATACATACAAATGGTCTCTCTGTATTAAGGTGACCAAATACAGGGTCAATTGCTTAGAAGAAATATTGAATAAACAGCCTTATTCAAAAAGAATACAAATCAAAGCACTCCAGCACTTATATTCATGCAAATACCAAACAAAAGAAACCATATAACTTACTATCTGATCTCTTTGTCCTTACCCTTAGAAACAGAAGACTAGAAAGCAGAAACTACTTCTCCAAAGCTCAGAGAAAGCAGGCAGCCAGAAACAAAGACTCAGACACACAATTCCCTCCACCCAAAGTTGAAAAAATCCGGTTTCCTGATTGGTCCTCTGGTCAGGTGCTTCAGGTGAAAGAGACATTAACCCTTAGCTATCTGTTTATGACACGCCCCCCAAATTGCAGACAGTGGGGAAGCTCACTGGCGGCGATTTCTTTCTAGAACTTTAAAATAAACAGATTACTACAACACATGCACCTTTACATATACTACTCAGTATATAACTAACAGACTTTTACATTTTAAGAACACTTTTTAACTACTGAATTCTGGGAAACTCTCACGGGAGAGTGCATCAGCTACTTTGTTAGAAGCTCCTGTGATGTGTTGAATTTCAAAATCAAAATCTTGGAGAGCTAAACTCCAACGAAGAAGTTTCTTGTTGTTTCCCTTGGCAGTATGAAGCCACTTTAGTGCAGCATGGTCAGTTTGTAGTTGGAACCGCCGTCCCCAAACATATGGGCGTAGCTTTTCCAGGGCGTACACAATGGCATAGCATTCCTTTTCACTGACTGACCAGTGACTTTCCCTCTCAGACAGTTTCTTGCTGAGAAACACGACAGGATGGAAGTTGTGATCTGTTGCTTCCTGCATGAGCACTGCTCCTATACCACGCTCAGATGCATCCGTGGTTACTAGGAATGGTTTGTCAAAATCCGGGGCCCTGAGTACAGGGTCAGACATGAGCATTGCCTTAAGTTGGGTAAAGGCCTTTTGACGCTCATCAGTCCACTTAACTGCATTTGGCTGGGTCTTTTTGGCCAGGTCGGTCAATGGGGCAGCGATTTGGCTGTAGTGTGGTACAAATCGCCTGTAGTATCCGGCCAAGCCTAAGAAGGATTGGACCTGTTTCTTTGACCTTGGGACAGGCCACTTTTGGATAGCATCCACCTTGGCCTGTAGGGGGTTTATGGTTCCTCGACCCACCTGGTGCCCCAGGTAAGTCACTCTGTTTTGGCCTATTTGACACTTTTTGGCCTTAACAGTTAGTCCAGCCTGCCTGATGCGCTCAAAGACCTTTTCCAGGTGTAGTAGGTGTTCGGGCCAGGAGTCTGAAAAAATGGCCACATCATCGAGGTAGGCAACTGCAAATTCTCCCAGTCCAGCTAGTAGACCATCTACCAGCCTCTGGAAGGTGGCGGGTGCATTTTGAAGGCCGAAAGGAAGGACATTGAATTCATACACCCTCGCATGGGTGACGAATGCTGACCTCTCCTTGGCAGGTTTATCTAGCGGTACTTGCCAGTACCCCTTGGTTAAGTCTATTGTAGAGATGAACTGGGCACGTCCCAACTTCTCCAATAGCTCATCGGTACGTGGCATTGGATAGTTGTCCAGACGAGTTACAGCATTTAGCTTACGGTAGTCCACGCAAAAGCATATTTCCCCATCTGGTTTGGGTACCAGAACCACTGGAGATGCCCATGCACTGGTAGATGAGCGGATTATACCCATCTGTAGCATGTTCTGGATCTCCCGTTCTATAGCAGCTTGGGCATGAGGAGACACCCGGTAGGGTGGGATTCTGATTGGGTGAGCATTACCTGTATCAATGGAGTGGTATGCCCGTTCAGTCCATCCTGGGGTGGCTGAGAACAATGGGGCGAAGCTAGTGCACAGCTCCTTGATTTGTCGCCGCTGCAGACGTTCCAGGGTGGTTGAGAGGTTCACCTCTTCCACGCCACCGTCTTTTTTCCCGTCGTAGTAGACACCGTCAGGCCACTCAGCCTCATCTCCCTGGACTGTAAACTGACAAACCTGTAAGTCTCTGGAATAGAAAGGCTTGAGAGAATTAACATGGTACACTTTAGGCTTTAGTGAGGAATTGGGAAATGCTATGAGGTAGTTTACAGTTCCCAGGCGCTCTTGGACTGTGAATGGCCCTTCCCATGATGCTTCCATCTTATGGGCCTGTTGCGCCTTCAAGACCATAACCTGGTCTCCTACCTTGAAGGAACGTTCTCTGGCATGTCTGTCATACCAGGCCTTTTGCTCTTCTTGAGCATCCTTTAGGTTCTCTCTAGCAAGGGGTAAAGAGTGTCGGAGGGTGCTTTGTAGGTTGCTTACAAAGTCCAGAATGTTAGTTCCTGGAGAAGGCGTAAACCCCTCCCATTGCTGCTTCACCAACTGTAATGGCCCCTTAACCTCGTGACCATACACAAGTTCAAACGGTGAAACCCCTAAACTGGGATGTGGTACAGCCCTGTAGGCAAACAGCAACTGCTGCAACACTAGGTCCCAATTATTGGAGAATTCGTTGATGAATTTTCGTATCATGGCCCCCAAAGTTCCATTGAACCTTTCCACCAGGCCATTGGTTTGATGGTGGTACGGGGTGGCAACCAAGTGATTCACCCCATGAGTTTCCCACAGTTTTTCCATGGTCCCTGCCAGGAAATTAGACCCTGAATCTGTAAGGATGTCGGAGGGCCAACCTACCCTGGCAAAGATGTCTGTTAGGGCCAGGCACACGGTGTTAGCCCTGGTGTTGCCTAGAGCTACTGCTTCCGGCCATCGGGTAGCAAAGTCCACTAAAGTCAGTACGTACTGCTTTCCTCTGGGTGTCTTTTTTGGGAAAGGACCCAGAATATCCACAGCTACTCGCTGAAATGGGACCTCAATTATGGGGAGTGGCTGAAGAGGGGCCTTGACCTGGTCTTGAGGCTTTCCCACTCTTTGGCACACCTCACAAGACCGGACATACTTGGCAACGTCCTTGCCCATCCCCTCCCAGTGGAAGGACTTCCCCAACCCGTCTTTGGTTCTGTTCACCCCAGCATGGCCACTGGGATGATCATGGGCTAAGCTTAAGAGCTTCCCCTGGTACTTAGTTGGAACCACCAACTCTTTTTGCAGCTGCCATTCTTCCCGGTGTCCACCAGAAAGAATTTCCTTGTATAAAAGTCCTTGGTCTATAACAAACCGGGATCGATTAGAAGAGCTGAGAGGCGGTGGGGTGCTCCGTGCCGCCGCCCAAGCTTTCTGAAGGCTGTCATCTGCTTCCTGCTCAGTCTGGAACTGTTCCCTTGAGGCTGGGGTCACCAGTTCTTCCTCAGACTGTGGACTTGGGCTTGGTCCCTCTGGAAGCGATGTAGGTGATGGGGTTGTTTCCGTTGCTGGTGAACCGCTTTCCGCTGGTGCACCTGAGGGTATTTCAGGCTCTGGCTGAGCCTTTTGGGTATGGCTGTCTGTTGCTTCTGCCAGTTCTGGCTCGCTGGCGCCCTCTGGCGTTGAGTTTGAAGATGGGGTTGCAATTGCTGGTGCTGGTTGCTGTTCCAGTTCCGGGCCTGGGACTGGAGATGCTGTGGCTGTTTCAGTGGTTGGCATGGAATCCGGGTCCACTACCTCTGTCTGGGTCTCTGGTAACACAGACAGGGCCTCTGTGGACGGCTCAGGAACAGGAATGGGTCTGGAAGCTTGCCTGGTTTGGCTACGTGTAACCATTCCCACTCTCTTGGCCCGCCTCACCTGGTTGGCCAAGTCTTCCCCCAGTAGCATGGGGATAGGATAATTGTCATAGACTGCAAAAGTCCACATTCCTGACCAGCCTTTGTACTGGACAGGCAGTTGAGCTGTAGGCAAGTCTACAGCTTGTGACATGAAGGGGTAAATTGTCACTTTGGCCTTTGGGTTGATGAATTTGGGGTCAACGAAGGATTGGTGGATAGCTGACACTTGTGCCCCCGTGTCTCTCCATGCAGTAACCTTCTTTCCGCCCACTCTCAAATTTTCCCTTCGCTCCAAGGGTATTTGAGAGGCATCTGGGCCTGGGGATCTTTGGTGTGATGGTGGTGTAATGAATTGCACTCGCATGGTGTTCTTTGGACAGTTGGCCTTGATATGTCCCAGTTCATTACACTTAAAGCATCTTCCATCGGATGGGTCACTGGGCCGAGGTGAGTTACTGGAGACTGGTGAGGTGGAAGAGTAGGGCGTCTGTGGCTTTACTTGGGTTGTATGTGGGGTCTTTGGCTGTCCTCGGTTGTAGGGTTTATGGTCGGTGTGCCCCCTGGGATATTCGTTCCCCTTGACAGTAGCTTTCTTGCTTTCTGCCACTTCCATCCATTTGGCTCCAATCTCCCCCGCCTCAGCGAGATCTTTGGGTTTTCCATCTTGTATGTACCGTGTGATGTCTTCAGGAACACCATCCAAGAACTGCTCCATTTGTATGAGGAGGTTCAGTTCTTCCAAGGTTTGAATGTTGTTTCCTGTTATCCAGGCCTCATAGTTTTTTGCAACATAGTAGGCGTGTTTGGGAAATGACACATCTGGTTTCCACTTTTGGGTTCTGAAGCGCCGACGGGCATGATCTGGGGTTATCCCCATTTTGTATCTGGCCTTGGTTTGAAAAAGTTTATAGTCATTCATTTGCTGCTTAGGCATTTCAGCTGCCACCTGTGCTAAAGGTCCACTGAGCTGTGACCTCAATTCTACCATGTACTGGTCTTGGGGGATGCTGTACCCAAGACAGGCTCTTTCAAAATTTTCCAAGAAGGCCTCGGTGTCATCACCTGCCTTGTAGGTGGGAAATTTTCTGTGCTGTGGAGCAATAATTGGCGCCGGGTTGTTAGGGTTGGCTGGCACATGCAGCCCAGCTTTTGCCAAGTCCAGTTCATGTTTTCTCTGTTTTTCCTTCTCTTCATTCTCTTTTTGTTGTTTTTCCATTTCTTTTTGGTGTTTTTCCATGTCTCGGCGGTGGGCCACCTCTTCTTCTTCTTGCTTCCTTCTGTGGGCCACCTCTTTGGCTGCCTGTTCTCTTTGGTAGGCTGTCTCTCTTTCTCTCTCTCTTATTTCCATCTCTGTTTGTTTTATTTCCAGTTGTCGCCTGTGTTCAGCTTCTCTGACTCGTTCTTCGGCCTCAATTTTTGCCTTAGAAGTCATGGTTCCGGTTTTCTTGTGTTGGGGTGCCCTCCGGTGTTTATCTTCTGAACTGCAGGCTTTGTTGCCTCCTGGAGTCTGCCTAGCAACAGAGCCTTTAGCTAATCTTCAATGTTAAGTAAACCTGAAAAACCACTTTATTTGCATGATATAGTGCTGGTACTTGCCTCCTAATGGGAGGGCTATTGCATGACAAAAGACCTGTAACAGCTCCTTAATGGCTTCTTGCTTAATATGCAAGCCACAAACTGCCAGAGAGAGCAGAAAAAAAAATTCTCTCTGGTTCCCTTTTAAAACCAAACTGTTTCTCTCTGCTAAAAAGCCCCTAGCAGAGAAAAGAAAAATAAAATATTTTTACTGGCTTCTGGATTCTGTCTATCCCACTTTTGCCACCATGTCATAACTTTAGTCCCAGATTTGGACCTTAGCGTCCAAAATATGAGGGTTAGCATGAAAACCTGCAAGCTTAGTTACCAGCTTGGACCTGGTACTTGCTGCCACCACCCAAAAAATTAGAGTGTTTTGGGGCACTCTGGTCCCCCTGAAAAACCTTTCCTGGGGACCCCAAGACCCAAATCCCTTGAGTCTCACAACAAAGGGAAATAATCCTTTTTCCCTTCCCCCCTCCAGGTGCTCCTGGAGAGATACACAGACACAAGCTCTGTAAATCCAAACAGAGTGACTCCCCCTCTCCGTTTCCAGTCCTGGAAACAAAAGCACTTTCCTCTTCACCCAGAGGGAATGCAAAATCAGGCTAGCAAATCCAACACACACAGATCTCCCCCTGATTTCTTCCTCCCACCAATTCCCTGGTGAGTACAGACTCAATTTCCCTGAAATTTCCCAGGAAAGAAAACTCCAACAGGTCTCAAAGAGAAAGCTTTATATAAAAAGAAAGAAAATACATACAAATGGTCTCTCTGTATTAAGGTGACAAAATACAGGGTCAATTGCTTAGAAGAAATATTGAATAAACAGCCTTATTCAAAAAGAATACAAATCAAAGCACTCCAGCACTTATATTCACGCAAATACCAAACAAAAGAAACCATATAACTTACTATCTGATCTCTTTGTCCTTACTCTTAGAAACAGAAGACTAGAAAGCAGAAACTACTTCTCCAAAGCTCAGAGAAAGCAGGCAGACAGAAAACAAAGACCTCAGACACAAAATTCCCTCCACCCAAAGTTGAAAAAATCCGGTTTCCTGATTGGTCCTCTGGTCAGGTGCTTCAGGTGAAAGAGACATTAACCTTTAGCTATCTGTATATGACAGCCACTGAGCGCAAGGCCTTTGCAAGCTCAGCCAACTACAGGATTACATTTGTGGCATCTGTATTAATGGTGGTCTCACTATTCCTTGTGTACCTCCAAGCCTGCCCTGTAGAGACCTGCCAGGATTCAGAAGTGTGTATGCGCAGACGGTATGCAGGGTTTAAGCTCTCTGCTGAAGCTGCTGCTAAAGACTGTGACCACCATGAGGTGCCCGTTGTGATATGGACACTTGTCCACAAGGAAATCAGTTAACATAACAATCTCACGAGTGGGAATTGACCCCACAGCTTATACCGCTAACAGGCCCAACTGCATTAGCATAGAGACAGTGGAGCCTTACTATTCCAATACTGGTGCACAGAGTAGGAACCTGTCTCTTCCATGCCTCTGTTGTGCACTGCTGTTCCCATCTGCTCCTTGGGCCTGAGAACCACTCATGGTTAGCCATGCGTGGGAGTCTGGGCTGTCTCAGCTCCATTCTGGGCCTTGCAGCTGCCAGTATGTGTACCGGTGAGAGATGACGGAGGCAGCAGGATCACACCATGATGAGGATCCAGGGGAAAGGCTGTGAGAAAACCTCACCCCTGAGGCTATGTCAATACTGGAACCAGAGGTGGGATTGCAGCTCGGGTGGGCGCCGCTAGTTTTGAGCTAGCTAGCAGGAGAACAACAGGAAAGCAGCGAAGATGTGGCAGAGTGGGCTCGCTGCCTCCTTACCCACCCACCTGCGGTGGAGCCGGGATATGCACACTGGTTGCTAGCCTGTGCTGAAGTCCCTTAACTCTAGAGCGGGGCTGCCTACCTGCACTATAGTCCCACCTGAATCTGCCACGTAAGGCTCCGTGATCCAGGGAATTCTCTCATTCTGCACCCTTCCCCGTGGAAACGGACACAAACGCCCTAGTGCGAAGGCAAGGCTGCACAGGAAACCTGCTCTTCTTGCGGGGAAAGGGTTAAAATCTTCTCCCTGCCCCAGCCAGGGGAGCAGCTGGGACGGAGCCCAGCTGGAGATCATCAGCCATTAGGAGAGACTATAAAAGGGAGAGGTTGGGCTACTTGGCTGCTCCCCTCCACCTTCCTCCTCAGGCAACTGACTAGCCCTGCTCCTTAGGAGAGGATCAGGTATGGGTTCCTAGTCCCTGGCTCTAGCTGGCCTTGGCATGGAAGGTTTCACTGATGCCGGTGGATGTTTTGGTAGGCTCCTGGGCTGGACTGAAGCAGCCTGTTGTCTATTGGTGCTGGGCCAGGACTGCAAGCTTCCCCCCCCTGCAGCTTGTGGGTGGGGAGGAGTGTTCCTCCTTGGAGTGACAGGTGGTCCCCCTCCTAGTGAGCAATGCCATAGTCCTCCACCCTTGGGAGCAGCAGGGGCCCCTCCCTCTTTTAAGCTAGTGTAGTGTTGCTGCCCCCCAACTTTTCCTAGCTGTTGGGGCAACCTGTGTGGGTGGGCTGGGCTTTCTGTACTGTTGACCTCCTGCTGCACACCTCTTGGGCTGCATCAGTGAGGCCCTGTCTGAGCACTGGGCCTGGGAAGCTCTCCCCTGTGAGCTGTGTGGGGCTGTTTGCCCCTCTCAGGGCTGTTGTTTTGGGCACTTTGCAGACTCAGGCAGATGTCACAAGGTGGGTTATTTTTGAGTCCCACTTTTCATGCTTCTCTCCCAACCGTGAGGGCTCGAGCCCTATATCTTTTAAATGGCTGCTGAGTTTCTAATGCCTTCACATGGCTCCAGAAGCTAGGGCCTTAAGCATGGGCCTATAGTGCCTTGGTCTTTATCTGTCCCTAAGTACCATGTGTGTGGCTCTTCTTGTGTCCCCTGTTGTCTGGCTTTATGTTATAGCATCCTTGGGGCAGGGACCAGCTATGCAGTGGGGTCCTGAGTGGCCTTTGGCAGCTATTGTAATAGCAGGTGACTGTCTTCTGCAGCCTAGGATGCATGTATGGGAAAACCTCGATCCCAAAGCCCCAGAGAGCTCCGCAAAAGAGCTCGGGAGACAGCACTGCCCTCTCTGAGAGCAGAGTGTTGGGGGCTGGAGGAAGCTGGTAAGCAGCCTGTAACCTCAGGTTTCCAGGAACTCAGGGAGAGTATCTAAATTCCCTGTGTTCTTAGACAAGCAAGTAGGGCAATTCTGGGGACCCTTGGCCTCTGTCAACAGCCCACAGGTGCAGGGCTAGGCAATGGAAAGTATTTTCCATGCTGGTTGGCTGGAAGACAAAAGCTACAGGCTGTGCAGCCTCCTCTAAGCAGGGCTGGTTCAGACCCATGTTGGGTCTCCGGTCCCAGGTCTCTGTTGCTCCCTGCAGCATGTGTGATCAGCTACCCCCGGGCCATGTGGGTGCAGAGCATCCACCTTCTGCATTTGCTATAGTGTCCATAAAGGTGTGATGCAGGCAGTTGGGACTCCCCCAGCCTCTGGACTAGTGTGGGGGTTTGGCTCTCCAGCTGGGATGAGATGGGGACTCTCAGGTGTCTGGAGTTAGTGTGTGTGGAGGGAGATAAGTAGGGTTCTACCACATTCGCCATCCATTTGGGTCAATTTCACAGCCATAAGATTGTAAAAATTGTGAATGTCATGATTGCAGCTGCATAAATCTGAAATGTCAGTGTTGTAATTCTGGGGGGGGAGGGAAAGGAGGTTGCAGTACTGCTACCTTTGCTTCTGCAGTGCTGCCTTCAGAGCTGGAGAATGGTGGCTGCTGTCTGGGATCCTGGCTCTGAAGGCAGAGCCGCTGCCAGCAGCAGCGCAGAAGTAAGGGTGTCATGGTATGGTATTGCTGCCCTTACTTCTGTGCTACTGCTGGTGGGGTGCTGCCTTCACAGCAGGGCGCTTGCCTCTCTAGCCACCCAGCTCTGAAGTCAGCACAGAAGTAAGGGTGGCAATACTGTGACCCCCCCCCAAATCTTGCAACCCCCCTTCAATTCCCTTTTTGGGTCAGGATCCTCAGTGTTTCTCAAATTGGTCTCCATGAAATCTGTATGGTATGGGGTAAAAGCACACAAGACCAGATTTCATGGGGGAGACCTGATTTCACAGTTGGTTTTTCATGGCTGTGGATTTGGTAGAGCCCTAGAGATAAGGGAATTCTGACTAGAGGTTTCCCATTAAACAGGAAGGGGAGGGGAATTGTTGATCTCACTCCAGTGAAGGGAGACAGCGTGAGCCCCTTTGAGGCACAGAGCAGCACACACTCAGCTGTGCCCCCTGTGCTACGGGGACAGGGTGGGATAGGATCCTCTGGCTGGAGAGGAATAGGGTGGCAGCTGTGGTTGCAGCCACTGGCTGAATCAGCCCTACTTCTGCAATTACAGGGGGTGGGAGTGTGAATGGGGAAGACAGCACATAATGCTGCTACTGCCCCCACCTTCCCCTAGTAGCAGCCATGCTGGAAACTGGGACTGACCATGAACTATGAGGTAGGGGCAGCTTCTGGGATGCCCCTGAGCTGGTGATGGGCACCACTTACTCTGCTCCAATGGATCCTGAGATGTGCTGCCTCTCACTACACAAACTCTGAGACAGGGCTCCCTGCTGGAGAGCTGGCTGCTTCTTCTGCCCTGTGTGGAGCAGGTTCTGCTGAAGATCAGTATGGGAAATCAGTGGCACTGAATGAACTGCATACCCATCCCCCTGTAGCACATGGCAGGCCAGCCCTGCCAGCGGCCATGGATAGGTAGTAAGGAGACCCAGGTATCAACTGAACCACACTTCCTGTCTCAGGGCAGAGACTGGGGTCCCACTGGTGGTTGGAATCCTAGCCTGGATTGTGCACTCCACTCCTGTGTTTCATGGCGATGCTACATCCTGGGTGATGCATGTGGGTGGGTGGGCTTCCTTCCTCCTGCTGTGACACAGCATTCCAGATGAGGCCTCACCAATGTGGGGGGGAAGGAGAGGAATGGGGGGAGATTAGCCTTTTTTTTACCAATTGTGCTTCTGGGTATGTATGAGTTCCCAGCACCACTGCAAACAGTGGTGCATTATGGGTGACTGTACAAAGCCTTCTGGGGGAATTGTCGGAGGAAAAATCAAACTCTCGCTCCTCCAGATAAGATCTCATGATTCCTCAGTGGTATCCCATAATCCTTCCGGATACAGTGTCATTAGGAAGTTTGTCCTGACAGAGTCTCTGCAATACATTTGGGTGGAGGGGGACTGTAGTAACCTACAGGAACCTTGGAGGGGGTAAGCACAAGTTGCAGGACAGAGGAATTTGGGAAGATGCCAGGAAGATGGTCTGTGTGGACATGGCTGGAATGTGTCATGCAGCTGGAACATCTCCATAAATAGCTCTCCTGACAAAGCCAGTCTAGTTTTACAAGCATGGAGTCTGCCTGCATTTATTACCCAGTATGGGGTACACAAAAAAGGGGCAGAAGCAACAGCACATGTTATGTATCCACACAGTGGAGTCTCTTTTCTGGGGTGGTGCATTTTCAAAAGCACCAATTTAACATCCTTTGGTTTACTAGTTTTAGTAGAAGAGGAAGACTTGTTTTTTTTAGCTCACACTAAAATATTATTCAGCAAAAACTGTTTCCAGTGAGGATCCCCTGGCTGTGGATTAAACAAAGAGAAATTCAGACCTGCCATTTGGTTTTGGGCAAACCAAAGGTTGTCTCTACCCAGAGCACGTTGCTGGGAGATGGAGATAGGCTGAATCCATTTAAAACAGACGTTGTTAAAGCCTATGCATTTCCAGCCCTCTAAAGGAGGAGAATGGTCTTGTGGTGTGAATGCAGGACTATGAATTGGGAGAGGTGACTTCTTGTCCCAGCTATGTTGCTGATTTGCTGGGTGAAGTTGTGCAAATCACTTCCTCTCTCCTGACCTCGGTTTTCCCCATCCGGAAAATGGGTGATAACTCTTCTATGCTTGTTTGAGAGGTGCTTGGGTTGAAAGTAGTGGACACAAGTGTGGTATAATTTGATGCTGTATAGTTATTTGGACCAGTTCTCCCCCATGTGGAGAAAAGCTTTCATTGGTGCAGTGTATTGCCAATGCTGGGGTCTTGCAATGTGCATAACACTGTCTTTCTAGACTATCATTCATCTCAGCACCTCTAAAGCCGTTTCTCAATATGAGGCAATTGAGCTTGGTACAGTCACAGAGGGCAGGTATCATAGGCTGGGAGAGGCTGAGCCTCCCCAAACAGCCTGGCGTGGCCCTGCCCATGCTCCACTCCCAGGCCGCCTCCTGCATTTTCCACTGCTCTTCTGTGGCCCAGGCTGGGCTGGCAGCTGTGGTGGGGGTGCTCTGGCCTTAGGGGAGTGGGGGAGGGAAGTAGAAGGGAATGGGGCAGGATGGTGCCTCAGCCAGAAGGGGAGGGGCTAGCCTGCCCTGACAGCTGGTTCACTTGCCACCCATAGGTACAGTTGTGCCCCACCTGACACAATGGGGTCCTAATCTGTAGGGGCCTTGAGGGGCTACTCTACATGTCTGTGATGCAGGAACGTTCAGTCTATCTCCCTTGCACAAGCCAGTGCTAGAGAGGAGAGATTTGTAGCTGAAGATTTTTGCATCCAGTCTCTGGGTTCTCTCCCAACCTCCTCATTCCCCACGGTGTGTAGAACAGCTCTTCTCTCTTGCTGGCTTTCCCATTGCTTCAGTTGTGCAGGATGCAGCAGATTACCAACCATTTCCCCTTTTTAAAAAAAAACTGAACTAACCCTTCCCACCCAAAAGCCACTAGCTCTGTTCCTCTGCAAACAGATGTAATTACCACCAAGGAACTGGGAGCATCTCTCCACAAAAAGAGCTGGATGGTGGATAGAGTTGCATGGAGGTGGTGAAGAGACCATGATGGTGAACTTAATTTTGTGCTGGAGAGGGAAAGTCCAGTCCTCAAAACAGTGACAGCACCAGCTCAGGCATTGTAAACACCCCAGATGCTGCCTTTCCAATGTACTTCAACCTTGATCCACTTGGATCCCTTCTTAGCAGGACAGAGGTGCTCCCATGCCAAAGCCCATCAACCCTTGGCCTCTCTGCAGAGAACATCAGTTGATGTCGTGGCTTGTGAATAGACCACTCTCTGCTAGGGACTGAACAGAAACCCATCAAACTAGTTTCACATAGGGCATCACATGGTAACAACTTGAGTTTATTGTCAAACTGGGCTAGATTAGAACTGGGTTACTTAGATGGAGAGGGTAACTTGGCTAACTAGTCCTCTGAGCCACTGAAATCCCATAGTAAAATACCAGGATATCCATGGTCAGTTGGTTCTGTGCCGGAGTGAGACACTGTCAGTAGGTTGGATTAGAGGCAGGTGGCATATGGAGCCCAAAGAGGCATTAGACAGATCTCCGTTCATTGCGGTGTCAGTGGAGCTGCACTAAGGATAGACCCATTGAAAGGTAGAAATAGGACCTTTGGACTAATTCCTTTCTCTTCACAAGGAAAAAAGTGTTCACTATCAGGACATGATCATTCCTCTCTAATCAACATTGGTGAGGCCTCATCTGGAGTGCTGTGTCCAGTTTTGGGTCCCACACTACAAGAAGGATGTGGAAAAATTGGAAAGAGTCCAGCGGAGGGCAACAAAAATGATCAGGGGGCTGGAGCACATGATTTATGAGAAGCTTAAGGTACTGGGATTGTTTAGTCTGCAGAAGAGAAGAATGAGGGGGGATTTGATAGCTGCTTTCAATTACCTGAAGGGGGGGTTCCGAAGAGGATGGATCTAGACTGTTCTCAGTGGTAGCAGAACACAGAAAAAGGAGCAATGGTCTCAAGTTGCAGTGGGGGAGGTCTAGGCTGGATATTAGGAAAAACTTTTTCACTAGGAGGTAGGTGAAGCACTGGAATGGGTTACCTAGGGAGATGGTGGAATTTCCTTCCTTAGAGGTTTTAAGGTCAGGCTTAAAACCCTGGCTGGGATGATTTAGTTGGTGATTGGTCCTGCTTTGAGCAGGGGGTTGGACTAGATGACCTCCTGAGGTCCCTTCCAACCCTGATAGGCTGTGCCTCAGAATCATAGAATATGTTGCATGAAATTCTATCCATGCTGCTTTGTTCTAGGACAGTAGTTCACAACCTTTCCAGAGTACTGAACTCCCATCAGGAGTCTGATTTGGCTTGTGTACCCCCAAGTTTCTCCACTTAAAAATGACTTGCTTACAAAAATTAGACACAAAGCCAAAAGTGGCACAGCACACTATTATTGACAAATTGCTTACCTTCTCATTTTCAGGGCTGCCCAGCAGGGGGGGCAGGAGGGGCAATTTGCCCTGGCCCCGGGCTCCGCAAGGGCCCCCCAAGAGTTTTTTGGGGCCCCTGGAGCAGGGTCCTTCACTCACTCGGGGGCCCCAGAAAACTCTTGCGGGGCTGGGTCCCAGAGCTTCTTCCGCTGACGGGGAGTCCTTCCGCTCCGGGGCGCCGCCGAAGTGCAACCCGGTCTTTGGTGGTAATTCAGTGGTGGGGGGCCCTTCCGTTCAGGGACCCGCTGCCGAAGTGCCCCGAAGACCCACGGTGGGGGCCCCCCACCACCGAATTACCGCCGAAGAGCGGGCTGCACTTTGGCGGCGGGTCCTGCTTCGCTGGTAATTTGCCAGCGGGAGGCCCCGCCGCGGGTCTTCGGGGAACTTTGGCGGCGGGTCCCAGAACGGAAGGGCCCCCCACCGCCGAACAGGGCCGGCTCTAGACATTTCGCTGCGCTGGGGGCACCCTGCCGCTTGCCGGTCCTGCTGCTCCGGTGGACCTCCCGCAGGCATGCCTGCGGATGCTCCACCGGAGCCGCCTGCCGTCGATAGCCCCAGGCCCCCAGAATCCTCTGGGCGGCCCTGCTCATTTTGTCTATTAAATTTTAGTTTGTACTCACTTTGCTAGTGTTTGTGTATCCTGTTGAACTTAGCAAATATCTAGCTGAGTTGATGTATTCCCTGGAAGACCTCTGTGTACCCCTGGTTGAGAACCAGGCTTCTAGATGTATGACACCGCTTATAGCCCATCTTGGCAAGTGGATCAGAACTAGAGGTGGTTGGGAATTTTTTTGGTCTAGATATGCCATTTTGACAATACTGAAATTTTCTGTGCAATCAACATGATTTTGACAATTTTGTTTAGAAAAAGGTAAACCGGGATGTTTTGATGCTTTCAACATGTTTTTTCTGACTTTTTAGAACAAAAAGGGGCTGGGTTTTTAAATGACTCTTGAGATGCACCTTATTTTATTTTATATTTTTGTTTTAAAATTAAGGGTCAAAACTGAAACAAAACATGGTTTGGAATTGGGTTTCACAAAAAATGTGTGCCAGTTCAGGCTGAAAAAAATCCCAATCTTGACGTTTTTTGGTGAGATTAAAAAAACAAATCGGTTCTGCCTGCTGTAGTCAGAACCAAGTCCCCAGATCCAAACAACCTGACTTTGCAGAAGTAGAACATTTCAGATCTGAATTGCCATTTACCCTCTGCCGCTCTTGGAATGTTTGTATTACTCTTGTGAACTCCTGGACTTCTTCATATTATTAAGACTAAATATTTTTGTTGGCTAATTAATTAAAAAATGCAATTTCTGGTAAAATGACCTCAGTCTTAATTGTTGTGCAAAAGAAATGAGGGAAGGAGTTGAAAAGAGGGTTGCCAATTTTCTAACTGAACACCCTGCCCCACCTGTTCACTGGGCTGGGGCAGGGAGTTGGGATGTGGGAGGGGGGTGAGGGCTCTGGGAGGGGGTGCAGGCTCTGGGATGAGGCCAAAATGAGTTCAGGGTGCTGGAGGGGGCTTTTGGCTGGGGCAGAGGGTTGGGGTGAGGGCTTCAAGTGGGGGTGCGAGCTCTAGGGTGGGGCTGGGAATGAGGTGTTTGGAGTGGAAGGAGGTTCAGGGTAGGTGCAGGCTCTGGGAGGGGGTTCAGGGCTGGAGTAGGGGGTTAGTGCATGAGGGGGTTCCAACCTAGGGGAGTGGGTTTGCAGTGCAGGCTTTGGGAGGGAGTTAGGGTGTAGGAGGGGGTTCAGGGTGCAGGCTCTAGCTGGGCGGCACTTACCTCAGGCAGCTCCCAGTCAGCACCGCAGCAGGGCTAAGCCTTAAGTGATTTGCCCAAAGTCACCCATTGAGCCAATTGCAGAGCTGGGATTGAGTCTCTGGAAAGCTAAATTTAATCCAGGCTTTTAACCAACCTTCCTCTCTAGTGTGTTCTGCATTCCCCTGTATTAGCTGGTGAGGGAAACCAGCCTACAACTGCTACCAGCTAGAGAACTTGCACCTTAGCTCACGTGGCAGAGACTTGTGCCTTCAGCACTGGAAGGTGCAAATTCAATCCCTGGTGATGTGTGATGGCAGGTCTTACAGTGCTGTGCCCAAAAACTCTGTTCTCCATGGAAGCCTCATAACCTGGCCAAACACTGGTACTTGCGGAGGGCCTGATTCTCCTCTTGCTAGAAGTAAACAGTGGAGTCAAACTGGTGTGAGAGGAGACCGGATGCTCAGAGCATCTGGCCAACCCATCTGGTCTCTAAAAGGATCAGAGAATGGCAAGGTGTACGAAGCACGTGACTGCAATGAATTCTGCTCGTAGCAGGAGTGGCAGAGGGAGGATCCCAAGTTACAAGGCCGTGAGACCTAGTGGAAAGAGCACTGGACTGGAACACAGGAGATATGGGTTTTGTTCCCATCTTTGCCTGTTGGGACTAGTACAAGGTCAGCCTGCCCAGTGCCTCCATTTCCCTAGGTATAAAATGGGAGTAATTGCACTGACCACCTTTGTAAAATGACTTGAAGTCTCCAGCTAGAGCTACCTAGATACTAAAATAGCTTCTTTTCGAGTCACCGGCGTGCTTGCAAAGAAGAGATGGTGGTGAACTTCTCCGTGGCAGCGCTTCTACCTTTGCCCATCTCTTAAATGATCATCCCTACCCAATGTCGTTGGGTCAAATGCCGTTGGGTCAAAAACAACCAGTTGTGCCCTTGAGCAGCATGTCAGCCCAGCCCCAGTAAGAGCAGCGCAGCAAAAGTTCAATGACTCCCGCTATTTCTGTCTGCAGAGCCCTCACTGGGCCCTGGCGACTGCAAATGTCATGGAGGTGGTTAAGATCCAGCCCCAGAATAACTACAGCTTTTCTCCGAAAGCCAAGCCCCTTCCTGAGCTTTGCGTTCTCTCTCTCTTCCAGGCACAGTTAAACAGCACAGTTAAATAGCTCCTTGGGTTTGACCTAAGTAACATCCTTGGTGTCTGGGAGCTGTGAAATGTCATTATCTTTACAGGTAATTTTCCTTTTTTCCTAGGCAGCTTTGCTCTCCCAGACAGCAAAGACCAGAGAATCAAATTAGCCTGCTGCTTATACGCCCCTTGTCTAGGTTTTGAGAGCCTCTGCTCTAGCCTTGGGTTTCAAACATGAGGCCGTTTGTTAGAGGAGAGAGGGTAGAGATTTGCAGTAGATACACTTTCACAGTATAAGCCAATTGCTAATGGGTGGAGGGTTTGAGAAGGAGTGTCTCCTGTGAGTAGTAGTTATTCCATAAGGGTCAATCTTATGGAGAACCCTGGGAACTACTAGAGGTTGAGCCTGTGTGGAAAATCTGACCTATTGGGGCTGCTGTGTGGAAAATCTGACCTATTGGGGCTGCTGGCACTTTCCTCTGATGCATCTGCTGCTGGCCACTGTCAGACTGAGGTATGAGGCTAAATGGACATGATCAGGCCTCATATCCTTGTTGCTGTCTGGCTAGGTGCTGTAGTGCAGACAGCCATATGTCGGGGTAGCCCCCAATGTAGATACAGCATATGCTGACAGGAGTTGTTCTGCCCTGTAGGATTGGCACCTCCCTTGAAAGACATTGGCTATGCCAGAGATGACTGGTACCTTCTGATAGAGCAGGGGTGGGGTGCAATTTAAAGGTTTCCCCCAAACAGCTTGAGTCACCACCCTGGCACATCCTGCCTCTTACCCTCAGCAGTCCCTCCCTGCAGCTCCTAGTTTGCTGCTTCTTCCCACAGCCACAGCTCACCAGCTCCAGGAGCTGCAGCAACAAGGGAGGGGAGGGGGTCTGGCTGGCAAATGTTGGTCCAGAAATTGGGAGGGGGGTGGTGGTGCTGTGACTCCGTATGCGCCCCCCACACATCAGCTCTGGGCTACACCAACAGAAGCTCTGGTCTACTGCCCTAGCTGTCTACACTGAGAGTTTTGTTGGTATAGCTGTCACCAGGGAGTGGCTTTTCCCGCACCTCTGACCCACATAGCGATGCTGATGCAAGTTTTTTAAGAGCTGGTCTACACCGAAAATGGCCATCAGCCAAGCTATATGGCTCTGGGCTGTCAAAGGAGTGGATTTATTACTGGGATGGAAAACCCTCTTCTGTCACCATAGCATGTGTCTACACTACAGTGAAACAGCCCTACCCCTGCAGCTGAGCTGGGGATGTAGACCATCCCTAAGTGGAGAGCAGGCCTGCATCTCCTGCTCCTCAGTCTCTGTGAAGTCTGTTCCCAGACTCAGCCTAGAATGCTAACAAAATCAAGCATCAAAGAATCCTGTGGCACCTTATAGACTAACAGACGTTTTGGAGCATGAGCTTTCGTGGGTGAATACCCACTTCCTCAGATGCATCATGCTCCAAAACGTTTGTTGGTCTATAAGGTGCCACAGGATTCTTTGCTGCTTTTACAGATCCAGACTAACACGGCTACACTCTGATACTTAAAATCAAGCATCTAAGCCCTGCAAGCAGTCTCCATACTTGATGAAAAATACCTTCAAAGCAGGGTCCTTTCCCACTGTGTCATACCACTGCTAATTGTGGCTCCCTGTGGGAGTGAGCCCTGGACATCTGGATTTAAAAGGACTAGCATCTACTGAGTGCAGGGACAATAGCAAACCATCCTCGTTACCTGGTCTCGCCACTGGTGGGTGACAATACACCTGCTCTGTTAACATGGATCATGGTTGAAATCCTGAGGGGTGAGGTGTTGGTTCCATCTTGGCTATGCTCAAAGTGGAAGATGGCACTCCACTGAAGAAGCTTGCCCTCATCTAGTGCCCTAAAGTGCTGACCGCTTCCCTGACAATGGTTCTTCCATAGAGTCCTGAACTCGGACCCTAGTCATGCCACCATTTCCTTATGTCCAATAGGGATGATATGTGATTGCCTTTGCCAAGTGTTTTGAGAGCACTGTGTCTGTTGCAAACACTGTAATGTTCCTTTGAATGAGAAATCTTCCAGATGTTAATATTCCAGGTGTTTCTGGCAAGCCAAGTTTCTTCCTCTTTTGTTGCAGTTGGGTTCTCTTGTTGCTAAATTGTATTGTTCTTTGGAGGATCAACAGCGTTCCCTCTTGACTGGCTTGGGTGTGACATTGAAGGTGGGATACAGTCGGAGGATTCAGCCCTTCTGAAGGTCTGTTTCCTTCTCTTCCCAAGTGCAGAATCTGCTGCTTTTCTAGTAATGAATCTTAAGACCCCAAATCTCTGCCCAGGCAGCCTGATGGTGCCTTGTAGGTGTGTCACAGTTCAGTAACCAGTGGCTCTGTGCCCAACACAGGGTGAAAGGAGGAGGGGTGTGTGTACACACATACCACTGGCCTCTGTGTGAAACCAGAAATGTTCAGCTGTGTCATGAGCCCTATACTGCTAATGGATGTTTTCTTAACAGTGGTGCAAACAGTGTTCTGTTGTCACATGCCTTGGAACCATCTGTTTGGACTTGCCCCAGGCAATGTGGAAGGGGGACTTAGCTGCCTCTGCAGCACTATCCTCTCCTCCCCTACTCCCCAGCTTCCAGATAGCCCTGTATGGTCCATGCAAGTGTAGGGGGTGGGCCATAGGGCTGGGACATCCTTCTGGGGAATATGTTGAAAAGGGAGTACAACCTGAGTCTCTGCTTAACTTCCTGGAATCCCCTCGACATTAGGGGAAGCCCATTAAGGAGTGTGCTGGGGCAGCAGTGGGCAGGAGAACCCCAGGCAGCCTGACTCGAACAGAGCTGACCTGCCAGGGAGAGACTCCAGAGCTTGGTGTAGAGGCACCAGGTCTTCACCCAGACAGCACTGGCCTCTAGTGGATCTGAGAACTCCATGGGGGTGCCACACTGGCTGTGCCAGAGATCCTCGCTCTCCCAACAGATGGACTGGGGGAGCCCTCCTGAATTTGCCCCCAGGACTCCCCTCCTGTTAGATTTTTTTGCTTGAGCCTAGGATGTTCTGGGCTAGAGTAACTCTCACTGGGGCCAGTTTTAAGCACCCAAAACCATGTGGTAAGGTCAGTATCTGTGCCTGACACCCCACCGTACTGCCATGGCCGGGGACCCACTTCTGCTTCCTCATGACCCGAAACACCCCCTCCTTCCTGTGCAGCTCACACTGTTTTCTTCTTCCTTTGCAGGCAAGTTTTGTTCCTGTATCCTCGACCCCCACTGAGGCACTAGGGGTCCAGATCACAAGAAGCATCTGAATCAGCCAACAGCATGTGGAGGAGGCATTTCTCCCATGTGCTCAGAGGTACCAAACCCTTTCCATTGCATCTGATTTTTCAAAGGCATCTAAAGATGTTTGTGGTTCTGCTAAGTCTTGGATCCCCATAGATCCTTCCCTGGGATTCATTTCTCAGCATCAGCAAAACAGCTCCGTGTTTGCTCTGCTCAGGAACACCTCGCTCTTCAGAGATGCTCAACAAAGCACTCTTTTTGTGCACTGCCATTCCCAGCTGGCTATCTGCTGGTCTAATTAGAGAGGGGACCAGAGCCTTGAAGCTTGAGGGCCAGATCTGAGCATTCCCAAAGTTCAGAGCACCTAACACCTGGTCACAACTTCAGCCACTGTGGGACTGATTGAATCTGGGATCTCTAGCATCATGGCTGTTAAGTGTGGTCCCTCAGGCCTGGTCTTTAAACATTAGATCAACCAAGCGATATTGCTCAGGGCTGGCTTTCTAAATTCACACCCTGCATGACTGAGTTAGGTTGACCTAACCCCAGTGTAGAAGCATTTAGGGTGATCTCTAGCTGGAAAGGTGGGTTAGCTAGGGTGATGAGGGAAGAGGTTTTTCCAGTGTAAGAAGTGTCCATGCTGTGATGTTAGGATGGCACAGATCAGGGGTGCTGGAACAGAGGGAGCATGTCCTCATCATTTTTAAAACAGGGAGGGCTCTGCCCTTCCACTTTTTACTTGCTGTAAGGGTGAGCAACAGGGGAGGTTAGTGGAGAGGAGCAAGCGGGGGTGGAGCCTTGGTGAAGCAGGTGGAGCCCCAATGGTCCGCCACTCTTAGGGGGCTTCCATCACTCCTGGCACAGACATACCCTAACTCTGGATGACTGTTCTGAGACACTAATTGCAGATAGCCAGGGGCTTGTTTTCAGACAGTGAGCTCTCACCCATCCAGTCTGAATCAAACATCCTTTCTGTGATTTACCAAGTGCCCATTGCTGACCAGAGGGCAGAGCAGGAGTGTTCAGTTTTGTGCAATTAGAAAGTTGGCAGCCCTGATGTACACATGTTGGTCATTGATTAGAATTGAACCTGGGCCTTTTCAGCAGGGCTGATGAGTAGAGGAGCCGGTACAAATTACCAAGGGACCTGGCGGTACGGAAGGGGGCCCAGCTTCGTCAGCCCTTGCTGGGGGGCCCAAAAATTTTCACTGGGGCCCGAACCCCCTCTCGGCAGCCTGCTTTTCACAGCCAAAAGCAGGTGTTGCTCCCACTTGAACAGACAGTCTCTCCTTGAGCTGGGAGATGGTAGCCAGTGGTGTAGTTGCTGGGACCAACCACTAGATGGAGGTGTGATGAGATGCCCTGAAAGTCTGATCCAAAGCCCAGCAAAATCCATGGGTGTCTTTCCATTGAATTTATTGCAGTTTGGGCCAGGCCCTAGAGCCACAGTGCATGTGAATCCTCGCACTGACATTGCATGATAGGCCTTAGGAATCTGGCACTAAAGCACGTATCCGCTTTTCCTTATAATGCTCAGAGCCCACAGGCAAGGGCAGTGCCAGGGACCTGTGTGAATAAGTCATTAATCTGCAAGAACAGGTGGGTGCTGACCTAGGCTTCAGTGCCAAGGAGCCTCATTCAGTCACCTGCCAATCACCTCTGTTACCAGGGAGAGTTATGATCCCACCTCTCAAACTGCAGCTGGCCAGGACATCGATATTGATCATTAGTAGGAGGGTGATGGAAACTCAATTAACTTAAGACTCTTTACACCTGGGACAACACACAGCCATGGTCTGATCCCTACCATAGGATAAAAATTAAGCCTGCTTAATGCAAACCAGCTCAGTTCTCTAACTGAAATCCAGAGGCAAAAGCTGCCTTTTAAACTTGATTTTTTTTGGTGCCACTTGAGACCCCTTACAGATGCCTGACTTTCCAGAGGACCAATGCTCAGCCCTTATTAAAAGTTGGAGTGTGTGTGCGTGGGGGGGGGGGATGCGGGGGTGTCTTAGGCATCTAAAATCACTAGATGGCTCTGAAAAGTTAGGCGCTAGTCTTTCAGTCCAGTCATTGTCTGAAAGTTTTATTCCCCCAATGACTCAAGCTGTGGGGATGGCTTTCATGGTAGGACCCTTCTTCCGAAGCTATTTGAAATTTGCTTTGGTTTCTGCTCTTGGATGAGACCTCACCTGCCGTGCTGCTTGCCTGAAGCAGATGTGCTTGCTCGCAGGTTTTAATTTTTCAGTTGTGTTTTGCCTTGGGTGGCTCTGGGAGTTTGTGATTCTTGGAAGAGACGTGCACAGAGTATTATCACAAAGTGCGTTGCAAACCTTTGCTAAACCTCACAGTGCCCTGTGAGTCAGGGAGCTGAGGCTGGCTTTAAATAGCTTTCCCTAAAGTCATCTAGCAAATTAGACAGGGTTGGAAATTGAGCCCTCAGCTCCTGTGTGGGATCTAACTTGGTGATGCTAATTCACTAATTTAATTGTAGCTTGTTTCTGAGTGGCTAATGCTTGAATGCAGCCAGCTCTTGGGATGGGGTGGGGCAGGGCAGGCTATGGGTTGTGGAGTGAGATAAAGGAGGGTTTGCCGGCTAATGGGGAAGCAGAGCGGGGGAGGAGAACTCCAGAGTTTTGTGACCTACTGCTGAGCTCTGGGCTGCATTCCTTATGTGGCTGGTCTGTTAGAAGTACTCAGTCTGGCCAGCAGGGAACCTGCAAGGGCAGGGGTATATGTTGGTGGTGGGGTGTGTGTGGCTGGAATGGAGACATGAGGCGACTTGGAGTTCTGTGTGGCATCATGGGAGGGTCCTGCCAACCGCTGGTGTTCAAATATCCTGAGGCAAGGCCCTTAAAATCATGAGATCATTAGAAGCAACTGAGCTCTGTTTTTAATGTGCTTTCTCTCATTCTGAGCTTTTAGAGAATGCTTGAGTTTTGTTTGCAAGCTTGTCTCCATAACCACAAGGCCTAGAAATGTTTTTAAAACGAAAGCTGAGATTCTTGCAGAATCACATGGCTCCAGGAGATGGGGCTTTAAGAAAAATCCCCGAATAGCAGAGGGCTTGTGAGAGCAGCAGCTCTGGGATTGTGAGATGGGGAAGCTCTTTTCTATGGTGATGAACATTGGAAAGCTGCAGTACAGCTAAGGGTTACCTGGATCACACCTTTACTAGGTGTTTGAGCTAGAGATGCCAAGCTAAGCTCTCGACTTCCTAGAACTATTGGTGGAATGTGGGTTGAAGGATGTGCTAGGATTGGGATGTCTAGTCAGGCTCTGCTAATGACCATAGGCACTGACTCTGCGGTTGCTCTGGGGCTGGAGCACCCACGGGGAAAAATTGGTGGGTGCTCTGCACCCGCCAGCAGCTCCCCACCCCCCAGCTTGCTTCCGCTTCACCACCTCCCCTGAGCGCACTGCTGAGTCCTGCTTCTCTCCCCCTCCCTCCCAGCACTTGTGCCACAAAACAGCTGTTTTGCACAGCAAGCAGTGGGGGGAAGGGGAGGAGGAGGAACACAGCATGCTTGGGGAAGAGGCGGGGCTGGGGCAGGGATTTGGGGAGGGGTCCAATGGGGATTGGGGTAAGCACCCACCGGCTCCAAGGAAAGTTGGTCCCTGTGCTAATGACCGAGATTTGGGTTGTTGTGGATAATCAGCTGAGCAGGAGCTCCCAGTGCCATGATGTAGCGAAAAACTTAAAAGGCTACTGAGATTCGTTGGCTGAATCAACAGTGAAATCTGGAGTAGGAGTAGGTAAGATTCCAGTCCCGAGTGACTAATACAAAGGGAATAACCTGTGTCCTGTCCTGGTGTCGACAGCTCAAGGAGGATCTCAAATTGGAGAGGGGTCAAAAAGAGCCATGCAAATGATTAAAGGATTGGCACAAACCTGATTTCTAGTGCCTGGAGTCTCTTTAGCTTAACAAAGAAGGTTAAAGGGTTGTTTGATCTGTTTAAGTACTTACATGGGGAAGAAATATTTCATAATAGGCTCTGCAGTCTAGCAGACAAAGCTATAACAAGATCCAGTGGCTGGTAGATGAAGTTAGATACATTCAGACTGGAAATAGGTGCACATATTTTTTAAAACTATTTAGGAAGTTTGGACAAGTTTACAAATCCCTGCAAATATTTGCAGGGTCATTACAACAGTGTTTTTGTTTTAAAGATGCATTTTAGATACAAATATGGTCGTCAGATCTTTCTGTTTAACAGGGTGTTACCATATTGGAGTGAGGTCGCTAGTGATTTTGTTTAGTTGAGTGAAATCTTGATATACTTAACAATCCAGGTGGGTCTGAAAAATGTGTAGGCTTCTTAAAAACAAAACAAAACAAAACCCAAAACAAATAAAAATTGGACAGGTATATTGGTTCTTCGGCAGGGGAATGTACTTTGTGAACCGAATAAAAGGGAACCTAATATCTAAGTATCTACTTGTCTTCTGTCTACTTTGCTTGGTATGCAAATGGTTTGTTAACTTTTCCATAATTTCCCACAATTTTCTTGAGCTGTTTCTCAATGGTTGGGCTGTTTTTTAATGAGAGGCTACCAGTATCTGAGCAGCTACCAATGGATGAGAAATTAATTCTTCATTTCCTGTTGTAAGGCCATTTTTACCAGGAAGACCCATCCTTTGGTAATAAAATCCAATAATTTGTGCTCTCTGGCTACAGATTGCATTCCACTACTGACTGGACAGGTCCACCATATATGCATACGATCTCCCCTCTCGGCACAACTTATCCCCCATTCAGCCTCTCTGGTTTTTAACTTGACTGGTGCAAGGTACCATTTGAACTGTATCTTTTAAGAAATGTTTTTATTGTGCTTTAGACTGAGGTTGCTAGTCCTTTTTAGGTAGCTCAAATCCCCTTTCCTCTGCTTCCTTTTCCCCCAGGGTGTGTTATATGGATGCTTTTTATTAGGAAAGCGGTCTGCAAGGATTGACAAACTTTTTTCCAAAATGACCAGGTACTGTTTTTTCCATTAAAATGAGCTTTCTGTGGAGCAGGTTTCTGGGAAGTTGAGGAACATAATGCCTGACTTGAAAGTACTGGTACCAGGGGATGGTGGTCCAGGTCAGATTAGTTTCAGTCTCTAAGTTAGAAAAGTTTCTTTACCGAATAGCTGGCAATAAGGTGTAAATTTAACAGGGAGGGTTATCAAGCACTGGGACAATTGACCAAAGGTTGCAGTGACTTCTCCATCACAATCAGTCCTTGCATTCAGATTGAACTACTAAAGCATCTCTCTTAGAAAAACATCCACTCAGGAATTAACAGGGCCACCCAGAGGATTCAGGGGGCCTGGGGCAAAGCAATTTCAGGGGCCCCTTCCATAAAAAAATTTGCAATACTATACGATACTATATTCTCGTGGGGGTCCCTGCAGGGCCCAGAGCAAATTGCCCCTCTTGCTCCCCTTCCATGGGCGGCCCTGGGAAAAATAAACCTTCCGCATCTCAGCACAAACCCAGTTTTGAGAACTTCTTCTTTACAAGGTATCACGGGTTCTCAGCGTCAGCTAGTGCTAAAAGGCACTAAAGCTCATCAAAAGGGTTGGACAAATATTTTGTCAACTTTTTTTTTGATCGAAAACTAGGGGTTTTTAAAAAGCAGAAAAAAATCACAGACAATGTCTGCTTTCCTTCAAAATTTGCTGCGGTTTTTAATTGAAAATTTGAAATTAGTCTGCCAAAACCTGAATATGGTTTGGGGTTTCAGAAGGATGTGGCCAAATATTGGCTGCTTGTTGTGTGTGTTTGTCTCTTTAAACAATAAAAAAATTCTGCTTAAAAAAAAAATCCAACTTCTGAGGGTATGTCTACATCTAAAATTTTGCAGCGCTGGTTGTTACAGCTGTATTAGTACAGCTGTATAGGGCCAGCGCTGCAGAGTGGCCACACTTACAGCAACCAGCGCTGCAAGTGGTGTTAGATGTGGCCATACTGCAGCGCTGTTGGGCGGCTTCAAGGGAGGTTTGGGGAACGCAAGAGCAAACCGGGGAAGGAGACCAGCTTCGCCGCGGTTTGCTCTCGCGTTCCCCGAACCCCCCTGCAAACCGCAGGGAAGGAGACCTGCTTGCACGGAGGTTCGGGGAACGCGAGAGCAAACTGGGGAAGGAGACCAGCTTTGCCGCGGTTTGCTCTCGCGTTCCCCGAACCACCCTGCAAACCGCAGGGAAGGAGACCTGCTTGCTTGGGGTTCAGGGAATGCGAGAGCAAACCAGGGAAGGAGACCAGCTTGATTACCAGAGGCTTCCTCAGGTATGCTGGGATACCTGCTTATTCCACGGAGGTCAAGAAAAGCGCTGGTAAGTGTCTACACTTGATTACCAGCGCTGGATCCTCTACACCCGAGACAAAACGGGAGTACGGCCAGCGCTGCAAACAGGGAGTTGCAGCGCTGGTGATGCCCTGCAGATGTGTACACCTCCTAAGTTGCAGCGCTGTAACCCCCTCACCAGCGCTGCAACTTTGTGATGTAGACAAGCCCTGAACCACTAACTTGTGACCAAACACCTGAGCCCATCTAATCAGATTTTTCCAGGTTTCTGATACTCTGCTGGCTTCGTTGACTCGTATCTGTCTCCATAACTTCGGGTTCATTTAGGTTAGAACAAGAACAGCCATACTGGGTCAAAGCAAAGATCCATCCAGCCCAGTATCCTGTCTACTGACAATGGCCAATGCTAAGAGATTCACTCCCTCTGGGGCAAACAGGTAATGATCAAGTGATGATCTCTCTCCTGCCATCCACTCCACCCTCTGACAAACAGAGGCTAGGGACACCATTCCTTACCCATTCTGGCTAATAGCCATTAATGGTCTTAACTTCCATGCATTTATCTGTTTCCTAGAGACTGGCTCCATGGGGTCCCTCACGAACTAGAGACAGTTAATGTGAGTTTGTCTTTAGTATAGCTTATGTACATACTCCACAAACTGAGCATTTGAGCCTGTTCCAGAATCTGGGATGAGCCTATGTTGTGAAAACTGAAATGCTCAAAATAGCATGGCCAGGTGAATGGACGCAGGGTGCAAAAATTAAATTAACCCAAGGGTTCTCAAGCTGGGGGTTGGGACCCCTCAGGGGGTCACGAGGTTATTACTGGGGGTTGCAAGCTGTCAGCCTCCACCTCAAACCCTGCTTTGCCTCCAGCATTTATAATAGTTAAATATATAAAGTATTTTTAATTTATAAGGGGGGGGGTGCACTCAGAGGTTTGTTATGTGAAAGGGGTCACCAGTACAGAAGTTTGAGAACCACTGAATTAACCCTCTGAAGCCTCAGGGAATTCAGGGGAGGGGGGCTTTCCCTTGGTAGGGTTGAGATGGAGATAGGTGGTGTAGGATATTGCTCTTCTCATGTGATCCCTCCCCCAGTGGCTAATTTTAAATGAAGCTACCCTCCCCTGACATGAATCTCCCTGTGGCACTGAAATTAAACATAGACTATAATTTGGCATTTGAGAAGTGAACGGACTGGTAGCCCTAATGGAAAAGCTAACAGCTTGACTCTTCTGCAAGCCTCAAACTGCTGAATGAGCTTTAGGTTTGGGAGGCACAGCCTGACCCTGCCCCCTATCCAACCCCTACCCAATTCCTGCCCCCAACTGCCTGCCCCCTCAGAATCCTGACCCATCCTGCTTCTTGTCCCCTCATTGTCCCCCAGAGATCCCCTCCAATGAGCTCCAGTGGGGCCTGAGCTCCCTCCTTTCAGCCTACAGCTCGCAGCCCCGCCCCCTTACCACACAGCTCTGAGTGGGGAGGAGCTCAGGCCCCTCCAGAGCCATGGTGCAGTGCTGTCCAGGGATGCTCCTGGATGTGCTGAGGATGCAGGAGAGGGGTGGAGGTAGGGTCGGACCAGGGCTGGGGAGGGAGCCTCAACCATTCTCATGGGGGCCCTTGCAGAGCCCCCAGCCTGGGGCAAATTGCCCCACTTGCCGCCCCCTCTGGGTGGCCCTGGGAATTAATCCAGGGAAGTTTTCTGGTCTGTGTTGTTCAGGAGGTCAAACTAGATGATCACTGTGGTCTCTTCTGGTCTTGGACTCTATGAAGAGAAACACTTCGCTGTCTTTAGATCTGGTACCTGGAGGAGAGAACTCCTTCAGCAGCTGGCTTCTTTGTTTCATTCTTACAGTAGAATCCACAGTCTCCTAAAGGCAGGATGACACAGAAGCTTGAGACTATGGTGTTAAACCAGATAACAGCTGTCTGTTTTCTGGGCACCTTAAGGCCTCAGTTTCCTCTCTGGTGGTATAAATTGCCTCTTATGTTAGTGTAACTTGTGTGTAAGGGCCCTTTATACTACCAGAGTGGTGAGAACCAGGCCCTGAATCTCCAAGACCTCTAGCTGCATAAAAAACAGCCATTTTGTATCCTGCTGAGTGCAGACTGTTGCAGAGGAGACATGCCCCCTACACTCAGTCATGGAGTCTTTGCTGGGGGTCCTGTTCTAAAATAAGTGGCAAAATACCTGGCTGCTCTTAGTGGAGGGGGAAGAGTAGAGATTATGGCCCAGAGGCCAGGCTGGCATTAATGAAGAGGTGATGGGTTGAAGAGAACTCCCCGCTTATGGGAGACAGGGATTCTGCAATGAAAACGAAGGCGAATTAAGTGTGTCAAAGCAGAACCATTTGGCTACTAAACTCAGTGCACCAAATCTCTCAGGAGCTTTGGGGACGGTGGCTTTTGCTTTGGAAGGACGGCCCACTGGTTAGGGTGTTACAATGGGTTCTGGGGGAACTAGGTTTGATTCTTTGCTCTTCCATATACTCCACATGACCTCAGTTTGCTGCCTGTACAGCAGGGCTGAGATCACCGCCTTGCTGGCGTGAGGGTCCGTACACTAACACTTATGCAGTGCTGAGGTACTGTAGAAGTAACATCCTGGCTATGCATTGGCGGTATCTATTCCATATTGGGGGAGGGATGGTCCCAGGTTGGGACTTGGTGCAGGAATCGGTGGCTGAAATCCTCTGGCCTGTATCAGACTAGATCCTGGAGGGCAAACTACAGCCTGGGGGCCGCATCCAGCCCTTCAGATATTTTAATCTGGCCCTTGAGCTCCTGCCAGGGAGTGGGGTCTGGGGCTTGCGGTGCTCCAGCCAGGGAGCAGGGTCAGGGGCTCGCCCCGCTTCGCACATGCCACGGCTCTGTGTGGCTCACGGAAGCAATAGCATGTCCCCCTTCTGGCTCCTACACACACAGGAACCATGGCCAATGGGAGCTGCAGGGGCACTGACTGTGGATGGAGCAGGGTGCAGAGATGCCTGGCCATGCCTCTGCATAGGAGCCAGAGCTGGGGACATGCAGCTGCTTCTGGGAGTTTCTTTGAGATAACCACTACCTGGAGCCTACACCCCTGGTCCCTTTCTGCACCCCAACCCTGATCCCCCTCCTGCCTTCTGAAACCCTCACTCCCAGCCAGGACCACCCTCCTGCACCTCCAACTCCTCATCCGCAGTCCCACCACAGAGCCTTCACCCACACCCCTGCCCAACCCCCAATTTTGTGAGCATTCAGGGCCCACTATCCAATTTCCATACCCAGATGTGGCCCTCCGGCCAAAAAGTTTGCCCACCTCTGGACTAGTTGATCACAATGGTCCTTTCCTGGCCTTAGTCTGGGAAATCTGCCTTGGGTGCAAACCCTAGCCAGCTCCCTACAAGATCTGAACAGTTCTATAGCCTCTATCATCTGCTGAACAGGGATGAAGTCTGCTCTGGTCTCCTGTGCTGCTACCCTGCATCCTTGCACGCAGCATCTTGTCCAGCAGAGCAGCTGGGCTAAGCCGCCACTCTCCCTCAGAACCCTCTCCCAGTGGTGTGAGTGGCGAACAGCAAAACCTACTCTCTTGCCGGCGGAAGCCATCCTCTGCTGTGAACCCCTGGGACTTTCAATCTTGTGTTTGTCTGGAATGTAGGGGAAGGGGTTGGATTGGTGCATTGTCTACTTTAACCCAGCACCGAGGGGGCCAAGCAGCATTTGGGTACCATGCTGATGCAAGGGGATGAGGGATGTGGGGTAGGTGAGTGGTTTCCTCTTTGCTCGTGGCCCCTGCCAGGGCACCGACTGCCTCGGGAGTGGATGCCTGGGTATAACCAGGGCTATCTGGTGAGATCTCCCTGCATTTGCCTCTTTTCTACCCCTGCTCTTCCACATTCTCAGTGGATAGGCAGCTGATCAGTCACATGGTGGGGCTGGGTCAAGCCCCCCTCTCCCCGCCTGACACTATACCGCTGACCTCCTGTGACATGTCCATCCTTCCCTTTGCAGCCCTGGTGCTTCTTACTCAGCCATATCCCTTGCCCCCATTCTCCTTCCTGTGCACCTCATTTCATGGCCCTGCTCCTAAAAACAACCCTCCTCTCCTCATCCTCTCCTGCCTGCCTCGGATTAATGTGCCTGTATTCTGCTGAAGGGAGCATGCACCTACTGTTAACTCCCATATCTACCTAGGGCTTGGATCTGGCCCTGTCTTCATGGTCTCTGGGCACCTCCTGCTCTCTCACTCATGTTTCCTCAGTGAGGGGAGGCATGGTGTATGATCATCCCCCTCTTACAGCTGAACTGTTGAGATACTTGGTGACTTGCTCAAGGCCACATGAAGTCTGTGGCGGGGCTGGGATTTGAACCCATATCTCTGTGTAGTGCCCTAGCCACCGGGCCATCCATCCTGTCTGTCTTGATGTGGCGGGTAGATGCTGCTGTGCCCTGAGAACAGGATTATAAATGCATGGGAATGGCGAGGCGCACCCCCTTTCACTCCCTAGTGTGGAGGAAGGCTTGAAATGGCTTCCATTGTGTTACCTGGCCAGAGGGTGGTCCTAGAGAGCAAGGGGAGATGTTCCCTTCCTACCCACCCACCATGAGTTGCTTTGCTGCTTTTCTCCAGGCAAGGCAGGACCCTGTCTCTCATCCCTCACTTGGAGGTTAGCCAAGCAGTCAGCACGCTCCAGACAGCTTTGTCCTTGCGTGTCCAGCCACTGGAGGGAAGGACACTGCGTGCAGGGCATAGACTGGAGAGTGGGATTGGGGGGTGGGGAGTGGATCAGAATGGCCAGAGACAAACCCTGGGCTCAGCAGTGCAGCCTTTTCCATGTTAGTGTAACCAGAGCAGATAGAAAATATCCTACCTGGATAAAGGCTGGCTGAACGTGCATGCACGATCTCCTCCTGCCTGGGAGCCATCTGCTCACCCTGCCATCCTTGCTTTGCCTCTATGTTCTTCAGTAGCTTCCTGCTCCCATCTGTGGGACCGCAAGGTAGCCTGACCCATCATTTTCAGCCAGGATCTTCTGCACTTAAGCCAAAGTCTATGCCACGTTTTCCAGGTCATCCTGCCTCAGTTTCCCCACCTTTTCCTTTAAAAGACCGTTTCTAGTTTCACGGTCATGGAATAGACTTGACTTTGCCTTCCTGAGTCTGCTGCCAGCTTGAAATGCTGGCTTGCCCAGATGGGAACGCCCACGTCTGGATTCATCTCACTGGAGAGCCAACTGAAATGGAAACACCACTTGTGACCATTGCATTGCTGATCATGTTAGCAGAAGGGAAGGGAGTGGGAATTGCTGTGGAGCGGGTTGTAAGGAGAGAGGATGGGGAAGGGAGACACAGGGCAGAAATCTCCCAGTTGGAGAGAGTTGTACTTTTCCGCTGAGTTGCACTGAAGGTGACCTTGAGATGCTTGATACCTAATAGTAACTAGGGGGTTAATTACAGCGTAGATTCTACTCCTGAGCTTTGTGCTAACTTGCTTGGGCATTGTGCTGGGGATGGAGGGGGCAGAGTGTGGAGTCCTAAATGTATGCCCCACCTCCTCACTAAAAGTGAAATCGTCCCTCTATCCCTGAATGAACTTGGTCCCCTTTAGCTAATGGATTGTTGGCCAAGTGGTATAACTGGAGCGCTGTGACATCATGGGATCATTACAATGACAGCTGGGAAAGGACCATAGGGTCAGCTAACTCCATCCTGCTGCCAGGGGCCAGCCTGCTCCCTATGGGATATTCCCTAGGGCTTTGTCCTGCAGTGATCCGACCAACAAGGCTTCCGCCCCTTCCCTTGGGCGAATCCTCTCCCCTAGGAGATGCTGCACTTGAGAAGCTTGGCTGGATGCTCCGTCTAGGTTTCCCTTTATTTAATTTCCTACCTCCCTTTGTATAACTCAAAATTCCTTTTCCTCCTCTACAGCAGCCCCCTCCCTCTGCTGGAGGAAGTTTGGTGGATCCCCACTGTTGGCATTGCTCAGCTGACCCAAAGCCTAGCCCTGGTGCACCCCCCTACCCCACTGGAGTTGGCATTGTGTGGCTTTGGCGCAGATGGCAGAGCAGAGATCAGGGCACAGAACAAGGACAGCATGATACCAAAGGGCTTAGCTTGAAGCCTGGCATGATCCCTCTGCACACGGCGCTATGCCCAGGTGCATTCGGCCCAGCGAGATTTGTGGGGCGGAGGTTAGAATGGACCCTGCTAGTTCTTGTCCTGTTTTCTCATGGGCTGAATACAGCTGCCCAGGCTTGTCTGAGTCCCTTGTCTAGTTCTGCCAGAGGCAGGGCTCTCCTGGGTAAGGCTGGCGTGCAGGAAGGAACGTGACGTGGGGGGTAACTTGCCCACCAGGGCCTGCGTTGGTCCAGCTCTTGGGCTGAGCAGATCTAGCTGCCCATGGGGTGTCCTTTCGGCCATACTAGCTGCGCTTCTAACCCCCCTCTGCGCAGGCTGTAAATATCTGAGAACAAAGGCTCAGTGCTCCTTTCCCTTTCATCAACGTGCCAGTGCAGGGATCTCAGCAGCCAGTGAGATCAGAATCGGGCCCAGAGTGGAAGGTGTGGGTGGGCTGAAATCCTAGGACCGCTCTGCAGTTAGATGGGTGTGGGACTCCTCCCGCTGCTCGAGTCTCTTCCCCTGGGCTAGTATCCACCTGGGGAGTGAGCAGGGTAATTTTATCCCTAGTGTGGCTGGGCTATTTATCCACGGAGCTGAGCTCACTCCAGATGCTGCTCTCCTGGATAAGACGAGTTGCTGCTGGGGACAGAGCATGGGTGACGCCGGCGCTATAGTCTCCCCTCCCACCTCCCCTCTCTTGTGGGGATAAACCAAATTCAATCCAGCACCTTCCCAAACACTACATTCTCCATCGACCCACCCCCACATGCTTATATTTGAGGGTATGGCTACACTTACAGTTATACAGCGCTGGGAGTTACAGCTGTCTTTGTACAGCTGTGTAGGGAAAGCGCTGCAGTGTGGCCACACTAACAGCTACCAGCGCTGCAGTGTGGCCGCATTTGCAGCGCTGTTGGCAGTGGTGCATTGTGGGCAGCTATCCCAGCGTTCAAGTGGCTGCAACATGCTTTTCAGAAGAGGGGGATTGGGGTGGAGTGTGACAGGGAGCGTGGGGGAGACAGAGAGTAGTGGATTTTTTTGAGGCGACACTGTGTCATCTCCCTGCCTTGCAAGTTCTAAGGACTAGAAGATACACAGCACCAACCTGCAATCAATTTAAAAGTTTCGAGCCCTCCCCCCACCCCTCTCTTATTCACTAAATGCAAATTACGCACTCCTAAATAGCCTTCAGACCACATAAGCAGCTGCTCAACACGAACTCCCCCCTCCCCCTCTGCCATGTGACTTCTCTCTTCGAGCAAACAGCTGTGAACCTTCCAAAGCAATTCCCCTGCCTGCCTCCGCTCGATCGAGCAAACAGGAGCTGTGTTTTGTTTTTTAGATAAGCAGCTCGGGGGAGCTCGGAGTTCAGCCACTCTTCCGGTCTGTTGTGAGCAGGCATTCTGGGATACCTCCTAATACCCTGGAGGCCAATAACAGCGCTTTTGGTGGCCACACTTGATGAGCAGTGCTGCATCCACCAGCGCTGCAATCGTTACACCCTAAGCAGACCAGGTGTACAGCCAGCGCTGCAGCCAGGGAGTTGCAGCGCTGGATGTGCCTTGCAGGTGTGGACAGTTACTAAGTTGCAGCGCTGTAAACCCACCACCAGCGCTGCAACTCTCCAGTGTAGCCAAGCCCTCAGGTTGAACGGGTGCTGTGCAATTCTTGTTCCTTGATCTGTCCCTATGTGGCTGATTTCCGTGCCGTACCCATACACAGCGGCAGTAGGTGTGAGTAAAAGCTGCCTGACTGCATACCCTGCCAGCGCAAGCCAAAAAAAGCACAAGAACAGGCAGCTAAATTGTTTAATGCCCTTCCTGGCTTCCCTTTTTCAACCACTGTTCCTGTGGTCCTGTTAGCTGATTTGGGTGAAACTCCAGCTGGCGAGGCCGTGTAAGGAGGATTAGCTCTTTGCGTGTTTAATGCTGGCCTGGAGCTGAGACTTTCTTTGTGCATGTGGTTTGGAGGGGTGGGGGGGAGTGCACTTGTTTGTATTACAGTAGCATCTAGCAGTGCTCTGATCCTGGAGCAGGGCCCCGTTGCACTAGGTTTACAGTCCAAGTATAGTGCAAGAGACAACAGGTGCATACAGCCAGGGAAAGCTCATGGAAACACGGTGAGGCTGGGTAGTAGGATAAGCAGTGGGCTTAGCACAACATCTAGTCAACAAGAATCCCACGGCTGAGATTTTTTTCCAGGCCTTGTGTCCCCTCAGACCTGGGGCTAGAAGAACCCAAAGAAGCAGGGAATGGCAGGGGGGACAGGACTTTGTAACCTTTCTTCTGCAGACACTCGAGTAAACCCTTTGCTGTGGGAACCACGCACCCAGGCCAACTGGTCTCTCCAGTGCTCTTGTGGCAAACCAGCAGCCACTTTTTCCCTCTGGGACTAGCAAGACCCCTCCTCCAGCTCTGTTTCAAATCGGGGGCTCAACGCGGCCTTAACAGTGGAGCTGCCACTTGCTCCTCCATAATAATGCCTCGCTGCCCTGTAGTGCTTCTCCTCTTGAATTATTTTCACGACTGCAGCGCCTTGGATGCCCAGTTAGGGAGCAGGATCTTGATGCGCTTTGCAAAGGTGGTCAGAATCCTCCTTGTTTTACAGATGGGGGGGAGGCAGCTTGGGGCACCCAGAGGTGCAATGACTTGCCCAAGGTCACTCAGTAGGCCAGTGGCAGAGCCAGGAATTAAACCCAGGTCTCTTGAATCCTATCTTGTCCCTTTCCACTCTGAGGAGTGAGGTGAAACATTCACTCATGCTCCACCCCCTCTCCACCCTGGCAGCTTCATGAACTCTGCAGCTTTCCATGCTGCCCCCTGTGTTTCCACTATTTTTAGCCTTAAGGGAGGAGGGGTTCACCCCTCTGCTGATACAGGGAAGGAAGTTTACACCTTCACAATGCAGGGGCTGGCTCACCCAGGGCAGCCCTATGCTGGGCCTCTGCTTCAAAGCTCCCTACGGGGCTTCACAAGAGCCCAGAATAGCCAGGCCATAAGAATACCCCACCCTACCCTGTGTGAGACTCCTGGGCAGGGCCGTCCTTAGGCATAGGCAGAATAGGCGACGGCGTAGGGCCTCACTCTCCCTGAGGGCACCACTCTCCAGGCAGCCCAGGATATGTCTACATCTACAATTTTGTAGCGCTGGTTGTTACAGCTGTATTAGTACAGCTGTATAGGGCCAGCACTGCAGAGTGGCCACACTTACAGCAACCAGCGCTGCAAGTGGTGTTAGATGTGGCCACACTGCAGCGCTGTTGGGCGGCTTCAAGGGGGGTTCGGGGAACGCGAGAGCAAACCGCGGGAAAGCAGGTCTCCTTCCCCGGTTTTGCTCCAGTGTTCCCCGAGCAAGCCGGTCTCCTCCCCCGCGGTTTGCTCTCGCGTTCCCCAAACCCCCCTACAAACAGCGGGGAAGGAGACCTGCTTGCTCGGGGGTGCGGGGAAGGAGACCTACTTGCACGGGGGTTCGGGGAACGCGAGAGCAAACCGGGGAAGGAGATCTGCTTCCCCGCGGTTTGCTCTCGCGTTCCCCGAACCCCCCTGCAAACCGCTGGGAAGGAGACCCGCTTGGGGGGGGATTCGGAGAACACCGGAGCAAACCGCGGGGAAGGATACCTGCTTGATTACCAGAGAGGTATCCTCAGGTATGCTGGGATACCTGCTTATTCCACGGAGGTCAAAAAAAGCGCTGGTGAGTGTCTACACTTGATCACCAGCGCTGGATCCTCTACACCCGAGACAAAACGGGAGTACGGCCAGCGCTGCAAACAGGGAGTTGCAGCGCTGGTGATGCCCTGCAGATGTGTACACCTCCTAAGCTGCAGCGCTGTAACCCCCTCACCAGCGCTGCAACTTTGTGATGTAGACAAGCCCCCAGACAGTGTAGAAGCAGGGCTGCTGGGTCCTAGAGAGAGCCGAATGCAGCACAGTCTGAGGAATGGGATTGGCTGCTGGGGTCTCTGGGAAGGGGAGGGGGTGGGGGTTGGGGAAGGAGCTCACCTGTGAGTGTGACTCTTTCCCCCCCGGCTGAGGTGAGGTGAGACAGGCTCTGTGGCTCTGGAACCAGTATCCTTTGTTGTCTCCCATAACATCCATTCTTCTCCCTCCTGCCCACGGAGCACCCCCTCCTTTCTCCCTCCTCCCCAGGAGCACCCCTCTCTCTCTCCTCCCTCCCCTCCGTCAGGGCTGGGTTGGGTGAGTGTGATGAACTGGGAATGTTCCTAATGTTTTCTCTGAATACTGTGTTGGTGCCTCAGTGTCCCCATAGCAGTTCTTAAGTATCTGGCAGAGCAAAGGGCCAGTGCACCTAAATGCCTGACACTCTGTCTCCTAGCAACTGATGGCCTGGGCCCCTCCCTCTGCAAAGATGCCAGCTGAAGGTGTTTGGAGACAAAGAGGTCAGGTGACCTCCTGGCCCGGGAAAGGAGCTGAGCAGAGAGGAGGGGTTGTTAGGCTGGAGCTGGCTGAGGGGAGACCTGGGGGTTTGGCTCACTGCCCCCAGAATGGACCCGGCCGAGGGGTCCAGTTCTCTGTATCTACAAGCTTTGTTTTAGACCCTGTTCCTGTCATCAAATAAACCTCTGTTTTACTGGCTGGCTAAGAGTCATGTCTGACTGCAAAGTTGGGGTGCAGGACCCGGTGGCTTCCCCAGGACCCCGCTGGGGTGGACTCGCTGTGGGAAGCGCACGGAGGGGCAGAGGATGCTGAATGCTCCAAGGAGAGACCCAGGAGGTGAAGCCGTGTGAGCTGCTTGCCCTGAACAAGTCTGCTCCAAGGGAGAGGAGGCTCCCCAAAGTCCTGACTGGCTTGGTGGGGAGCAGTTCCAGAGCATCGCCCGGGGACTCCATGACAGTGAGGTGCTGCGGGGGAGGGGAGGCTGGCTACCTGCTGAGGAATGAAAGTGAAAGTAACTCACTTCCTGGGCAGCGAGCCGGGATTGGAATGTCACACAGGGCTGGGTTGGGGTTAGCCAGATGTGTGGAAAAATCAGGACAAGGGGTTGGGGTAGATATCCCTATTTTATAGAGCCATTCCTGATATTTGGGGTCTTTTTCTTATATAGGCTCCTTTTACCCCCCCACCCCCCACTGCTTGTCCTGATTTTTCACACTTGTTGTCTGGTCACTCTAAGTGGGGGTAATTGGTGCCTATATAAGACAAAGCCCCAAATATCAGGACTGGCCCTATAAAATCAGGACATCTGGATCTGGCCACCCGAGCTGGGGAGTGCCTCTCCCCCGGGCTGGCAGCTGCCAGCGATTCGTCTCATCCGGGGGAAGCTGCACAGGGCAAGATGAGCTGCTGTGGCTCCATGGGTGACCTGTCTGAGATCAGATGCTGTGCTAACTTCACCATGGTCCGTAAGGCTGGTGGTGGTGCCCATTGGCGTGTGATTGCACCTGAGGGTTTGCTGCTGCTGTTGTCACTCTGCACCCCAAGAGGTGGATTTTGGGGTCTATTGCAGCTGTTGGACCAGCGGGCTGGGGGGTGAGCCAAGCATGAAAGCAGTACTGTGTTGCCATTTAGATTGTCATTTAACAACTTTGTTTGCCAAAAATTCTTGCTAACAATCCTGAATCCAATTTCAATTAAAAAAAAAAATCAATATCTTAGCCAAAAACAGAAAATTAAGTTGTTGACAATTATTAGTGACAGGTTTGGTTTGAGGCAGGGAGTGGGCCAGTTTTCATCAGAGAAACAAAAAATGTTGACTGACTTTCCTATAGCCTGTTACTCCTGATAAGAGCCCTCCAACAACTGTAATATGCTCATCTCCTTATTAGTGTATAAAGCAGGGGTCGGCAACCTACGGAACACGTGTCAAAGGTGACAGGTGAGCTGATTTTTGATGGTATGCAGCAGCAGGCTGAGCGGCTCAGCCCATCACTGCTCTGGGGTTCCGGCTGCTGCCCTATTGCCAGCTGGGATACCAGCCATCGGCCCCACTCAGCACCTGCTGCTGGCCTGGGGACCCCCAAGGAACCCCAGGCTGGCAGTGGGCTGAGCAGGCCAGCTGAACCACTCAACCTGCTATCAGCCTGGGGTTCCATTCACTCAGCCGGCAGCGGGCTGAGTGGGCTGGTGGCAGGCTGAGCAGGGCCGGTGGGGGGTTGAGTGGCTCAGTCTGCTGCCAGTCTGGGGTGCCAGCAGCACTCAGCCTACTGCTACTCTGGGGTTCCGGCTGCCGGCCCCTTGCCAGTCAGGAGCTCAGCCACCAGCCCCACTCTGCCTCTTGCCAGCCTGGGTGAGCAGAATCCCAGGCTGGTAGCGGGCTGAGGGGGGGTTGGCGGCCGGGATCCTGGCTGGCAGGAGTTGGTGGTCAGAACCCCAGACCAGCAGCAGGCTGAGCAGGGCCTGGGATCCTTGTCTAGGGTTCCAGCCACCAACCCGCTGCCGGTTTGGGTTTCATTTACTCAGCTGGCAGTGGCCCGAGCAGGACCGGTGGCCAAGACCTCAGATAATAACAATAGTTTATTTATATAATATAGACATAGAGAGAAACCTTCTACAAACATTAAAATGTATTACTGGCACGAGAACCTTAAATTACAGTGAACTTGGCACACCACTTCTGAAAGGTTGCCGACCCCTGGTATAGAGTGACCATATGTTGTACTAAGATTCTCCTGCTTTTTTTTTTCCCTGTGAATCAGTATAACTTTTGCCAGCCCAGAATTTGGGCAGCCAATGTTTTACGTTTTCACAATGTTTTCTCCAATGTTCATAAAGTAAATACATAGTTAATATGAGTTAAAAAGGCCAGGGACACTTCTTTGTGAAGAATCTGTACAGCAGATCATGCCCATAAACGATCCAGAAAAGAAATTTGAGGTTGAATTTTTTAATGTTGTGATGGATAAAGCAGTATCTGCTGTTGATGAAAGGTTTAATACCTTGCAAGTACACCATGAACAGTTTGGATTTTTGTATGACATAACTAAATTCAACGAAATAGGAAAACAAGAGCAACTAATGACAAAGTGCAAGAACCTAGAGAGCCTCCTTAAGCACGGTGATAGTTTTGATTTAAATGGACTTGAAATGTACGAAGAATTGAGTACACTGTCATCAATGTTGCCACATGCAAAATCGGTGATGGACATTGCACAGTTTATTCATACCCGCAAACTTGTTGACATATATCCTAATGTGTACATTGCCACTCGTATTCTACTGACAATTCCTGTAACAGTAGCATCAGGAGAACGGAGTTTCTCAAAACTAAAGCTCATTAAAAACTATCTCCGCTCTACAATGAGTCAGGAACGCTTGACTGGTCTTGCTGTTCTTGCGATAGAACAAGACACGACTTTGTCTTTGTCATACGATGACATTATTACTGATTTTGCAGCCAAAAAAGCCAGAAAGATTGCTTTTAATTAAAAACAAATCTTTGTTTCAATACCTCTTCATATAAATTTCCAATAAAATTTTGATAAATTAAAAAATATATATTATTTGCATCATTCTGTCATATCAGAATTTTTTCTATAGTGCTGCTTCTTTAGTGCTAGTCCATCAGCATTACAGTGTGCTTAATTAAGTTAAACTGGTTTTAATAATGTGAATGTGGCAAGTTTTCCAATACTATAAGCTTATGTTTGTGTTGCTAAGAGCAGATCAGGCACAGGGGCACCAGTTTAATAATCTCACCTAGGGCACCATAAATCCTAAGGCCGGCCCTGCTCCTGGGGCACAGCTAGGCATGCAGGGGGCGCAGTCTCTCGGCTAGGGTCATTTCCCAGGGCAGCCATGACCTGCACTCCCTTCCTGGGGGGGCCATATCGTAATGATGCAGCGCAAAAAGCAAACACGTGTGTGCCGGCTGGGTGCTGAGTTGAGTTACCGGAGTTCAGCCCTTTTAAGGCCACAATTTCTGCCCATGCCCAACCCTGCTCTGTTGGGAGCCAAAGGCTGCTGCAGTCTCTCCCTGCTGTGTGTTGTTTCTTTCCTGGGTCTGGCTGATTGCTGGAGCTGGGGTGATCTCCAGCGTGAAATATCATTGCAGAGCTGTCTGCGTGCTGCAGGCATTTATCTCCCATAAAGTGTGGCCGAATCTCCGGCCATGGGAGGGCTTGTATGTGTGGAGACAGGTCTCATTAGTGAGAGACAAGCTGAAAATTTATTTCTTCCTTTTTCTCTGTGGCTTTGGCCAGAGCTGCCTGGGAATGAAAGGCTGGCCCAATCCCAGGGCTCGAATTCAGCTGCTTTCTCATTACGACTCTAAATTGACTCCTGACCCATCCAGACACAGTGTTCTCAGTCTGCCTGTGTGTAAATTGTTTACATCTCAACATAGGCACTGGTGAGGCAGAGGGGGAGGTTAATTGAGCAGAAATATTAATAGCTAGTTTTGAATCTTCTCTATACCGAGGGTCCTTTCCCACTCCCATCACAGGCAGTGGGAGTTGATCAGGTCCAACTTTGTTTACACAGAAACGTGACCCGTTTAGTTAAACTGGTGTAGCTGCTGGTGGGAGGCTCTTAAACTGGTTTGGGACTGACTTGCTTTGAGCTGGGAAGCCCTGGGGGTAGGCAACTTGCTAGATTCCTAAATCGCTGATTCAGTTTCTGTCCTGGGCCTAGAAGCTGAACAACCATCAGGTGCTCTTAGCTGAGATGAATTTATGCCAGTTCTCAGCCTTTGTCACATTGGACAGGTCCAGAGTCAGGCAAGATCCCACTACAGCTGGCAGTAACTTCATAGAATATCAGGGTTGGAAGGGACCTCAGGAGCTATCTAGTCCAACTCCCTGCTCAAAGCAGGACCAACAGCAACTAAATTATCCCAGCCAGGGCTTTATCAAGCCTGATCTTAAAAACCTCTAAGGAAGTAGATTCCACCACCTCCCTAGGTAACCCATTCCAGTGCTTCACCACCCTCCTAGTGAAATAGTGTTTCCTAATATCCCACCTAGACCTCCCGCACTGCAAATTGAGACCGTTGCTTCTTGTTCTGTCATCTGCCACCACTGAGAACTTGCTCCAGTCTCAGCAAGGAGACCAAGAATGAATGGGGCCTGGAGACCGAGCGGTTTTTCTCCGTTCGTGGCATGATCTCTTGTTCAGCACTGGAAGGGAAGATGCATCAGAAGCTTGCCCTGCTGCTGTGGGAGCCAAGACTTCAGAACTACCACTTAGTGGGAGGCTGGGTATGGCACTGGCACTCCGGAGATGTGAGTTCTAGCCCTGGCACTACCTTGGACACATCTCTGGGCCTCTGCTTCTCTCACTTCTGTCTATTTCAATTGTAAATAGATTCCTGGCAGGCACTGACTCTGACTGTGTAGTGTGAAAGTAGAATGAATTATATAGTAAGAATAGAAAGGATTAAAGAAATGCTGTCTGTACCTTTAAGCAAAACTGTTGGAATGCTGCAATCCAGGTGTCAGGAATACAGACATTAACATAGAACAATTGCACCGTTTAAGGGCAATTGGTGAAGTATTAGCCTTAGATCGATAACAGTTAGTAAGGAAATAGGATATGCATGCTGTGCCCCAGGTGAATTTTCCTGTTTTGCTTTCTTTGTCCCTTTGTCTAATTCCCGCTCTTTTATCTGTATAAATAAGACTGTTTGGGCCTTGCATGGCCACTCACATATTCTGAATGTTATTGGCAGAGCGCTGTGCTAATAAACAGAGTGGTCTGACAAATTGTGAGTCCTGATTCTAACTTTGACAATTTGGAGGCTCCACCGAGATGGCAACCATCTTCACTGGGGCTGTGATATTCCTGACTGTTTTTGTAGGATGACCGTGGCAGCCGGCACCTGGGCATTTGGCCCAAGCGGTCCTCCACTAGAGCGGAAAGGTGCCCAGCCACAGTGAGGTCTACGCCATCGAACCTGTTGGTTCCCACTCTGTTCTGGTAGGGGTCCCGGGATCTGACATCAGGAATCTGGTCAGGTAATTATTTCTGTGTTTTGTCCGGACTGAGGACTGTCCTGTCTCTGTGTCTATCTGTCCTCTTGTGGAGTGTTTGAGTCTGGGTGCCATCTCTGTCTGGGGATCGGCCGACCAAGGGGTTCCTGTCCCCGCGGTCTGAGTGAGTGGAATCTGCACAATCGCAGCCGCACCGCACTTTGGGTAAAACCCCTGGTGTGAAAGCATGGGCGATTGAGGCAGTAGTCTGTGGGCTCCTTTTGTGTGTTGCAGCGGGCATCGCTCTGATGAACCCGAATTTCCTTCTTGTGTGATTGGTGTGTGAAAGTCCTCCTGTACTGGTAACCAGACGTCTAAGTCAGGACAGTTCTCTAAATGAACGCCGGCTCATTTTATGTATTTAGGATGGGTCCAGACTCCTGTAAAAAGGGTCCAGACTCCTGTAAATTTCTGGGAAAATGGTCTAGGCTAACTCAGGGGGATCCCAAAACTCAGTGGCCACTGTTAAAATCTTGGAACAAAGACTGAGTGGACGTCTTAAAGGACAAACTCGGCCAACCTAAAACTAAATTGGCTAAAGGAGAGGTTAATTGTTTCATGCAGTGGTGGGAAGAGGCAAATCATAGATGCACAAAATCAAAACTGGCCTCTCTCAATTATTCAAATAAGTTAAAAGCTTTATTAAAAGCCTCCTCTCCCACCACTAGACCGAGCGCTCCTCTTTACCCCACTCTCCAATCATCCGGATTGATCCAACCCCCTTCATACTCCCATCTCATTGTAAAAATGACCAAAAAGCCCCTTGTTCTGTTCCCCTTTGTTGTCTGCCTCAAAAACTGATTCTTTAGTGTTCCACTTCCAATTCAGCAAGGAGGGTGGGCTCCTCAACTAGCCCCCACCCTTCCTTGTCCCTTTCCTTGAACACTTCTTTCAAAATTGTGAAGTGACCACAATAGCACTCACAAACGGTTCATGGGAGGAAGAAAAAAAAAAACAGTATCGGGCCCAGAAAAGCAGGCAAGCAACAGATAAAGAAACTGAAAAACAGGTTGAAAGCCCTAAGGGAATAGTGTTAGAAGTAAGAAAAGCAGTAAGTGCAGGCATGAACCCCTGGAACAATACCTAAAATGGTGAAATCTGAGGTGATAAAGGTGTCATTTTGGGACATAAACAAGTGATTTAAGTAAAGAGAGTGAAAAGTTAACTCTACAGAGGCTGGAGAGAATTAAGCAGTTAAACTTTGTGAAAATGTTAAAAAAGGACCATGTTAAAGAGAGAGAATTCTTGGTTTCTTTGCAGCCATTCTGAAGGGAAATGGGCCCTTTTCCAGAAGAGTGCCTGTAAATAATCCATATATATATACAGCTATGTAAAAACAAAACAGTGTAAAGGAATGTTAAGGAAAAGAAAATGTGTATGTATCTATGTCTGTGAAAATATGTAAAGTTCTAAGAATCTAAACCAGCACATCTGGTTTGTAAAACTCCTGTTTTGTAGAGATGATAAATTGATTTTGTTTTTTTTTGTTTTTAATGCCACTACAAATTCATTTGACTCTAATTCAAAGTTGCAAAACTGACAGACCTTTTTGCAAGACACAGGCAATTAGTGTTGTTTGGCTTTGGGATTTAGCATTTAACCCTTAAGGTGTAACTTCATTCTTTACAAAAATTAAAATCTTTTAAATAAAGACCAAGTCATGGCTGCAATAGGGCAGTCAAAATCAGGAGAATAGGTAGAGATTCTGGAGTCTTTTTGTTTGTTTGCTTTGGTTTTTTTTGTAACAATAGCAGATAAGAGCTGTAATGAAAGAATAAGAAATTAACAGTGACCCTCTGAAGCAACAGCAGAGGTGAGGTGCACAAAAAAAAGAAAAGAAAAAGAAGCAATGTTAAAAACACTGAGCCTTAAATGGCTCTGTGTAATCAGACTGTCACTTTGATAAGGATACATGAAACTCTGTGAGAACAAAAGAAACAGTTACACCTTATGTAAAAATTGATATGGCTAATGTTTTTGAAAAGTTATAGTATAGAAAGAATGTGCATTTTCCCTGGGACATGTGCAGTGTATATTGTAGAAAGGTGAGAACTGCCAGCACAAAAGCAGCTGCAAATAAAGAACATACCTGGTCAGCAAACAAATTGCCTACATAAAAGGCATGGTATAACAAGATACCTTTAATAGATTTGATGCTAACGTTATTGTTAATATTAAACATTAAAATAACTTTAATGTTAGTAAGTACCCCTGTAACAACTTGTAGTGTGTATGATTTTTGGAAAGATCCTTTAAAGTAATATGGTAATGATGCTTCTCAGCTATTACCTGTGAATAAACTTAAAGCTTAACACAGCAGGAAAAACATTAAAAACTTGGTCTGCTATATAAGAGGAAAAACTTGAGGTACACCACCTCATGAATTTAATAACTAAACAGTGGAATAACTTCCGCATAACCCTTAAAAAGTAGAACCCATTAAACCTGGCCTGCCTATAGAACAAAAACCACAAGAAATAAGGGGGTAATTCCTCTGTTTTGCCTGCAGTCAGGAAGGGTATTTGTAAAAGAATGGAATCTTTAAGCAATAGTCAATGCCACCCCAAAAGGGGTAGAAAAATGTTCTTTTTGTCTTTCAGATAATCCAAAGTGTTGGGTCTAAACTTTTGGTGAACTTTGGAGCCAAAAAACACCCAGACTGGCCGTCTCTGCATAATCCTTTCTGAACCTTTTTTTGAACAAAGCACTGACCTGCAAACTACTCATGACACCCCCTTCCTCAAGTAGCCATTAGCCTTTTTATCTCTATGCATTTACTTGTTAAACTTGCTCTTCCTGTAAAATCTTGATTGATTATGCATGACCATTATCTTTTATTAATCACTTTGTTTACTTCTGTGTATAAATATTGATGCTCACCCCTAATAAAGGGGCCACACTTATTCTAAAGCTTTGGGGTTAGTGTGAGCCCGTTGATCAACGCATTTGTGTCTGGTCTCTGACAGAATTGTGGGCCCATATTCCAACTCCGCACAACCTCGGGTGTTGGAGAGGTGAGTGAGGACTTGCTTTATTACCTAACAATTTGGGGGCTCGTCCGGGATTCCTTCTGGTGCGGTACCTCTGTCCAGTGGTCGGACCACTCATATATGAATTGGCAAGGCGCCACAGGAGATTTCTCCTAGCCAATTCAATATTGAGGGTCGTGTATTGGACAGCAGGGTAACGCCAGTTGGAGGGCTCCTGTCAGACACCATGGGTCAAGGGACTAGCGTGCCTCTTGAGAGTCCGTTGGGGATTGTAAATAAGTTATGGAACGAAGGGAAACTCCCAGTACAGACAGGAATGTCTAGGAAGAAGTTGTACACACTATGTGTAAGGAATTGGACTGGGTATACCGCGGTATTGGCCGACTCGGAGATGAGGTGGCCTTCGTATGGCTCTTTCGAACAGGCTGCCTTAAGAGGAGTAAAGAGCCAGATCGAAAAAGACCATCCGGGACAGTTATGTTACTGGTTTTGTTGGGACACAGCAGCAGAGCTGTGGAAATCTTTAAAAATTATGGCAGTCAGGTACTCTCCCGAGAGTGAACCCCCTCCAGGTTATTTCGATGAAGGGTGTAGACCACGGCGTGTTTTTGACCTCGTCAGCTGGTCCCCTCTGCACCTGCCCCTATTCCTCCGCAGGGGAACTCTCTCCTTGTAGCAGAGGGGAATCTGCAGGATCCCAGATTGGAATTTGTGCAGAAGGATGAGGAGGAATTGGACGGGCAAACCTCGGGAGGAGTAGTTACTAGGCTTAGGTCCAAGCAGGTACAGCAGGGTGCATGCCCCCCCCCTGAGGATAGCCCAGAGGATGTTCTCTGTCAAATCTCTTGCGAATAATAAAAGTATGGTTATAGAGATGCCTTTACAGGTGCACGATCAACCCTTATATGAGCAATGATGGACGATTGCAACATGCTAGTATTGTGGAATATAAAGGATGGCTAGAATGGGATTTGAAAGAGTGGGGACAGTTGTCAGGGTCTTTTGGGGAAAATCCCCGAAAGATCATAGAACTTCTAGAAAGATTGTTTTTAAGTTATAATCCTACTTATACGGATGTGGATCAGTTGTTAAGTAGAGTTTTGACTGGAGAAGAACGTAGTAGATTGGGGATGGCAGAAAGGACATGGGGAAGATAGCAATGCAGCTAATGTTACTTGGATGGATAGGCGGGATCTGGCCGTGGCTGGAATCCCCTAGACTGGACTCAGCTAAGGCTGACTCAGCTGCGAACAGATAGAGAGCGATTGTTAGAGAGACTCAAGGAAATGGCTCGCCGCTCGCCTAATCAGGCTAAGTCATGCAGATCGGCAGGAATCTGATGAGGCCGCCCAGAAAGTTCTGGTCGAGGCTATTGGAGGGGGCCCGAATGTTCACTCAGATGGATCCTGAGAGAGAAGCAGACCACCCTACTCTTATTTCATTTTTTGTGAATCAGTCGGTGCCCCTGTAAGGGATTACTTCTTAAAGTTTCGCCCTGGTTGGGGAGGTGAGTCAGTCACTTCAGTGTTGGAAGTAGCTGATTTTGCCTGGGAGAAAGAAAGGGAAAGTAGTAAAAAGAAAGAGAAAAGGAAGAATATAAGCTGATGGCTTTAGCTTTTCACGGTGGTGTTCGAGGCAAAGGCCGTGGCCGTGGCAGGGGATTCCAGGGTGCCCGGGGAAGAGGGTCCTGGCGACCCCAGCCATCAGGAAATTGTTTTCAGTGCGGACAGCCTGGTCACTTTAAACGTGAATGCCCCTGGGGACGCCCAGAGGGTCTGGTTGCATCCGCAGATGCTTATACAAGTGAGGAATACACCCCTGCACCACCAGCTCAGCCCATTCCCCAGGCCTGGATCAACTACGGGAAACAGCAGCAGCCGCAGCAAACTCAGCCTCCTCAATGACGGTACCCCGGGGCGAAGGCAAACAATGTGATGGTCTTATTTCCTTAATGTCTTTAGCCGGCTCCTTTCTCACTTTCTGCCCTCCCAGCAAAGAGCCTCGTTAAACCTTTCAGTCCAGGACTGCCTGTCTCTTTCCTCATTGATACTGGGGCTACTTTCTCTCTTTTAAATCATGCCCCCTCTCCCTGGCTATCCTCTGAGGTTAAAACTGCGACTGGGGTGGAGGGCAACCCACAGTCTCTGGGACTCACTTTGCCTTTGAATGTTATTTATGCTGATAAATGTTTTTTCTCACCGTTTTCTTTTTTCCCCAGCTTGTCCGATCCCTTTGATGGGCCGGGATTTACTCTGTAAGCTTGAGGCTACTTTAACCTGCACTCCTGAAGGGGTAGGATTATTGATGACAGTATTAGGAGATTCGGCCCCTACTCAGGGTAATTGGGAAACACCTCTCTCTCTCTCCCCTGACCTCACTGACTTGCCTTCAACCCTCTGGGGAATTTCTGACACTGATGTTGGCCTGCTCCTTTCGGCAGAGCCCGTAAGGATTCAGGTAAAGCCTTCCTTAACCCCCCCGTCAGTCCCTCAATACCCCCTGTCGCTGGAAGCCCGGGAGGGCATCCGCCCCATTATCGAGGGATTCATTGCGCAAAAGCTAGTCCGCCCTCAGCGCACTCCCTGTAACACCCCTATACTGCCTGTCAAAAAGCCTCCTAAAAAGGACGGAGACCCTGTTCGTTGGCGCTTTGTACAGGATCTACGAGTTGTTAATCAGTATGTGGTCCCTCTTCATGCAGTAGTTCCTGACCCAGCTACTATCATCAGCCAAATCCCTTGGGATGCTGAGTGGTTCACTGTTATTGACTTAAAATCAGCTTTTTTCAGCATTCCTGTGCACCCAGACTCTCAGTATCTCTTTGGTTTCACCTGGGAGGGACAAAGTTATGTCTGGCAACGACTTCCTCAAGGCTACAGAGACAGCCCCACGATTTTCAGCCAGTGCCTCCGCCACGACTTGGAAGGTTTCACCAGTCCGCAGGGATCCACATTGGTCCTATACGTAGATGACATCCTATTAGGTAATCGCGAAGAAGCTGCCCTCCGCATCGATGGTAAGGCACTTTTATTATACCTACACACCAGAGGCCACAAGGTAGACCCTAAAAAGATTCAGTGGGTCTCACAGAAGGTCCGATATCTGGGCTTCCTGTTAACCCCAGAAGGAAGACAGATGGACCCAGCCCGCATAAAGACTATTCAAAACTGCCTCTACCGAACACCAAGAAACAACTTCGAGGTTTCTTAGGATTAATTGGCTTCTGTCGCCCCTGGTTGCCGTTCTGCGGGGAGGTTAAGCAAACCGCTCCACCGACTCACTGCTAACCTTGCTCCTGACCCTTTGCAGTGGTCCCCGGACACTATTCAAGCCTTTCAGTTACTCAAGGACAGTGTGGCCTCCTCCATGTCTCTCCGCCCCCCCAATTACAGCAAACCCTTTCACCTTTTGTCCACGAGAGGGGCGGAATTGCTAGTGGTGTCCTTACCCAGCTGAGCGGGCCCCACCATTTCCCGCTTGCTTTTACTCTCAGCAAATCGACCCTGTCGCTCAGGGAACCCCATCCTGCACCCGGACTCTGGCAGCAGCTGCCCTGCTGATCACAAAGGCAAAGAGCCTAACCTGGGTCATTTTACCACGGTTTGGACCTCTCATTGCCTTGTCAGCCCTTCTGCGTAGGGGCACAACCCAAGTCTTTTCGGCCCATCGTCAGCAACAGCTAGAGGCCGAACTCTTAGAAGACACTAACCTACTTTTTGAAAGGTGTGGACCCCTTAATCCAGCTACCTTGCTTCCTGACCTGCCAGTCCCCCAGGACCAGCACGACTGTGTGGAAGTAGTTTACAGCATCTTACAGATAAGAGACAACCTGTTTGACGTGCCACTGGACAACCCCGATTGCATCCTCTTCTCGGACGGAAGCTCCTTCTATGTTGATGGCAAGCGTTTCACTGGTTATGCTGTCACCTCTGAATGGGACATCAAGAGGCCGCCTCACTGCCAGGCAACTGGGGAGCCCAAGCCGCTGAACTCTATGCCCTGGCCCGAGCTTGCCAGTTGGCCGCTGGTAAGACAGTTACCATTTTTACTGATAGCAAATATGCTTTTTGGAGTTGTGCAATTGTATATCCACCTCTGGGAAGTTTCGAGGTTTCCAGACAGCTGCCGGTAAACCCATTCAGCACCTCCCCCTCATCCACAAGCTTTTGGACGCCCTCCAAAAACCCTCCGTCCTGGCTGTAGTTCACTGCCGGGCCCATACTAAAGATAGCAGCCCCGTACCCGTGGGAATGCCCTGGCTGACCGCCTCCGCCAAGAAGGCTGCCACCTACCTTTAGCCATGCCCACATTGGCTATTGCAACCTCCTCCTTTACTCCACCGCACCCCGTACCAGTACCCGCTGCTGAAACTAAAATCATGGGAAAGCCTCGGGGCCACTCTGGTCAAAGGGACCTGGCTTATGCCAGATGGCGAGCCTGCCTCCCTCGCTCCACATACCCTGTGGCAGTTCGCTGGCACCATGATAAAGGGGGTCACTACGGCACGCACGCCCTCGTGGACACTATCGCTCGCTTTTGGTATGCTCCAGGCATTCAACCTATTGCCTATCAATAGTGAAAGCATGCAGCACATGTCAGCGTAATGGACCTGCTCCACCTCTTAACAAAATTAAGGGTGGAAGACCTCCGCCTGCTGCTCCATTTTCAACATCTTCAAATTGATTTTGTAGATATGCCAAAGCTTTTTGGGAAAAAGCACCTCCTTGTTTGGTTTGCCCTCTGACTTCCTGGGTCGAAGCTTTTCCTACTGCTAATTGTACTGCTGCCACAGTGGCGAAGATTCTCCTTAGAGATATTGTACCCCGTTTTGGCATCCCTCTTGTGCTCGACTCAGATCGCGGACCTCACTTACTGGTCATGTCCTTGGCCATTTAGAACAAGGACTGGGCATTTCACACTCCTTTCATACACCCTACCACCCCCAGTCTAGCGGGAAAGTTGAGCGTATGAATAGGGAACTTAAGTTTACATTGGCTAAATACTGTCAGGAAACAGGATTAAAGTGGCCCTCAGGTACTTCCCTTGGTCCTGTTTCACCTTCGTACTCGCCCAACCCGCGCATTGGGATTATCCCCCTTTGAACTGCTCTATGGACACCCCCCTTTCAAAGGCGGGGCGCTACCACGTGCTGATGTTTCACTATTGGGAGGGATCATATGACTGCGTGTCAGTTTCTCTCCCTACAGGCTCGCCTCCGTACCCTTTGGAAGCCTCGCAGTTTTCCCAGACCGTGCGCTGGAGGAACAAATCCACCCGTTCCAACCAGGGGACTTCGTCTGGGCCAAAAAGTTCGTTCGTGACGACACCCTCCAGCCAAGGTTTACTGGACCCCACCAGGTTCTTTTGACAACCCAGACTGCAGTGTTCCTGGAAGGACGCAAATCTTGGATCCACCTATCCCACGTCAAGGCCAGCCGTAGTGGACCACAGTGACGGACCAGCAGCTCTTGTCACCACTGAGGAACTGCCTTCGACCAGTGGACAGCTTACCTCTCTCAGACATTAGACTTAATTAACTCGAAAAAAAATGAGAGGACCCTTTATTCTGACAACTGTATGTTTTTTATGCTTTTCAGTTATTTTCTGCTTCATGAAGATAATCGCTTTATTAGATATTCCCACGAGGTTTAAAACTCGTATTTTAGGAAATAGAAGTGATTGCTGGGTATGTACTCATTTCCAGTAAATGCAGCACAGGGACTCCCCTTCACACCCATTCCCCTAACCACTGCTAATATGACTTGGATGCCACCGACTAGAATAAAAGATCCAGTCCAACCCAATCTTACATGGGACAAAACAGAAGTGCCAATTAACAAATATCTCAGGGTAACCAATCAAACAGGATCACTGTGTTTTGTAAAGAAAAAGGGTCAACTTTTGTGGGAACAAGTAAATGCAACATATATTTTAATGGCACCGCCTTTAGTAAAAATCTTGGCTTCAAGCCTTGCGCATCCCACTTATCCCATATGTGGATCCCTCACCCCGATCCAACCTTTTCAACTTTTTCATGGAGGGGCAGGTTTCAGAGTCAGTTTTTAAAAAGCCCTGCTCAGATCTCGAAGGTGTCCAACTAATTGTTAAAGGATACACAATTGCCTTCTACAACTGCTCAAGCAGTATACACTGCCCTTTGAGGACAACACTACCAAATTGTGCCTCTGCAGTTCACACAACGATCCCTCCTGCGTTACCAGGGGAACAGTGGTACAACGGGTGGTGGGTTACCTCCTACTTTGAAAAATGGAATACCCAAACGCATTATATGGAACATACTGGTGTGCGGGCCCAAGGCTTATTATTTTCTCTCCCCTGATTGGGCAGGGTCATGTTATTTGGCATGGCTAGCACCGCCTTCTCGGATCTCCCTCACTCCCCCTCATTTTCCCCACGTTCGTAACATCCGTGAAACTGACAGAGATATTAATCCTCGTGATGGTTTGTCCTGGCAGCGGTGGGCTGGTCACACTAGCTTGAAGGGTGCCATCATCCGTCTACAGGGACTATTAGAATCTTTGACCAATGAAACTGCAACCCTATTTGAGAACCAGGCCGGGAACTGTCCCAGCTGCGCCAGTTGGCTTTGCAAACAGAATGGCTTTAGATATGATGTTAGCAGCCCAGGGAGGAACTTGCGCCCTCATAAATGAAGAATGCTGTGTTTTTGTAAATGACACCTACTCTGACACTTTTCAACGTACCAAAACACCTAAGGGAAATGGCTAAAAACTACTCCTCTGGCCAGCCACCTTATGATTGGTGGGGAGCCTTATGGAATTGGCTGCCCGGATTTGGGTGGGTTAAAACCTCTTGGTGGGTGTTGTTGGGGCCATGGTAGTCCTTATAATACTGTGTTGCTGTATTCAGTGTGTCCCCTCCCTCATAAACTCATGTAAGTCAGTTTATTCTTTTCCCACTTCAGCTAAAGCCTTACTCTCTTCGAATTGGCCCAGGCTGAAATTGCCAAGCGGCCCTTGAGATCTTGAAATAGGGTGTAGCTTTTTGATTAATAGTTATCTCAAAGCTACAAATGGAGGAATGTTGGGTCTAAACTTTTGGTGAACTTTGGAGCCAAAAAACACCCAGACTGGCCGTCTCTGCATAATCCTTTCTGAACCTTTTTTGAACAAACACTGACCTGCAAACTACTCATGACACCCCCTTCCTCAAGTAGCCATTAGCCTTTTATCTCTATGCATTTACTTGTTAAACTTGCTCTTCCTGTAAAATCTTGATTGATTATGCATGACCATTATCTTTTATTAATCACTTTGTTTACTTCTGTGTATAAATATTGATGCTCCACCCCTAATAAGGGGCCACACTTATTCTAAAGCTTTGGGTTTAGTGTGAGCCCGTTGATCAACGCATTTGTGTCTGTCTCTGACAGAATTGTGGGCCCATATTCCAACTCCGCACAACCTCGGGTGTTGGAGAGGTGAGTGAGGACTTGCTTTATTACCTACAAAAGTACTGTATAATGGACTATGTGTATGTGTTAATTCTGGGGGGAAAAGTGTTTAAAAGTGTTAGCAACTTACCAGAAGACAAATGTAATGTAATGTAAGTATTGTGGTCGTACCATAATCACATTTACTATTTGCCACAACAACAACGACACCAAAAGAGTCTCAGCTTACTGTAAGCACTGATTTAGTTGAGTTCTCTATCAATCTTAGCATTGAATGGCAAACAGTTACCAATCACCTGTTAAAAGGTAAAAAGGTAACATAGTTCCTAGTAAAAAAAAATGTGGAAAACTGACCATTCATATTATACACGCAAATGGGGATATGTTAAGAATTGCCACTACAGAAAAACATCATAGCTTACCATTGGTATAACATATTTTCTGGATGGTTTCCCACAACTACTGGCATACTAATGTTACTACCCCTAATTGTGTTTTTGGTTTTAAATTGTATGTGTTTAACTGAAATGTTTAAAATGTGCTGGTGGATAAAACAAATGTGTGCAAAGCTAAAGCCACAGGCCCAAATCATCTCCCAGTATTTTCTATTACATAGACTAAATAAGAAGTGACACTGGCGATTAATAATCTTAGTGTCAAAAGGGGGATATGTAGGAGCAGGATTTTTAGGATTTTATAATGTCCCATAAGAATTACAGTATAATTTATTTCATCCTGCTAGCCACCTATTTTAAATACCAGAAAGAAATGACCCTCTGGGACTATAAGATTCTGTTTTCCCATATGCATTACAAATTGGGCCCTCTCTAACTCTTTGTTTTAAGATTTAGGTAGTAAGAGACAGGATTCCCTATTGTGTCTATGTTAAATAAATTTAGAGAAACATTGAGGCCTGGGTCTCAATGTAAATTTTCTTAGTTATCAATTGTAAAACTTAGCAAGGTTTAATTTGCAATGCTTTTTTTGTTCTATATAAAATACTACTGTTTGTATTCTCAATCTATTTGTGTGAATGAGGAATGTATGCATCAGGAAAAGATAAGGTGTGAAGGCCATTGTTACAGCCAGAGTCAAGGGGACGGCTGTTAACTGTCTGGCCTCAGAGTGGATACATGCTTCGCAGTGTAAGAATGCACAGACCCCAGTGAACCATCATCACCTCAGGACCACGCAGAGTCCAATTTTTTGACTCCAGAAGAAGATGTACAGGAACAGCCTGCAATACCTTACAATCTACGCTCTCGTAAGGGTTGCCAGAAGCAGATGACTACATAAAGCAAGGCCCAAGAAGAAGCAGTAGTGAGCCTAGCGCCTGCTGCCTGGTGGACATAAAACTGTGACTGCAGTTCCTCAGTTGAGGTTGTCAGAACCAGAAGGGCCCTGCCTCCAACATGCACCTCTGGTGGTGCCTGTTCTTCGTCTGCTGGTGTCTAAGGTCTGGGGAGTCCACAATGACAATTCTTTTATCCAGCAGCAAGTGTGGATAGCTCAGACCCTTATTATTTCTAAATGCTGGGTCCTGCAGCCACATCCCAGTCCACTCTCAACTGGTGTTCCTGTCCTGGCTATCCCACTCATTCCCCAGACCTCACTGGAGGACCTTGTCTGTTTAACACAGTATGGAACAGTAATGACACCTGGCAAGAGGCTATTGGCAGTTCCTTTACCCCACTTGGGGGAGCAATACACCAGGCAAAAAAGGCCTCCTAAGTAGTTAAATAATGGCAAATAAAACCAGAGAAAGTTTAAGAGCCCTGGCCAAAGAACAGGGGCGATCGGACAGGTGGCCCTCCAGAACCGTCAGGCATTGGACATAGTGCTGGCGGCCAAAGGAGGGACCTGTGCTCTCACTGGAAACAATGTTGTGTGTTTATACAATACCAATGAGGGTATAGATCGCTATAGCCACTTAGAAACAAATCACATATCTTCCCCATGAAGAGTCGAGTTCTTATGGAAGTGGCTAAGTACCTGTTCAATTTCTCTGGCATAGGAAACTGGTTGTTTCAGGGAGCCCTAACTAACCTGTTTGGAATCTTAGTGATTTTTGTATGCTTTCGTTAATCTCCTGTTGTATACCGAATTGTGTCACCCAGATGACTGCCCCAAAACAGAGTGCTAATATGATGATTTTGAATATCGCTGTATGAACTAAGAGATAAGGAACGGAAAATTTGTGGAACTCAGTAAGGTTGGTCATGGCGTACGCCTGACCCAAAGGAGGGATTGTGAAAGTAGAATGAAATTATATAGTAAGAATAGAAAGGATTAAAGAAATGCTGTCTGTCCTTTAAGCAAAACTGTTGGAATGCTGCAATCCAGGTGTCAGGAATACAGACATTAACACAGAACAATTGCCCTTTTAAGGGCAATTGGTGAAGTATTAGCCTTAGATCGATAACAGTTAGTAAGGAAGTAGGATATGCATGCTGTGCCCCAGGTGAATTTTCCAGTTTTGCTTTCTTTGTCCCTTTGTCTAATTCCCGCTCTTTATCTGTATAATATAGACTGTTGGACCTTGCATGGCACTCACATATTCTGAATGTTATTGGCAGAGCGCTGCGCTAATAAACAGAGTGGTCTGACAAATTGTGAGTCTGATTCTAACTTTGACAGTAGCTAGGGTGGCAAGATAGTAAGTGTAAAAGATGGGGACAGGGGGTGGGGAATAATAGGTGCCTATATCAGAAAAAGCCCCCAAAATCGGTACTGTCCCTATAACATCAGGACATCTGGTCACCCCATGTGCAGCACCCAACACAATGGGGCCAGGTCTCAGCTGGGATGGCTAGCTGCCGCCGATGCAATCACCTGGCACTTTCCCCACCATAAAATTCACACTGCGGTGTTTAAAATCTCCAGCACTGAAATGACACTGGGTTTTTTTTTGTTTCATGCATGAATCTACTACCGTGATGAGGAGTATGGCTATAAACACCTTGACCTTGGCACGGTGCGGTAGAAAGAGACTTCTTAAGACACAGCTGCGGCCTCCGAGTGCTTGTGGCTGATTTAAAGGGATGGGAATGGTATCCAGTTCCCTGATAAGGCCTTTATTTGCTTTGGTCCTGGCTGCAGCAACATCGCTGTCCTGTTCTATGGCCGGGGAAGCGTCGCCAGCTGCGAGCGTCTGACTCAGCAAAAAGCAGGTACAGTATTGGGGGTTTGACAATGTCAAATTAAATTTCCTTAGGCAAATACAGTATGCAGCAAAATCAAGTGAAGTGCAGGGAGAAATTGAATTAGCTAATTCGGTTAAGGCTGGGTGCAGGGTGTAAGATAGAGGACGGGCAGCAAGGTGGCAGGGACAGGGTGCATGGTCATAAGGCTCTGGTTCCTCCCATCAATCCTTTGAAGTCCATTTTGCTCTGTCATTTCACACCAGCTGTGCGAAGGGCCAGGCTGCTGGATCCTGTCTGACCTCACACGTGCAACTGTACTAGCTGGGATGTGGAACCTTCTGCCACTTGCCTCCTTGGGTTTACGACTGTCTGAGGGTCCAGGTTCGCTGCTGCTTGTTCAGCTTGTGTGAAGTGAGTCTGTGGGTTCTCAGCCTGGAGGAGGAAGTCTCACCATCCACTCCCCCCATTTAATAGCTTAAGAGGCTAGGAGGGGACCGTTCAGTTCTGAAGGGTTCCAATAACTCGGGGCTGAACATGATCAAGTCAGGCCACAAGCTGCACCTCAGTTGTCTATCTCACCAGCGGGGCTACAGGATGAAAGTCTGGGAATTTCACCCTGACGAGAACCTCTCCAAAGCAAAGGCAGGCTCGTTGGTGGGTGCAGAAAGCAGGGGAACCTCGATCAGCGTCCTTGCTGCCCACCTTCAAGAGTTTCACAGCTACCGGCACCATAGTCGGGGTCTAACCAAAAGGCCACATCCAGTGTTCATAAAGCAGGACTGGGTAGTTCATGCCACTTGTTTGGCTCCAGCTTGGAAGACCCTCTAGGAGGCTCTTTGGGTGGATTTATTAGGAACTGGATTAAGACCCACCAGGAACAGCCAACAGGAAAGCCGTGGGGGTGGCAGTAGCTGCACTGGTACCAATTAGACACCTCTCCTGCACTTGTTGGCCCATTCTGGGGTAGTGACAGCCTCTAGCCCTGTATAGAAAAGAACATTGCTCTCAGCTGCTGGAGGAAAACCAAGGAAGCTGAACAGCAGCTGCGGCTCTGTTATCTGTGCCCTGGGTGTGAACCCCAGGCTCAAGAGAGGAAACTTGCACTCCCTGGTTCTCCCTAGGTCCCCCCCCTCCCCCAGGCCTCTCTCTCCACTGCCACACAGTCAAAAAAAAAAAAAAAAAAGTGCAAAGTACTTCCCTTAGGAAGGAAAAATCAAATGCCCAACTTCGCAAATGAGAATAACAGGGTAGGCGGCAGTACGACGGGAAAGGGTCCGGGCCGATAGTGGTCACAAATGGAATGAGTCAGAAATATGATGCGGTTGCTCATAAGGCTAATCTCAGCCAGGGGTGTGTTAACGGACTCTCGTATGTGAGATGGGGGAGGTAATCGTCCCTCTGTGTTTTTGGCACTGGTGAGGCCTCACTTGGAGTATTGTGTCTAATTCTGGGTGCCACGTTTTAGGAAAGATGTGGACAACTTGGAGAGAGCAACAAAATAATCCAAGGTTTAGAAAACCTGACCTGTGAGGGAAAAGGTGAACAGGGGACCTGTACAGGCTTGAGGAAAGCAGACTGACGGGGAACCTAAGAAGTCTTCAAATCTGTTAAGAGCAGTTATAAAGAGGACAGGGGTCAGTTGTTCTCCAGGTGCACTGAAGGTAGGACAAGAGGCAAGGGGCTTCATCTGCAACAAGAGAGATATAGGTTAGAAAGCAGGAGAAACTTCTGACCTCTAAGGGTAGTTGAGAACTGGAAAAGCTCCCAAGGGCAGAAGCTCTTTAAAAGTGGGGACCCACCGGTGCCCAAACCATAACCCCTTCCCCCCCTGTTCAAGTGCCCCTGTCCAAGAGAGGTTGGAGAATCCCAGCACTGGAGGTTTTAAGAACAGGTTGGACAAACACCTGTCCAGGCTGGTGCAGATTTACTTGGTCCTGTCTCAATGCAGGGAGATGGATGGAGATGACCTCTCAGGGTCCAGCCCTACGTTCCTAGGCTTCTGGGCACTCCCGGCCCCTCCCGCACTCACTTCCAAAAGCTCTCCTGCTTTGAAACCCCTTTGATCTGGGCTCTGAAAAGGCACTTAGCGGTGGGAGTCCTCTCGAGGGGTCGGGCTTTCAGCTTCTGGCTCTGCCATTGTCTTCAGAGCAGCTATGTGTGTAGGAGTCGGCGCTTGGCCCCCGGCACTTCTGTTCTGCTTTCTCCGCTTTACTTTTATCTGTCGCTCTTGGTCTCATTTTGATCTTTCCCCACTCGCTCTCCTGTCTCCCCTTGTCTGACCTGCTCTCTCTGGGCCAGATCCGAGTGGCCTCTTCTCCCCCTGGCCACTTGGTGGGCTTGGCCACTTGAATGGGAGTTTGCTGCTCGGGATCGGGCCCCCACTATCATTTGTGCTCCCTGTTTGTCTTGTCCCCATCTCTTTGCTCTTGTGAGCCTGGCATTGATTTTAAATAGATCAAACTGACAGCCCTGGCTCTGGCAGCTCTGTTCCATCTGCCACCTGGCCAAGCTTGCCTTCATCTGCCGTAACAGCATCTCCGGCTGCACTTGGACAAGGATCCCAGCCAAGCTATGCACTCTGGCTCTGTTAGCCATGGTGGGGGGATGGAGATGCTTGCATACAGCTCCCTCTCCCTCAAAATTCAGTGTCCTGGGCCTCGCTGGATTGTGGATAACACGTGAGTGCCAACGAACTGCCCCTCTATGGCACCCCTTAGACCCAGCCACACCCATCCCCCTCTCCTGCTGCAATGCAATGGTCCTCTGGCGTGATTCAGCATTAGTGGGCTGCAGCTGCCGACCGCCAGCCAGCCTGCCTCAGCCACGCTGCAGGGGCTAGCTCCTCTCCCAGAGCCCGGCATGCACTTGTGCCTGTCTGTGGTACCTAAGCTCTTCAGTCTCTAGAGTATTTATCCTCTCACGCCCCTAGGGGCAGGGCAGGGCTGTTTTCTCTCTCTGTCCAAGGGGGATACGAGGCAAGCAGAAGCTAAGTGACTTGCCCAGGGTCATGTGGGAAGTCTGTGGCAGAGCAGGAATTGCTCCTTGGGCTTTCTTCTGCACCCAGGCTAATGCCCTGGCTACCACTTCCAACAGCTGCCAATGCAGACTCACAGGGAGAAGCTATGTAGCCTAGGGAATAGGAAACATGAAGACCTGGGTTCTAATGCCAGCTCTGCTGTTGTGTGATAGTCACAGCACCCTTTTGGTGCCTCTTTCCTCCCCCAGGCTTCATTCTTTGTCTTGTCTGTTTAGAACGTCAGCTGTTGGGGCAGGGACCGTCTCACTCTGTGGTTGTACAGCACCCAGCACCCCGGGGGCTTGATCTCCCATGGAGCTGTTAGGCTCTGCCACAAATAAATAATGAGGCTCATGGAAACCAGTGGGACAATCCATGTGCTCAAAAACTCTACTGGATCGAGGCCACCCCCCGCACAGTCAGACACCCTGGCAAATGCACACTTGAGTTGCGCGCGCACATACACACACACCAGTGCTAGTCACACACACCCACAGCCCTATGTTTCTATGATATGCAATCCAGCAGCCACACCAAGCAACTCATGCTCACAGGTACACAACACAGCGCCCACACCCTACTTACAAAGACAAAAGGAATACAACATGTCCTTTGTCTTTCTCTAGCCTTTCCTGAGCTCTTTTTCCTTCTGCTCTCTCCTGTAGCTCTTGCCTTTCTCACCTCTTAAACCCCCCACCCCACATCCACATTCACTTGGAAACCCTGTCAGCATAAAGCTGTGAGCCCAGAAGTCAAACTCCAGGGGAACATAAGGGGAAGTTTCTGAAACTGAATTAAAACAGCAGAACTAATAATGAATTTGGGATTTCAGACAGTGCCTTTTCATCCAGTTAGAGCCTGAGGTTTGGACGAAAGGATTGTGCAAACTATATAGGCACACTGCACTGCAAGGGGGTTACAGTTCCCATCCCTGCAATACACCTACTTCTGGGGTGGAATGTGGTGGCTGAACTACTTAGTGTGGGAAGGGAATTTCACTAGCCTGCAAGTTGGGAGGCAGAACGTGCTACCCCAGCGTGAATTTAGCTGGGACACAGGATAACATCCCTTTAGGGGCTCTTTAAATAACCACAACTGGCCACCCTCTTGCTTTGAAGTCTCAGCCCAAGGACAGCATCTCAAAAAGCACAGCATCACCCTGGGACAGGGCTGGCTTTAGGAAGTGCGGGGCCCAATTCGAACATTTTCGGCGGGGCCCTGGCAGGATGACTTAAAAAAAAAAAAAAAAAAGACATGTAAAAACAGCGCCTTTTATTTCTTCCTTGTATTATTTGCTTTCCATAACTCTATAAATAACAACAAAATTATATATTATGAACATTTGTGTCATATATTATAAATATCAAGTTGTTTAAGAGGAACTTTATTGTACACCTCAGGCAGGGCAGGGGGTGCAGGGCTGGGCTGCAGGCAGGGGGTGTGGGTGCAGGGGGTGTGGGTACAGGGGGTACAACTCACCCTGTATGGTAAGTGCCCCCGCCTCCTCCTCCCTCCCCTGGGGTAGCAGCAGCAGCTGCCTGGGGCTTGGGGGCTATTAAAGGGCCCGGGGCTCCCCTGCTTCCTACTGCCCCGGCCCTTTAAATATCCAAGGGAGCCCTGGGGAAGCGGTGGGGGCTCCAGCAGCTATTTAAAGGACGGGGGGTGTAGAAGCAACGGGAGCCCCAGACTTTTTAAATAGCCCCCTGAGCCCTGCAGCCCTACCCCAGGGCTCCAGCAGTGGGGCTCTGGTGGCAATTTAAAGGGCCTGGGGCTCCAGCCTTTTAAATTGCCCCCGGGAAGCTGGGCCATGCCTGTGCGGGTGTGCCAGCTCTTGCCAGTATGCTGTACCGGGGCTTGGGCGAGGGGCCCTCTTAGGTGTGGGGCCCTATTCAGTATCTTCATTAATGATCTGGACGATGGTATGGACTGCACCCTCAGCAAATCTGCAGATGATGCTAAACACTGGGAGGAGTGGTAGATACACTGGAGGGTAGGGATAGGATACAGAAGGACCTAGACTAATTAGAGAATTGGGCTAGAGAAATCTGATGAGGTTCAACAAGGACAAAGTGCAGAGTCCTACACTTAGGACAGAAGAATCCCATGCACTGCTACAGGGTGGGGACTAAGTGGCTAGGCAGCAGTTCTGCATAAAAGAACCTACAGGTTACAGAAAGAACAGGAGTACTTGTGGCACTTAGAGTACGTCTAAACTACCCACCAGATTGGTGGGGTAGCGATTGATCTATCGGGGATCGATTTATCATGTGTAGTGTGGAACGATAAATCAATCCCCCATCGCTCTCCTGTCGACTGCTGAACTCCAGCTTGGCGAGAGTGCGGAAGCAAAGTCGACGGGGGAGCTGCGGCCATCGATCCCGCGCTGCAAGGGGACCGAAGTAAGTGATATCTAAATCGTGCTAAGATACGTCGACTTCAAGCTACGCTATTCTCATAGCTGAAGTTCCATATCGTATAGCGATTTCCCCCCCCAGTGTAGACCAGGCCTTAGAGACTAACAATTTTATTGTAGGTTAAGTGTTCATGGGCTACAGCCCACTTCATCGGATGCATAGAATGGAACATATAGTGAGAAGATATAGGTAATACAGAGAACATGAAAAGGTTGGGAGTTGCCCACCACTCTGAGACTAGTTAATTAGAGAGAAAACTTTTGTAGTGATAATCAAGATAGCCCATTACAGACAGTTTGACAAAAAGGTGTGAGAATACTTAATGTGGGGAAAATACATTCAATGTGTGTAAATCGCTGAGCCTGTTAGTGTGTGTCCTAGTTTCCCTGGAGAGATGGAACCAGCATTTACTGTACAATGGGCCTGAGCTTGATTATCCAAGGAGTAATAGGCTTAAGGTGCAGTGGGAGAGGTCTTGGTTGGATATTAGGAAAACACTATTTCACTAGGACGGGTGGTGAAGCACTGGAATGGGGTTACCTTGGGAGGTGGTGGAATCTCCTTCCTTAGAGTTTTTAAAGGTCAGCCTGACAAGCCCTGGCTGGGGATGATTTAGTTGTGTTGGTCCTGCTTTGAGTAGGGGGTTGACTAAATGAACCTCCGAGGTCCCTTCCAACCCTGATATTTTATATTCTACCCCATTTTGACCTGCAGTGGAGGCAGGAGTAGGTTTACATTTGGGGTTAGCCTGAATATAAAGGGGGTTCCCTCTGGAATAGGAGGTCAGTGTCCACTGCCTGCAGGGGGCTTTGCAGCAGATCCCTTGTATTATTTAAAATGGGGGCTTTCTGCATTATTTTTCCCTCTGCTGACAGGGCAGGAATATTTGAGCTATTAGCTTGTGTCCTAGTTTCCTGGAGATATGGAACATTCTGAGTGGCTCGCACCTTCTTGTATTGCTGTGCAAACACCTCGGAGTCGGGGCTGAGGGTGGGCACACATGGCGGGGGATTTATCCAGAGGGAGGAGGTGTTTGTGTCTCTCTCATTGCATTGCCGAATGCAGCCTCCTTCCTGCTCGCGGGTTCCATGTTTGCTTTGCCCGGAGCTGTTGCAGTGATTTGACTAGATGATGATTTATTTGGCATCGGCTGATGATCTAACCACCATAACCTGGATTTCAGAAGTGCTACTTCCCATGCAGGGCTAGATAACTCAAATCCTTTCACCTCCTAAACTTGCTGGGGCTAACTCAAGGCTGAAACCTATGCCCCTGGGGAGGGGGGGCCCTGTGTGAAATGATTTTGTTGGTCTCCACCCATATCCAGTGGGCAGGGATTGGTTTCAAATCATGGCCATGGTTTGGGAATGAGGTCAAGCCCTGCATGGATCCTGGAGACTCGACACCTCTCCTGTTGCATTGGGTCGGTCTCTCCTGGGCAAGGCTGAGGCACGTGGGTGGGACGAATTCCGTCGCTGTCCTTGCTCTGTGAGTAATAAGAAACGGACAAAGGGCATCTTTCCTGAGCCTGAAATTCATGCCCGGTGTGGCACAGAGCTAGGGCCCCGGCCTGGCTTTAAGCCATCTGTGAGGACAGCCCTATTGGATGTAAAGTCCACAAGGAGGAGAAGCAGACTGAGCAAGTCCAAGTCCTCCCTACGCTGCATACGTCAAGTGCGGTCTGGATTGAAGCACAAAGGCTGCTGCTGGCGTCTTTGCTCAGCAGCAGAGGTGAGTTGGGCAGGGATAGATGATGTGTGCATTGCTAAGGTAGGCTGAGGCCAATGGCAGACTGTGACCAATAGGAAGGGTGCTTTCTTGGGGCCAGACCCTTCGCTAGTGTAAATTCTCAGGAGCAAACTCTTGGCTGGAGCCGCTTTTGCACCCAGTTGAAAAGAACTGGAATTCAGGCAGCCCCAGTCCCACCTAGCCGGTGCAAACTGCATTGTGCAGGGCCCTGGGCAATCTCTTAACTTTAGCCAAAAGGTGGGCAGACTACAGCCCGTGGGCCACATCTGGCCCATGGGACTGTCCTGTCTGGTCTCATAGCTCCTGGCCAGGAGGCTAGCCCCCGGCCCCTCCCCTGCAGCCTCAACTCACAGGCCGGCGCAATGTTCTGGGCGGTGGGGCTGCGACCTCTTGCAGGGCAGCACAGCTGCAGGCCCGGTGCTCTGTGGCATGGCTGGCTCCAGCTGGGCAGCATGGCTGCCTGTCCTGGTGCTCTGGGCAGCGCGCCTGTAGTGCCGCCGGCCACCGGGCTCCAGGCAGCGTGGTAAGAGGGCAGGGAGCAGGGGGGGTTGGATAGAGGGCAGAGAAGTTCAGGGTGAAGGTCAGGGGGCAGGGATGTGGATAAAGGGCAGGGAACAGAGGTGTTGGATGGGGCAGGGGTCCTGAGGGGCAGTCAGGAATGAGAGGAGGGGTTGGATGGGGTGGCGGGGGGCAGTCAGGGGCAGGGGTTCTGGGAGCAGTCAGGGGACAGGGAAAAGGGTTGGTTGGATGGGGCAGGAGTCCCGGGGGGGGGGAGAAGCAGAGGGGCTTGGATAGGGGGCGGGGGCTGGGCCCTCGCTGTTTGGGGAGGCACAGCCTCCCCTAACGGTCTCTCCATACAATTTTGGAAACCCTATGTGGTCCTCGGGCCAAAAAGTTTGCCCTCCCCTGCCTTAGCCATTTGTCGTGCTTTAAAAGCCACTAATGTGCGAATGCTCCACTGTTTCATCCCCCGCTGTCTGATGCAGAATAACGGTGTCATTGAACACACCAGTCGTACCTTGTACTCCACTTGCTCGAAAGCCAGGGAACATGCAATCAATCAGGGTTCACAGAGCAAAATTCAGTGGCACTTAGTGGAAACCAAATTGCACTTCAGGCAGATGCTGGAGAAGCTCTGTCCTCAGCAGGTTGCTGTCTTACACACACACTCAAATGGAAACCCCACCGTGTAACTTTGAACCCTGGTCTTCAGCACCCCATGAACAGGCTGGTATTATTTGAGCCAAAGGAGTATCTCCTTAGGTAGTAGCAGTCGTAGGCTATTATCCCTTAAGTGGCCCAAACGCTAGAGGGCAACTGGGTGAGCTTTAGCCAGCATAGCAGTTGCACTGAGTGAACATAGGAGGGCAGGACATTATCACCCATGAACCCAGGCAAGGGTGTCACAGCTGCAGGCATGTCTAGATTCTTTCTCGCCATGGTCTATGAGCACCTAATGTTACCTATGCAGGGTTGATTGGCCTAGTTCTAACCCCCACCCTGGCATCAACCCTGAGGCTGCTAATCCTGCCCAGTGGTGTGATGGGGCCAGCAAAGGCGTCTGTGGCCTCTGACCTGTTCAGATGTGGCACCGGGGATAGTGCCAGCATGTAGCACTTGGCTTTTCGAACAGTCTCACCTCTGCTTGGGGCAGAAAGAGATACCGAGGAAAAGGGACTTTGACTATGTGACCCCTGGCAGCCACAGCAAAGATGAAACCCCAGGGGTTCTGGGCTCTGGTTGCTAGAGCAACCCTGTGCCCTGAGCTGCAGTTCTGCGCTTTGGGGATGGTCAGAACAGCTGTGGGGAGGCCTGTATCTGTGCCTCCGATTCACACAGGGCTTAATATCAGGCTAGCCCCCAGTATAACACCGACTCCTGTCTCCACTGCAGTCAGTGGCAAAGGGCTCTCCTGGAGCCACATCAGCTGCTGCTTTTAAGCACCTCCAGCAGCCTCGGATTACCTGCCGCCCCTGGGCCTTGTATACACGCAGAGCTATGAGGGTGTGATTTAAAACAGATTCAGTGAAACTGGTGCCGCAGGCTGCGTGGATGCTGTTGGGTCTTGGTTTAAACAAGGTGGGTTCCAGCTTAGTTCACGTTATCTGGGAACTGGCATAATTGGTTTCTGAGCCACTTTCATCCAAAATAATAACCCCCTCACTCATATCCAGCGCTCTTCATTGGCAGATCTCAAAGGGTCATTTGGCTCATTTTACAAGGGGAAAACTGAGGCATAGAGCAGGGAAGGGGTGTGTGCAAAGTCACCTAGGAATAGAACTCCAGTCTCCAGAGGCTCCATGATGTACCCATTAGGCCATACTGCCACCTGCGGCTATAGGCCAGTGCAGAGAGACACCCTAGTTTCCTGTCACCCACTGTTTCTGGATCACATTGGGGGTGCCATGAGTCATTCCACCTCCCTACACACACACACTGCGTCGGCGCCTCTCACATTTGTTTTTCTCTCAGACACCTTCACGTGCCAGAGCAGAGAAACGTTCAAAATCACAAAACCATTGCAATAATCCAGCGTCACTCTCGGCAGCCCGTAGGGCACCGCGCACACACAGCTATGATAGAGGCAGGGGTCAGAGCCCGACTGCAGCTGGTTCCCTCCTGCCCCCAATCCGGGGTGGTGGTGTGCCACTGGGCTAGAGAATATCAAGGGGGGTGGGGACACACCTGCTGTGGGGGGGGGTGAGGGGGTGAGGCAGGGGCTGTGAGCACCCCCCTGCGCTCTGTTCTCTACATGTCGCTTTGCACTGGTTTAGCTAAACTCCTTCTACCCGTGTGCTTCAGCAAGAGTCAATTTCTGAGTATTAGGGGTTAAGAGGAGAACTACCTAGGTATTAGGTATAATGTGAATGTGTGTATGTATAGGTATTAGGTATAATGTGTGTGTATAAGAATTAAGATATTAGTTATTAGTCATAAATTATCATAATAAATGTGGCATCTTTGCCTTGTCCCCTTTAATAAGATCCTGCTGGTTTTTACTGGTCTAATATAATTGGTGTAACATGGTTCTACTGGACACCATTTTCCCAGGCTGCAGCAGCTGTAGCATGTGCAGGGATTTCTTTAACCAACTCCAGTGTCCCTGGGCCGTCCCGTGTCCAAGCTCCATGTGGACGTGTGATTGCAAATCATGTAGACGCATGTGAGCCAGATCAGAGCTAGCTGGGATATGTTGAGCCGGGCTGCAGCCATACCCATACACTGGAGACATCACACCGAACAGGGCTCCATGCAGCAGGTGACAGCTTCACGCCTCTGGCTTGGAGTGGCCATGGTGGCAGCCTTAGGTAGGATGAGGCCTTTGAGCAGGACGAACCCCTGAGCTCCATTGAAAAGCTTTTCTTTTGGACACAACTTGATGCAACTCTTCACTGGGGATGTGTAGAGCCAAAAGCAGGAGCTGCTCTAGCTTGAGCTGAAGAACCGAGCTGTGCAGCTGGGGGGTGAGGACACACTTGCAGTGGGTCAGGTGCAGAGCGGGACCGGGATACGTGCTGACCAGTGGAGTACAGAGATCATCTGCAGCAGCGTAAATTCCAGCACCTCTGGGCTAAAAACGGACATGGTTTAGCCTCGGTGAAGACCCACCATTGTGGCTGTGGGCTGGGCCTGGAGCGTGGTTGAAAGTGGCCTTGATTATTGTTTTAAGTGGCTACTGGCTCTGGGGTGCTTCCCTTTTAAAACAGAGGTTGCGTTTTCGAAAAGTTGGTGTTTGTTATGATAAAGGTGGTGAACGTTTCACCACGGCCCTCGTATTGCAGGGGGATGCTGCAGTTGGCAAGGAGAGGCACTGACAGAGGTGCGGGGGGCCTCAGGCCTGGGATAGCAGGGGGTATTTGCAGGGCAGGACACAGGGGCGGTGGCAGAGCGGTGGGGGGCAGCCCAGGGCTGGATCAGCAGGCAGCGTCCACCTCAGGATTGTAAAGCATGGGGTGTGGCCAGGAGCAACTTGCCCACCCTGTGGCATGTGCCAGCCAATGCCAGAGGGTCCCTCTCATTTGCCAAAGGCCAAATGTAACCCTTGATTTTATAATCCTGGGCTGCAAAAAAAAAAAAAGGAGGGGGAGCAGGAAAGTTTTAAGACTCCAGCGCTTCCTTACATGGGTGCCTCCCCCCTGCAAATCGTTCTGCCTCGCAAGGCTGGAGCCCTGTGTGATTGTGACCGGACTCTCCCCTGGTCTGCTGTACCCCACAGGTGGCAACTTCACCCCATCAGCCCTGCAGCCAGGTGTCAACAGCAGCTGTCTGAGCAAGCGATTCCTCTCCTCCCGCGTGGGATTACTATGGCAACACTGCGCTGGGGAAAACAAACCTGCCCTGAGCCGTGGAAACCCAGCTCATGTTCCCCATTAGCTGGTGAACAAGCCAATGCTTGATGAGCTGTGCCTCGCAGGGAGAGGAATAGCTGACACCGGCGGATCCAAGAGTGCTGCCGCTGGAAACGCTTCCCCCCTCCACACACACAGAGTCTTCTCCCCTGTACCCGAGCCTGTTAAAACCTGTCCACGCAGAGAGCCCCACCTTCCTCCGCCGCAGTGGGCTGTGGGCTGGCTGGGCCATAGGAGGGCTGGGCTCTGTTGCCGGTTCTGCTGCGGGATGACCTTGGGCAAATTGTTGTATGGTCCCAGGCCTCAGTTTCCCCTGTCTGCTCTCAGCTGGGCCTGCCCGCTGCTTCGCTTATCACTGCTGGCAGGCTCTTGTGGTTCCGGCTGGCCTACTGAGACTGAGACAACCGTGCGTGTTGCATCCACACCCGATGCCCAGAATAATCTAGGCCTTCTCTGGACCCGGTGAGGGCCCTAATTCAGCAATGAGGGCTGATGCTTTGCTAGACAGAGAGATGCCAAGGTTTGCACTGATTCACTTCCTCACCGCCCACCTCAGCTTCCCCTTGTCTATGCTCGGGAGACCACCCAGAATTAAAGGCCCCTCAGCTAAGGAGGAGGAACCGCTAAGGCCAGGCTCCATTTGAGTGCGTGGGACGAGGAGAATAACTGGAATAGGAGTGAATTCAAAGGTTGAAAATCAGGGACCCAGAAGGAGACAGTGAGCAGAGACCCCCGGACAGTGCCCACCGCTCTTCAAAGGTGTCTCATGAATCATTGGCCACTGCCCAGAGGAACTCTGCCAAGATTGAACAAGGGAACAGAAATAGACCCTCCAGTCCAGCTTCCTCCTCCTGGAGCCATCTCGGCCAGCATCAGGAGAAGATCTGTGACCCCCCGCCCCCATGTGGACACACTTCTGTTGGTTTAAAGCTGGCTTATGATCCAGATCCAGATTTGGGCTGGGCTGGAGAGTCGATTCTGAACTCAAACAGAGCTAGGGGCTGTGGTTAGATGGTGCCATGTTCCCAGGAGCTGTTCCCTTGTGATCTGGTCCTAAAAAGTCTCCTCTTGTGAAGACAGTCCTTGCAAGCCCCATGGGGTCAGGTTTGTATTATTCCTTCCCTTTCAGGGAGAGGTAGTGTCATAACTTTCCTACTCAGATCTGAACCTTAGAGTTCAGAACATGAGAAGCTAGCATGAAACCTCCAAACTTAATTACCAGCTTGGATCTGATATCGCTGCCACCAGCCAGCAAATTCCAGTGTCTGGCTCACTCTGGTCTCCCCAAAATCTTCCCTGGGGGACCCCAAGACTCAGATGCCCTGAGTCTCACCTCAAAGGGAAATAACCCACTTCCCTTCCCCCTCTTTACCTCCTCCCAGATTTCCCCGCCCTGGGTACTCTAGGATATTCCCCGCTTCAAGTCCTTGAAACACAAGTACCGAGAGGTCAAATCTCTCTCTCCCCTCACCCAGAGAGTATGCAAAGTCAGGCTTAGTAAATCTAACACAAAGAGATTTTCCCCCTCCCTTCGTTCCTTGGCCTTAACCAGTGAAAAACTCAAACAGGTCTTAAAAAGAAAGCTTTATATAAAAAGAAAGAAAAAAGACATAAAAATGGTCTCTGTATCAAGGTGACAATATACAGGGTCAATTGCTTAAAAGAAAAAATGAATAAACAGCCTTATCCAAAAAGAATACAATTTAAAACATTCCAGCAACTACACACATGTAAATACAAAAAAATATATAAACCTATTGTCTTACTATCCTTGTACTTACAACTTGGAAACAGAAGCTTAGAAAGCCTGGAGATAGAGAGATCACTCTCAGAGCCGAGAGGGCCACCGAACCAAGACAAAGAACACCCACCCAAAAACTTCCCTCCCTTGACATTTGAAAAATCTTGTTTTCTGATTGGTCCTCTGGTCAGGTGTTTGGTTCCCTTTGTTAACCCTTTACAGGTAAAAGAACATTAACCCTTAGCTATCTGTTTATGACATGCCCCCCAAATCACAGACAGTGGGAAACCTCACTGGCGGTGATTTTTTTCCTAGAACTTTTGAAGAAACAGATTAATACAACACATGCACCTTTACATATACTATTAAGTGTGTAAACTACAAGACTTTTACATATGAAGGACAATATTTTAATCAGTGTATTCTGGGAAACTCTCACGGGAGAGTGCATCAGCTACTTTGTTAGAAGCCCCTGAAATGTGCTGAATTTCAAAATCAAAATATTGGAGAGCTAAACTCCAATGAAGAAGTTTCTTGTTGTTCCCCTTGGCAGTATGAAGCCACTTTAGCGCAGCATGGTCAGTTTGTAGCTGGAACCGCCGTCCCCAAACATATGGGCGTAGCTTTTCCAGGGCGTACACAATGGCATAGCATTCCTTTTTACTGACTGACTAGTGACTTTCCCTCTCAGACAGTTTCTTGCCGAGAAACACGACCACTGTCTTTTTTTCCCTTCATAGTAGACACCTTCAGGCCACTCAGCATAATCTCCCTGGACTGTAAACTGACAAACCTGTAAGTCTCTGGAATAGAAAGGCTTGAGAGAATTAACATGGTACACTCTGGGTTTTAGAGAGGAATTGGGAAATGCTATGAGGTAGTTAACAGCTCCCAGGCGCTCTTGGACCGTGAATGGCCCTTCCCATCATGCTTCCATCTTATGGGCCTGTTGCGCCTTCAAGACCATAACCTGGTCTCCTACCTTGAAGGAACATTCTCTGGTATGTTTGTCATACCAGGCCTTTTGCTCTTTCTGAGCATTTTTTAGGTTTTCTTTAGCAAGCGCTAAAGAGTGTCGGAGGGTGCTTTGTAGGTTGCTTACAAAGTCCAGAATGTTAGTTCCCGGAGAAGGCGTAAACCCCTCCCATTGCTGCTTCACCAACTGTAATGGCCCCTTAACCTTGTGGCCATACACAAATTCAAATGGTGAAAACCCTAAACTGGGATGTGGTACAGCCCTGTAGGCAAAAAGCAACTGCTGCAACACTAGGTCCCAATTATTGGAGTGTTCATTGATGAATTTACGTATCCTGGCCCCCAAAGTTCCATTAAACCTTTCCACCAGGCCATTGGTTTGATGGTGGTACGGGGTGGCAACCAAGTGATTCACCCCATGAGTTTCCCACAGTTCTTTTATGGTGCCTGCCAGGAAATTAGATCCTGAATCTGTAAGGATATCGGAGGGCCAACCTACCCTGGCAAAAATGTCTGTTAGTGCCTGGCACACAGCTTTAGCCCTGGTGTTGCCTAGAGCTACTGCTTCCGGCCATCGGGTCCACGAAAGTCAGTACGTACTGCTTTCCTCTGGGTGTCTTTTTTGGGAAAGGACCCAGAATATCCACAGCTACTCGCTGAAATAGGACCTCAATTATGGGGAGTGGCTGGAGAGGGGCCTTGACCTGGTCTTGGGGCTTTTCCACTCTTTGGCACACCTCACAAGACCGGACATACTTGGCAACGTCCCTGCCCATCCCCTCCCAGTGGAAGGACTTCCCCAGTCTGTCTTTGGTTCTGTTCACCCCAGCATGGTCACTGGGATGATCAAGGGCTAAACTTAAGAGCTTTCCCCGGTACTTTGTTGGAACCACCAACTGTTTTTGCGGCTGCCATTCTTCCCGGTGTCCACCAGAAAGAATTTCCTTGTATAAAAGTCCTTGGTCTATCACAAACCGGGATCAGTGAGCAGAGCTGAGAGGCGGTGGGGTGCTCCATGCCGCCGCGCAAGCTTTGTCAAGGCTGTCATCTGCTTTCTGCTCAGTCTGGAACTGTTTCCTTGAGGCTGGGGACACCAGTTCTTCCTCAGACTGTGGACTTGGGCTTGGTCCCTCTGGAAGCGATGTAGGTGATGGGGTTGTTTCCGTTGCTGGTGAACCGCTCTCCGGTGGTGCACCTGGGAGTATTTCAGGCTCTGGCTGAGCCTCTTCGGTATGGTTGTCTGTTGCTTCTGCCAGTTCTGGCTCGCTGGTGCCTTCTGGCGGTGAGGTTGAAGATGTGGTTGCGATTGCTGGCGTTGGTGCTGGTTTTGGGGGCTGTTCCAGATCCGGGCATGGAACTGGAGGTGCTGTGGCTGTTTCCGTTGTTGGCAGGGAATCCGGGTCCACTGCCTCTGTCTGGGTCTCTGGTAGCACAGATGGGTTTCCTGTGGACGGCTCAGGAACAGGAATGGGTCGGGAAGCTTGCCTGGTTTGGCTACGTGTAACCATTCCCACTCTTTTGGCCCGCTTCACCTGGATGGCCAAATCTTTCCCCAGTAGTATGGGGATGGAATAATTGTCATAGACTGCAAAAGTCCACATCCCTGACCAGCCTTTGTACTGGACAGGCAGTTCAGCTGTAGGCAAGTCTACAGCTTGTGACATGAAGGGGTAAATTGTCATTTGGGCCTCTGGGTTGATGAATTTGGGGTCCACGAAGGATTGGTGGATAGCTGACACTTGTGCCCCTGTGTCTCTCCACGCAGTAACCTTCTTTCTGCCCACTCTCAAATTTTCCCTTTGCTCCAAGGGTATTTGAGAGGCATCTGGGCCTGGGGATCTTTTGGGTGATGGTGGTGTAATGACTTGCACCCGGTTGGGGTTTTTTGGGCAGTTGGCCTTTATATGTCCCAGTTCATTACACTTAAAGCGTCTTCCAGCTGACTGGTCACTGGGTCGAGGTGGGTTACTGGAGACTGGTGAGGTGAAAGAATAGGATGTCTGTGGCTTTCCTTGGGTTGTAGGACGGGTCTTGGGTTGCCCTCGGTTGTAGGGTTTATTGTCGGTGTGCCCCCTGAGGTATTCATTCCCCTTGACGGTAGCTTTCTTGCTTTTTGCCACTTCCATCCATTTGGCTCCAATCTCCCCCGCCTCAGTGAGATTTTTGGGTTTTCCATCTTGTGTGTACCGTGTTATGTCCTCAGGAACACCATCCAAGAACTGCTCCATTTGTATGAGGAGGTGCAGTTCGTTCAAGGATTTAACATTGGTTCCTGATATCCAGGCCTCATAATTTTTCCCAATGTAGTAGGCGTGTCTGGGAAATGACACATCTGGTTTCCACTTTTGGGTTCTGAAACGCTGACGGGCATGATCTGGGGTTATCCCCATTCTGAATCTGGCCTTGGTTCGAAACAGTTTATAATCGTTCATTCTGTCCTTTGGCATTTCAGCCGCCACCTCTGCTAAGGGTCCACTGTGCTGTGACCTCAGCTCTACCATGTACTGGTCTTCAGGGATGCTGTACCCAAGACAGGCCCTTTCAAAATTTTCATCACCTGCCTTGTAGGTGGTAAATTTCTTGTGATGTGGAACAATCATTGGTGCAGGGTTGTTAGGATTGGCTGGAGCATCCTGCCTGGCCCACGCCAAGTCCATTTCATGCTTTCTCTCTTTTTCCCTCTCTTCACTCTGTTTTTGTTGTTTTTCCAGTTCTCGTTGGTGGGCTGCATCTTTGGCTTCTTGTTCTCTTTTATGGGCTGCCAGTTTGATGTTTTCTTCCCTTTCTTTCAGCTCCACCTCTTTTTCTCTTTTTTCCATTTGTCGCCTGTGGTCTGCTTCTTTGATTTGTGCCTCTGCCTCCATTTTTGCCTTGGCAGTCATGGTTACTGATTTCTTGTGTTGGGGTGCCCTCTGGTGTTTATTGTTTGAACTGCTGGCTCTCTGTTGTCTCCTGGGGTCTGCCTAGCAACAGTGCCTTTTTTTTTCTTCCTTTAGCTAATTTTTTAAATGTAAAGTAAACCAGAAAAACCACTTTATTTGCATGTGTGTTGTGCTGGGTACCTGACTCTCAATCGGAGTGCTATAGTTTAACAAAAGACCCTTTGTCAACCTTAATAGTTCCTTGCTTAATATGCAAGCCAAACTGCAACGAGAGAACAGAAAAAAAATTGTCTCTGGCTCCTTTTAAAACCAAACCCTTTCTCTCTGCTTAAAAGCCCTAGCAGAGAAAAAGAAAATAATATTCCTACTGGCTTCTGGATTTTTATCTTTCCACACCGCTGCCACTCATGTCATAACTTTCCTACTCAGATCTGAACCTTAGAGTTCAGAACATGAGAAGCTAGCATGAAACCTCCAAACTTAATTACCAGCTTGGATCTGATACCGCTGCCACCAGCCAGCAAATTCCAGTGTCTGGCTCACTCTGGTCTCCCCAAAACCTTCCCTGGGGGACCCCAAGACTCAGATGCCCTGAGTCTCACCTCAAAGGGAAATAACCCACTTCCCTTCCCCCTCTTACCTCCTCCCAGATTTCCCCGCCCTGGGTACTCTAGGATATTCCCTGCTTCAAGTCCTTGAAACACAAGTACTGAGAGATCAAATCTCTCTCTCCCCTCACCCAGAGAGTATGCAAAGTCAGGCTTAGTAAATCTAACACAAAGAGATTTTCCCCCTCCCTTCGTTCCTTGGCCTTAACCAGTGAAAAACTCAAACAGGTCTTAAAATGAAAGCTTTATATAAAAAAAAAGAAAAAAGACATAAAATTGGTCTCTGTATCAAGGTGGCAATATACAGGGTCAATTGCTTAAAAGAAAAAATGAATAAACAGCCTTATCCAAAAAGAATACAATTTAAAACATTCCAGCAACTACACACATGTAAATACAAAAAAAATATATAAACCTATTGTCTACTATCCTTGTACTTACAACTTGGAAACAGAAGCTTAGAAAGCCTGGAGAAAGAGAGATCACTCTCAGAGCTGAGAGGGCCACCGAACCAAGACAAAGAACACCCACCCAAAAACTTCCCTCCCTTGACATTTGAAAAATCTTGTTTTCTGATTGGTCCTCTGGTCAGGTGTTTGGTTCCCTTTGTTAACCCTTTACAGGTAAAAGAACATTAACCCTTAGCTATCTGTTTATGACAGGTAGAGAGGAAACTAATCTGGCCGAAGTCACAGCATGGGTCAGTGGCAGAATGGGGAATGGGGGTAGAAGGCCACGTCCTACCTGGAAGTCCTCTGCTGTGAACCATAGATTGGGCCTCCCTTCTAAGCATTAATCCACTGTCTCTTTTGGGAAGAGGTGGGGAGGGAAATGGAAGGGATTGTGGAAGTGAAAGGTTGGGCGATCAGATACCACAGTGATGGGTGCAATGGGAAACCCAAAGGTGGCTGGAGAGAAAACCCCCACCTGTGCCAGCTGCTATAGGTGATGAACAAGTTTAGACAGCAAAATCGATCTGACTCACTCAGAGGACAACAGCATTGGGCTCTCGACTCCCACACTCCCGCCGATTGAAGTCACTCATGGATCATAGAATAGAATCATAGAATATCAGTGCTGGAAGGGACCTCAGGAGGTCATCTAGTCCAACCCCCTGCTCAAAGCAGGACCAACCCCAAACTAAATCATCCTGTAACCACCTGTGCACGTATCCAATGAAGAGAACTTGGCGTCAGTGCTGTTGACTCCTCAGCTCGTGGACCAGAACAGGCCCGGTTTTGGTCCCATCTAGCAGCTCTTTCACATCATCCCCCTGCCAGCAGGCCACTTTCAAGCGTCTGTGGCCATGCAGGGTGTGTGTTCCTCTTGCTGATTCTGGTAGCACTCTCCCTTTCATGGGCGGGTTTGATTGCTCATCGGACAGCTGTTGTTTTCCTCTGCAGACAAGCGGATGCTTTGAAATTCAGACGTTTCTGAACTGGAAGTCATGCTTAGCGGTTTGAACTAGATGTAAGCAGCAGGGATGACTTACGAGGAGAGGCTGAGGGAACTGGGCTTATTTAGTCTGCAGAAGAGAAGACTGAGGGGGGATTTGATAGCAGCCTTTAACTACCTGAAGGGGGGTTCCAAAGAGGAAGGAGCTCGGGTGTTCTCAGTGGTGGCAGATGACAGAACAAGAAGCAATGGTCTCAAGTTGCAGTGTGGGAGGTTTAGCCTGGGATTAGGAAACACTATTTCAGTAGGAGGGTGGTGAAGCACTGGAATAGGTTACCTAGGGAGGTGGTGGAATCTCCTTCCACAGAGGTTTTTCAGGTCAGGCTTGACAAAGCCCTGGCTCTGATGATTTAGTTGGGGATTGGTCCTGCTTTGAGCAGGGGGTTGGACTAGATGACCTCCTGAGGGCTCTTCCAACCCTGATATTCTATGATTCTATGGGATGGCATCTTAGGACATTTGCTTTGGCTGTTAAAGTCCTGTGCACTGCTGTATTTCTTGCTCTCCTTTATAATATATAGCACAGGGATTCTCAAACCGGGGTTGTGAGGTTATTATGGGTAGAAGGGAGTTGTGAGCTGTCAGCCCCTCTGTCTGCCTGAGCTCCTCAGGAGCAGCACAGAAGTAAGGGTGGCATGGTATGGGGGGTGGTCACTTTTTGGGGGGGGAAGAGGAGGGTCATCACAGCCTGAAATATTTTCAAAGGGTTCCCAGGAAAAAAGTTTGAGGATCCCTGATTTAACACTTTACGTCGTCAAAGTCCTAGACAGACACTGACTCACTAATTCCCATGATACCCCTAGGAGGCTGGTATACTTAACCTTGTACCACAGGCAGCGAAACTGAGGCAGGGAGGTTGAGGTCAATATTTTCACAAGTGGGTACTGATTTTGGGGTGCTTTGAGTGATTGTGCATCCCCTGGGAAAGGGCATGATTTTTAGAAAGCGCTGAGGACCTGCACTCTGAAAATCCAACTCCTTCAAGGGGTGTCCGGATGGGCACAGAAAACGGCTAGCCGCTCTTGAGAAAGTCGAGCACCCACAAAGCTGGGTCATGTTGATAGGAGATGTTGGGTGCCCAAAATCCCTGAAATTCGTGCCTGAGGTGGCTCAGATAGGGCAGCCGAAATCAGTAGCCACTCTTGAAAATCTTGGCTTAAGTGGCTTGCCTTAGGGTGAATGAGAGAGATCCAGGTTCTAGTCCGGTGCTCAGAACATACCAGTCCAGCTTCTCCAGGCTGTAGAAGCTACTGACGCAATAAAATGGGCCTACGAAACAAAGTTCCCCTATGAATCAGAACTTTCCCTGCTTTTTGGACGGATTCACATCCTGTGCCTGTCTGTTTGGAGCCTGTCGCTAATAATTTTTGCTCAGCATTTTCTCCTTTATCTGAGGGGTTAAAACTTCACTGGGTGTCGAGCAATGTTGTGGGCTGATAAGTGGTGCATGCTCCTTTCTTCAAAAGATGACATCACCTAGTGGTTAGAGCAGGGGAGCTGGGGCTCAGGACTCCTGGATTCTAATTCCCAGCTCTGGGAGGGGAATGTTATGTAATGGTTGGAGTGTCAGCTCACCTGTACTTAGAGTGGCCTAAACAACTTATCTGATGAGTCTTGCAATATTTTCTAAACAAATCATTCCCACTCCCCAGCTCCTCTGCACAATTTTCAAACAAAATAGTTGGCAGATGGAGCATTTTCCCAGCTCGTACCTGGATTCTCTCCTTAGCCTGGCCACTGGCTTGCTATGCAACTTTGTGCAAGTCACTTGACCTTTCTGTGCCTCAGTTTCCTCATCTGTGACACATGGGTGACAAGTGGCTTTGAGATCCTTGGATGAAAAGTGTTAGTATTTTGCAAGTGAGTTAATCAGCTGTTGCAAACCCTCAGAGCACGTGCTTAACTCCGAGCGTATAAGTAAGTCTTTAATCATGAGTTGAGGACATCAGTAACTCAGCCAGAGGCTAGGGGTCTGTTATAGGTGGGGGCTGTGTGAGGTTCTGTGGCCAGTGATGTGTAGGAGGTCAGACTAGGTGAGCATGCTGGTGCCTTCTGACCTTACATCTAGTACAGTGGTCCCCAACCTTTTTCATTTGGCAAGCGCCAGATGATGAGACATGGAGGACTGTGGCAGCAGACGAGCATCTGCCAAAATTCTGCCAAGTGGCAATATCAATAGGTAAATTGGTGGCGATGACTCTGGATGATGCAATTTGTTGGTGGCATTTCGGCAGATGCTCGTCCGCCAGCCAGTACGCGGGCTCACTTAGGACACCCCGGTGGGTGCCATGGTGCCCGTGTGCACTGCGTTGGATGGACCCCTGGTCTAATCTCTCTGAGTTGTTCCATTAAAGTCAAGGGGGGAGATTTCCCAAGGCATAATCAGCAGCTAGGTGGCTCACTCGCTTTGAATTCTGTGTGTATAGGAACTGACCTGCTGCTGGTTCTCTGGTTTGCAGTGTTGTGCTCTTGAAAATCTACTCCAGTGGGTCTGCTCTCATGCTTCATATTAAGCACCATGAACAAGTGTTTGCAGCATCAGGGGCAACTCATTCTCAGTGGAAGATGGTCAGCTTTTCTGCAGGGGGTGTGTGAAAGAGAAGGAAAGAGAGCAGCTGCGCAAGTGACTTGAAATTCATTTAAACGTCTGCACGCCATAGGGACAAGGTGGACCAACATCTGTGTGTGCGCTTGAAAACCTTATCCCTTTCACCACCAGCAGCTGGTCCAATAAAAGATATTACCTTCCCCACCTTGTGTCTCAAATATCCTGGGACCACCCTGGCTCCAACTACGCTGCAAACCAGAAGCCCCATTAAATCTAAGAGGGGAAGACTAGGATTCAAACTGCCCTCCAAATGAGCATTTTGTACAGTGGAGGTGGTGTGGGTTTTCCTAATGAATTACCAGATAGGCCTAGCAAGAGAATCAAGTCACTGAAGTGGACGGAGTCCTGGCCAAAACGGGATCCAGGCTTCTGCAGCAGCATGCTCCTTAATGGCTAGATTTTCTTTTCTTTTCTTGGCTTAATGATTTCACATGGCAAACAATAGCTGGGCCACTACTGGTGTATAATGGTGATTGGTGGTATGTCGCTGTGAGCTGAGTAGGATCACAAATAGCAACAGCACAACCCAGAGCTACCAAGGGCATGGGAGAGAGTGTATGAACCATGTAGTGATCTCCCAGCTGAGATTCTGGCTTAGCACCAGGCACAACCTGTCAATTGCTGCCCCGCTCCTGGATCCTGGTTATTTGGGAGCATCTGTAGAGTTTCAGGGGTGCCTCCGAACGAGCAGCTCTCCAAAACCTTTAGAAGTTGGGAGTTGCACGGCACATCCCCTAAAAAGGTACTTCCACAGCTTGGGGAATATTGTCTGGTATTAAAGCAATGGCGTTGGAGGCAGGATTCCTGGGTTTTCTGATTCTCCAGGTGACCTAGCACAAGTGGCATGCTGGCCTACCTGGATGTAGCTGGCTGCAGGTGCAAACCGGGGCTGAAGTACATATTAGCCTCTCCTCTGTGGCATGATGCAAAACCTTTTAATCTATCACCCACAAATGCATAACGTGCCGCACACTGGAATATTTGCTAACAGTGCTGAGGTTGGATTTAAGGTTGTTCATGGAGCTCAGTGAGAACTTTTCAACTTTAGGTTTTTAATAAAAAATACCAACTTTGTTGGGAAAATGATGCTTTTTGCCAGGTTTTTTGTTTTGGTCTTCATTGCAAATATTGCAGGGCGGCTGGACCCTCCAGGATGAGACCTGGGGCCAGCCGCACTTGGCTATGAATTGATGATTTCCCTGTGAAGAGCAGCAGGAGGCTGCAGTGAAGGAGGAGGGGGAATGCTCGGGGTGATCAGAGACTTGCTAGGAGGAAGCAGTGTGGACTGGAACTGGGACCGGGACAAGGGAATTCGTTTTTGGACTGTTTTATTTTGGAGGTTATTGTTATGTTATACACCCGGACCTCAACGAGGAGTATTTGAGTGATGTGAAGCCTCTGAGTAAGTTTTTATTGAGCAGTTCAAGAGGGGAAACTGAGGCAAGGGGCTGTTTGCAGGGCTTTCCTGGGGCCGCCAGAGGGCACTGGATGGTGACAAAATGGGTTGGAAATAACAAAATGTGTTAAGTTTGCTGAAAGCCAAAACATCTCTAGCTTTTTTTAAGTGAGAAAACTTCCAGTGCACAGTGACAATCTGACACTTTTCATGAGGGAAAAGCTTCATCAAAAGTGGGAACAAATTGTGATGCCAAGATCTTTCGTAGCAAAGAAACATTTTCCTGGCTGGCTCTGGCCACGGATTAGAGCAGGGGTAGGCAAACTATGGCATGTGTGCCAAAGGTGGCACGCGAGCTGATTTTCAGTGGCACTCTCACTCTCCGGGTCCTGGCCACCAGTCCAGAGGGCTCTGCATGTTAATTTAATTTTAAATGAAGCTTCTTAAACATTTTAAAAACCTTATTTACTTTACATACAACAATAGTTTAGTTCTATATTATAGACTTACAGAAAGAGACCTTCTGAAAATGTTAAAATGTATTACTGGTACGCGAAACCTTAAATTAGAGTGAATAAATGAAGACTTAGCACACCACTGCTGAAAGGTTGCCAATCCCTGGATTAGGGTTTAAGGGAGATAACGATCTCCTCTCTGGTTTGAAGGTGACAGGACTTTTCTGTGAAGATGCAGTCTGTCGCTGTCCCTGGAAACCTTCTATGTATTAGAGTAGGGCTCTTTTAACCTGACATTTCCTTGCCTTTGAAGGGTTTGCTTTGAGGGATATTGCACCTTTCCAGTAAAGTTCCTTGTTCGGAGTTTGAAAGAAAGGAACACATTCTCTGATCCTTGACTAATCTCACATGTCAATGCGGTTCCATAGATCAGAATTGAGCAAAAGCTAGAATTTGTAACCATGGGGGGCTTGTAAGATTTTTGTGTTCACCTTTATCTTTCTCTGTAGCAAAATTTTCCATTAATGAACAGATCTGGCTGGCTTTGCTGTGTGTAATGCTTCCCCCACCCCATCTCTTAAGGCCTAGGATTGGCCAGTCAGATTAACAAACGTATTTAAGCGTATTCCCTCCTGTAGGTATGTTTATCCGAAAGGGACCCAGTCTGTTACGGGCACAGAAATTCTGATCTGATTAGCAGGACTAATGGGGGGTGTTTGGATTGTCCCATGAACCCTGTTTCTGTCCCAGATAAGCCAAGGAGACTGTACCACTGGGGTGCCTGTTAAAGGCTCTTGTGGATGAGCACTATAATGGATTTAGATAAAACCTACTGAAGTCAATGGAAGTGTCCCATTGACTTCACTGGGCTTTTGCTCAAGTCCTACGTGGACATGGTACCATTGAGGCTCCTACAAGAAAAGATTGAGTTTGGCCCAGTGGAGAGGTCCTTTGACTGGGTCTTCACAATCCTGGGTTCTGTTTCTGGCCCTAGCCTGTTGGGTCAATCACTTTTGTGTCATGACTCTCTCTCACATTTTAAGTTGCCTGCCTGCCTGTTTTTTTGTGTTCCTTATTTGGGGTCATTGCCCCACATTTGAGCGTTGGCAGGCCGAGAGGTGCAAAACATGAACAGGAAAGCTTTAGGGCCTTCTTTATCTGTCATACAGAAGCAAAACAAGGGACCTGAGCCCAGTGTGTTTTTCGTCCTTCGGAGACTGCCTTTCAAACGCTTCTGGAAGAGGCTTGTCTCTGGGAAGGAGGTCTGACTGGCAGAATGTCCTGTAGAACATCAGAGTCCATTCTACTCAACTGTGAATCCCGGGCCAGGGAAACATGGGCTGCCATTGTTTGTTTGTTGACATTTTGAACAAATGTCTTGTGTGTGTTTGTTTGAATCTCAGATTAGAGAAGTAACTCTTTCTGAGGCAGATTCCTACCTGCTGGTGAATTAAAAAACAAAAAGTTCTGATCAGGGCTGAATTAAGGCCAGGGCCAGCTCCAGCTTTTCTGCCGTCCCAAGTGGTGAAGAAAAAAAAAGAAGAGGAAAAAAAAAACGATTGGCGGCACTTCGGTTGCAGCTCAATCGTGCCACTTCATTCTTCGGCAGTAATTTGGTGGCAGGTCCTTCACTTCCTCTCTCCCTATTCAGTGGCACTTTGGCGGCAGCTCAAAGAGGAAGAAAGGGAATGAGGGACCTGCCGCTAAATTGCCGCCGAAGACCTGGACATGCTACCCCCTTTGTAATGGTTGCCTCAAGCACCTGCTTCCTTTGCTGGTGCCTGGAGCCAGCCCTGATTAAGGCCAAGGCCATAGGTCCATGCTTAGAGCCCCAGCTTCCGGAGTCAGGTGATGAATGCAGAAAATTACCTTAAAGAACGTTTCTAGCTTTTATGATTGCAAACAAAAGCTTGAAAATGTGACCTGGGTGTATCTGATACAGCAATACCTACCTGAATTTGAAGAGAGCCTGTACCAATAGCTCTAAGAGGTGTGAACTGCCCCATGCATTTCTAAGGTGTGTGAGCTATGTAACCCACTGCTGTAGGGCGCCCCAGCAAGGAGCTGTATGTGCCAGGAGTGAAGAAGTGCGACAGGCCTGGACCACCGACTCACCCAACAATTGGGGTTAATATTAGGGTGCCTCCCTACTGCTCCTCCTGCCTCTCATGGTAAGGGAGGGTACTAGAACCCTGCTGCCACCGCAAGAAGGGTACCTATTGCTGCTTCAGAGGTGTGGGGGGAGGAGGCCCCATGTATCTCTGGGTGGTAGAGCCACTTGAGGCATGGTGCAGGTCCCTGGGCTCCCCAAAGCCAGCTTGCTTTAATCCATGGGTAGGCAACTACGATATGGTGCAGAAGGCGGCACATGAGGTGATTTTCAGTGGCACTCCCACTGCCCAGGACCTGGCCACCGGTCTGGGGGGCTCTGCATTTTAATTTAATTTAAATTAAGCTTTTTAAACATTTTTAAAACCTTATTTACTTTATAACTAAACTATTGTTGTATGTATATTATAGACTTATAGAAAGAGACTTTCTAAAAACATTAAAATGTATTACTGGCATGCGCAACCTTAAATTAGAGTGAATAAATGAAGACTTAGCACACCACTTCTGAAAGGTTGCCGGACTCCTGCTTTACTCCATCCCTATTTCCATTTGGGGCAGTTGTGGGGAAAAGTTGTCAGCTCTTCACCTGTGTGCTGCACGTCATGCTGAGCTGATTGTATGCCTTCTTTGTTGGAGCAGGATGCCATCAACTTTGTGTTAAACGAGCAGTGAGCACTTTCCGCCAGGAGGACCTCCACCTGTTTCTTTATAATCCCAGCTAATCAATTAAATTGAGTTCCTATAGGGTTAGTTGATGGACAGAGCCCATAATCACTGAGAATCTGTTCCGTCGCCAGTCTTACATAGGCACGCTGGGCGGGCTCCTTGTTTTTAAATACGTTGCCTTTGTATAGCAATTTTTGTCTGAAGAGCAGCTGTGCTTTACAGACATTATACCTGAATTCTCTTGTGGGAGCCTTATGCAACAGATGGGGAAAGGAGAGACTGGGTTACAAAACCCTACTGGGTTGAGAAGAGGGATAGTTCAGTGGTTTGAGCATTGGCCTGCTGAACCCAGGGTTGTAAGTTCAATCCTGAGAGGGTCACTTAGGGATATGGGGCAAATCAATACTTGGTCCTGCTATGAAGGCAGTGGCTGGACCTGGACTCAATGACCTTTCAAGGTCCCTTCCAGTTCTAGGAGATAGGGTATCTCCATTATATATTTAGATATATTTTTTACTGGGTTGGGCTGCATCAATTGTGTTCCTTATCATTTCAGAGGTTCCTAGGTCTTACAAGGCCCATTGTGATCACTTTCTCTGACACAGTGTGGAGAATTGCACCTGCCATCTTGCACGGAGCCCAATACCTAGTGGCAGAACAAGATCGCATCTTGTGGGAAGGCCTCTGGTCTTGATGGGCAGACTCCAAGTGATGGAGAATCCAGCACATCCTTTATTACATCGTCCCCATGGTAAATGACCATCACTGTTTGGAAAAAATCTGCAGTTTTTTGGGCCGTTTTTTTAGCTTGAACTGGTCCAGTTTGACCACCAACTGTTGGGCCTTGTTTTGCCTTTGCTAGATGAAGAGCCGTCATCAGAAATATTGTCCCTCTAATGGGTACTTCCTCTCGGGTCACTGTCTGTAAAATGGATATCGACAGCCTCCCTGTCTCCGGTTTTTTTGTTCTGCTTGGATTGCAAGCGGTTTGGGCAGAGACTTTCTGTGCAGCACCTGGCACAATGGGGCCCTGATCTCTGCTGGGGGCTCTGGGTACTGATGGCAAAGCCATGCTAATTTATATCAGGAGAGGATCTGACCTGTTAACTCATTGGTCTGTGTATCTCTCTCTCTTTCTTCTTTTCTTTCTATAGCCTCTTTTCAAGTCTCCCTCTTTTTCCACCTTCCCCATCTCTTGTTCTCTGAAGCACAGATTGTTCCCAGGTGGTCTCCCCTCTCATAACGAAACTGTTCAGCCCTCAGGAGCTGCCGAATTAGGGACCTGATCCTCGGTGGTTTCACAGCATTTTCAGCGGCAGCAGCCTGATGGCATTGGCTCTATCAGAGGAACAGGCATGGCCCCCGTCTGCGCCCTCCGATCAGGAGCGGCGCCAGGGTTTTTGGCGCCCTAGGCGGGGGTCCTTCCGTGCTCTCGGTCGGTGGCAATTCAGCGGCGGAAGAGGTCTTCCGCGCTCCTGGTCTTTGGGGCACTTCAGCGGCGGGTCCCAGAGCGACTGGTGAAGGACCTGCCGCAGAATTGCTGCTGAAGACACGGAGCGTGGTAGGACCCCCCCCGCTGCCGAGGGCCGCAAAATGCCGCCCTCCCAAATCCTGGCGCCCTAGGCGACTGCCTAGATAGCCTAAATGGAAGGGCCGGCCCTGCCTCCGATGTTGCATGGAGCTTCAAAGTCACTTGTGTGCAGGGTGGTGGGGACTGTCAGGTCACCCACAGCCCCTGTGTAGATAAGGAAGGTAGCATGGTCTGATAGAACGGGCCCAGGGTTGGCATTCTGCAGATGGGAGTTCTCTGCCCTATTCTGCTGCCAAGTGATGCTTGTGAAGTATTAAATCCCAAGCTGTCCCAGAAGGGGGCACCACAGCGAATGAAGTCCTAGGCTTGCTCCCAGCCCAGCAGGAGCTGCAGTAGCATGGAGATTCTGGGTTGCTGCATTTCCAAACAGCTCCCAGCTGGAGGTGCTGTAGACACTGGTGCACTAGTTGTCAGGGAAGCTCCTGGCTAACCCAGACCTTTGGAAGTGTTAGTTCTAAATATACCCTGTCATGTAACACACTTAGCACATTCATCCTCCCCCGCTTGAGATGAGGCCATATAAAATCAATTATCAACCCATCACGGTCATGCAGAACTGGATGTGTTGCTGCGTGGTTTGGATTCAGCCCTCTTGCTTCAGATGCACAGACCCCTAACACTTGTGTTTAAGGAGAAAATCTCCTTGCGCTAACAGTGCAGGGCTTATGACACACAGTGGATCAGCTCTTCAGAAGAGGACAGTGACATATGCATGCATGTACCTGTTCCAGTTTGATTGCCCCAATTTTACTAATGGAGGAAACGGGGTTGGGGGGGAGGGAAGCCAGCTGTGGGACTCAGGCTGAGGAGTGCTGGCTGAGCTCAATCACCCTCCCTTGCTTCTCTGGGGCTGTTGGCTGATTCTGTTAGATTTTCTCTGGGTGCGAGTCCATGTCACACAATGAAAAGGTCTCTGGTGAAGGCCCAGGCGCTGCTGTGCCACTTATTAAGACTCTTTAAAAGGCTCCAATTGAATCTCTGCGCCTGGACCTGGCAGAATGTGTCTGGGGCTCTGGCTGCTCGTCTCTGATTCAATTACTGGAGCTGCCCTGAGATGGGAGCCCAGATGAAGGAGCTGGAAAGCAGGTAACTATCTGAGCCACTGCTGCTTTCCAGCCCTCTCTAATGATGGTTACACTCGCCACGGCTCCTGCACGTGCCACTTCAATCCAATTTGAGCAGACGGCTTCTGGGACAGCATCTGGCTGGAGAGCAACCATTACAGAGACAGAATGGAGCTCTCCTTGGGCGGCTCCTGCCTTCTGCTGACCCCCTAGTGATTCAGGCTTTTATGTCCTGAAAGGACCCTTATGATCATCCTTTTTGACCTCTTGCATAGCCCAGACACTGAGTCTCACCCAGTGACCAGTGAGTCCAGTTAACACTCAGGGTGTGTCTACTCTAGGGTGGCTGGTTTTTGACCTGAAAGTCCAGTTGAAAAAGGGACCCAACAGTGTCCGGTCAGATCTACTCACCGGACACCCAATGTGCAGCTGGGTGGGGGAAGCAGGGAGGTGCTGGATCATCACCAGTGCGAGCCCCTACTCAGCCAGGGCTGCCTCCTACCTGTGATGGGTGGTTGCAACTCCCAGCTCTGGCTCCACAGACATGTCCCTCCTGACCTGGGTTGTGGGGGTTGAAGGGGAAAAGCAGTGAGCAACAGGGGGAAGAGGAGTGGGTGGGGCCTCAGGGGAAGAGGCAGGGCATGGGTGGGGCTTCGGAGGGAAGAGGCGGGGCAGGGGAGGTTCCGGCACTCCTGGTAGTGTGTCTTTTTAAATATTACCAAGTTGGCCACCTAGTCTACTCAGCTGAAAAAGATGTGCTGCCCAGGTCATGGTACCCAAGTCAACTGACTCGGGCTTGTGTGGCTCCTGCTACCTAGCCGTATAGATGTTTAGGCTCAGGTGGAGCCTGGGCTCCAAGACCCTCCCGCCTCACCTGGCCCAAGCCCTAACGTCTGCTATTTTTAGGCGACAAAATGGCAGACAAAATGCAGTGTTGACAATAAATGCAAAATGCACACTGGAAAACACAATCCCAACTCTGCATACAAAACAATGGGATCCTAATTAGCTGTTGCCACTCAAGAAAGAGATCTTGGAGACATTGTGGAGAGTTCTCTGAAAATATCCATCCATGTGCAGCAGCAGTCAGAAAAGTGAACATACTGTCAGGAACCATTAGGAAAGGGATAGATAATAATTCTGCATATAGTTCTGGTTACCCCATCTCAAAAAGGTTTATTAGAACTGGAAAAAGTACAGAGAAGGGTAACAAAAATGAGCAGGGATGAAAGACAAGGATTGTTCATCTTAGAAAAGAGATGATAGGTCTATAAAATCATGAATGGTGTGGAGACAGTGAAGGAAGTGTTGTTTTCCCCTTCCCATAACACCAGAACCAGGATCACCCAATGAAATGAATAGGCAGCAAGTTTAAAACAAACAGAAGGAAGTACTTCTTCACACAGTGCACAGTCAATCTGTGGAACTCATTGCCAGGGGATGTTGTGAAGGTCAAAAGTATAACAGGGTTCAAAAAAGAATTAGATACATTCATGGAGGATAGGTCCATCAATGGCTATTTAACCAAGATGGTCAGGGACACAACCCCATGCTTTGGGTGTCCCTAAACCTCTGACTGCCAGAAGCTGGGACTGGATGACAGAGGATGGATCACTCAATAACTGCTCTGTCCTATTCATTCCCTCTGAAGCATCTGGTACCAGCCACTGTCAGAAGACAGGACACTGGGATAGGCAGACTGTCAATCTTAACCAGTATGGCCGTTCTTATGTATTAATGCTGCTAGGAGTGGAGCCTTGGGAGCTCTCCCTGATACCAGATGTGAGCAGCTCAGACCAGACGTGTAAACTCCCAGCGTACTCTGGTCTAGGACCCCTGCCATGCAGAGCACCCCCATGCTAAAGGACACCACAGAAGATCAAGAAGTGCTGAGCTGCCCTAGGTGCGATTCCCCACCAGGCATAGATCGGGGGTCAGGAGATCCCAGAGGCAGGTTCTGCTTGTGAGCACGTTCCAATCTGTTGTCTGACATGTCAGGGCTCACTGATATTTCCTGATGTCTCCTGTGTCATTTACCCCGAGTGCCATCAGCAGTTGACATTTCGGTTGTGTGCACACAGTTTGCTGACCGGCTCTATTGTAACAGTCAATTAACTCCAGCCAACAGCTGTTCGACGGGGCTTATCGCCAACTGCGGACTGCGCGTGGGCATTCTAGCAGGGGCATACAACAGCTATTGATTAGTGCTGCTATGGTAGCCGCATCTGTAGGTGGAATGCACACCAGTCTGTCACTCATGGGGGTCGTAGGGCGACCAGACAACAAATGTGAAAAATTGGGATGGGGGGGTTAATAGGACACTAGACAAGAAAAAGACCCAAAAATCAGGACTGTCCCTGTAAAATCAGGACATCTGGTCACCCTATGGGGGTCGCCATGGCAGAGCAGACTACTGCTCCAGCCTACCTCCTGTTGTGTCCCAAATCCTAGATCTCTAAGCACTTTATGAAGGTGGGGCAGGAGATTATCCCTGGTTTACAGCTGGGGAAACTGGGGCATAAAAGAGGAAGGGACTTACCCAAGGCTGCACAGGGAGTCCGAGCAGAAATAGAACCCAAGAGTCCTGACCCCTCAGTCTCCATGCTCTAATCCCTAGATCCCTGCTCTCCTCTCAGAGCTGGGGCTAATGTGATGATGATTCCTCCAGGCTGTGTGGAACCAGGAAGTAGTCAGTGATTCATAGCTGCCCTCATGGGAGCTCATTTCATTAACCCTCTCCCGTAACAGTTCCATATCGAATGCCAGCTCAGTGCTTGGCACCGTCATGAGGCACAACACCTGCCTCCCTGGGCAGGGTGGCTTTCGGAAGGGAGGCTGGAGCACTTGCCCTGTCTCATTTCCTATGCCTTGAAATGGATCATGATGCAGTTTGTAACCCAAGCGTTTTCTACCCCAGCGCTTTGCAGGCCCCGGGCTGGGGGCTCTGTTCACTGCACCTTGTGCGGTCGCTTATCTGGGCAAAACCTTCCCGTTCTGATCTGATGCTGCTATTTGCAGGTATAAATAACTCCACGAGGTGTGGGGGAACGGAGAACCAGGGCTGTGGTCTATATGACACCTTGGGAAGCAAAGTGCTATGGAACAATCAGGAGCTGCTACAAACCTCATCCCAATCTGTTTCAAGTAGCTCTGATCCACCCTTTTCATGACAGTTTGAATCCAGATTCCAGCTCTGGCCTACTTTAAAGAAAAGGGATGGTGCGTACTGTCTGGACATCCAAAGGAGCATTTGCATTCTTGGTGCCTCTGGAATTTGTTTAAGGAACCTCTCGTCTTTTGGTTTGTCTGATTGAATGGAGAAGCTAACCACGTCCAGGACAGGGAGGCTGGTGTGAGAAAGCCTGTACTGCTCCATTTCAGTGTTATCTCTGCGCATGTCTTCACGCAGGTGCTGCCTGCCAGAAGTGGATGACCTGCCTCTGTGGACACATTAGTCACAGCGTTGCCAACTTTCATGTTATTTGGTCCTTTTGTTAAAGCCCCAGCTCCCAGACTCATGGGATGGTGAGACTCTTTGTTTTCGTTTGTTACAATAAGCAATTTTCTAGCTCCCAGGACTCCAAAAGGCTCAAAAACTAGAAAGAAAATAAAAAGAACCCAAAATGTATTTAAAAAAAAACACTTCATGATTTCAAAGCTAATCTCATGATTTTGACCGATTTGGCAATCTGTCTTCGCTGATGATATGCTTCCAACATATCCTTATACCTAGTTATTTTCCTATTTTAAGGGAGAAACTTCAGGTCTTGTCTGCACTAGAGAAATGTACTGTGCTATGTATAATTTGTACCCTAAGGGACAAGCTGCTTAACCACTCAGTGCCTGAGTTTCCCCAGCTATCAGATTGAGTTATTTGCCAGATTTTCAATCGGTCAAAATCATGAGATTAGCTTTGAAATCATGAGTTTTTTTTTAAAATACATTTTGGGTTCTTTTTATTTTCTTTCTAGAGATTAGCTTTGAAATCATAAGGTTTTTTTTTTGGTGAGACTCAGCTAGTTAATATTTCCAAAGTGCTCGTAGGTCTTTGAATGAAAAGGTTTATAGATGGACAGGGAGGTATTTTTATGGCTGTCATAAATGATTTTTTGGGTCAGGTGCAGGTTCAAAGAATCAGTAGAGAGAGGGGAAAGTTAATCAGCCTGAAACAAAAATATTTTGAAACTTCAATGAACCAAAATGTAAAAAAAACAAAAAAACATTTTGATCTAGAGAGTTTGGTTTTTTTAAATAAAATGGAGGGAAATTCTGAAACAAGAAGTCCAAATGCTTCAGAAATGCCAAAACAAACCATTTCAAACAGGTCTGAACATTTTTTTTAACCAAAACAATTTGCCAAAATTTGCAAATTGTTTCAGTTGACCCCAATCTTCAATTTTTTGGCCAGAAAGCCCTTTCAGAGCTGCTATCGATGGGACAGTTACTGACTGTAATGATATCACACTGGGAGCCCATGTTTGACTGATTATCTACCATGACTCCCAAAGCTTTTCCAGAATCACTGCTTCCCAGGATAGAGCCCCCTAGCCTGTAAGTATGGCCTGCAGTCTTTGTTCCTCCATGAATATATTTACATATAGCTGTATTAAATGGATTATTTGCTTGCACCCAGTTTATCAAGTGATCCAGATCATAGAATAATAGAAAGATTAGGACTGGAAGGAACTCAGGAGGTCATCTAGTTTAACCCCCTGCTCAAAGCAGGACAATCCCAACTAAATCATCCCAGCCAGGGCTTTGTCAAGCCTGACCTTAAAAACCTGTTCAGGATGGAGATTCCACCACCCCCTAGGTAACCCATCCCAGTGCTTCAACCACCTTCTTAGTGAAATAGCGTTTCCTAATAATCCAACCTAAACGTCCCCACACTGCAACTTGAGACCATTGCTCCTTTGTTCTGTCATCTGCCATTACTGAGAACAGCTGAGTTCCCCGCTTCAGGTAGTTGAAGGCTGCTATCAATCGCCCCTCACTCTTCTCTTTTGCAGACTAAACAATCCCAGTTCCCTCAGCCTCTCCTATAAGTCATGTGCCCCAGCCCCCTGATCATTTTTGTTGTCCTCCGCTGGACTCTCCAATTTGTCCACATCCTTTCTGTAGTGGGGGCTCAACACTGGGACACAATACTCCAGATGTGGCCTCACCCAATGCCAATAGAGGGGAATAATCACTCCCCTTGATCCGCTGGCAATGCTCCTATTAATACAGCCACTATATTGGTAGCCTTCTTGGCAACAAAGTCACACTGCTGACTCGTATCCAGCTTCTCGTCCACTGTAACTCCTAAGTCCTTTTCTGCAGAACTGCTGCTTAGCCCCAGCCTGTAGCGCTGCATGGGATTCTTCCATCCTGGCAGATTGCTGTGAACCAGTGACCAGTCCTCTTCATTATGTCTGACTCTCCCAATGATTGTGTCAGCTGCAAACTTTATCATTGATGGTTTTATGTTTCCTTCGAGATTATTGATCAAATGTTCCATAGCATAGGCCCAAGAACTGAGGCCCATTGGAAACAGACCCACTCAGTGATGATTTCCCTATTTACTGCAGTCTGTAAAGACAACAAAGAGTCCTTTTGGCACATTAAAGACTAACAAATTTATTTGGGCATAAGCTTTCTTGGGCTAAAACCCACTTCATCAGATACTTGGAGTGGAAAATGCATCTGATGAAGTGGGTTTTAGCCGACAAAAGCTTATGCCCAAATAAATTTGTTAGTCTCTAAGATGCAACAAGGACTCCTCGTTGTTTTTGCTGTTACAGACCGACATAGCCTACCACTCTGAAGTCTGTAAAGAGTAAAGTGGGTGAGTTGTGCTGCTCTGCCTTAAGGAGCAGCCATGCTATTGTCTCTCTCTCTGTATTTGGTTCTTGCATGGTGATCTGGGATTTTAAACAATAAATTAGTGTTTTATGGTTTTTTAAAATTTCTCTGCATGTAGACTATGAAAATAACATGGCCTGGAAGTGAAAGGTTAATTACCAACCCTTAGAGTTGTTCAGTGCCAACTACCTTACCCTTTAAAGGCAACTCTCTCTCTCTCTCTCCCCTTTTCTTTTTAGGATGGCATAGGTACAATAACCAGCTCAGAGATGCAGGCTGTACACAAACATCAAGTCTCTTGTACTTTATCCCACCTCACCAAAGGATACATGCAGTGTGAACCCAGCTTTTATCGCACGTTAGCAAGGTGTCAGCCTTTCTCTGTGTCTAATATTCATGTATCAGCTCTCTCTCTCTCCATGTATAATTGGTGAGGCAGATGGGACCACTTGCAGGCTGCTAGTGGGAGGGGAATGTGTTTTGTGTGTTGTCGGATTGGAATTGGAGAGGATTCTGTACAAGCAAGGCAACAATCAAAAGAAAAAGGATATTGCCAGGGTAATAAAAATCACATGTTCAGATAACCCCTTGGCGCATCTCAGACCCTGGGCCTCAGTTCTCCCTCACCCCTGGAATATACCAGCTGAAGGACTCACTCTTCAAATGAGGACTGGGGAAGGTGACAAAAGCTGCTTTAAATTCTCGGCCAGTGGCAGGCCCTGGCACGGGGTAAGGCAGCTCACTTGCTGGTTTAAACTAGAGTAAATGGTGGAGTCTCTGTCACTTGATCTGAGGACGTTAGTCACTCAGCCAGAGGTGAGGGGTCTATTACTGGAGGGGGTGGGCCAGGTTCTGTGGGCTGAGATGTGCAGGAGGTCAGATTAGATCAGGATGGTCCCTTCAGGCTTAAAGTCTATGAAGGAGAGTGGTGCTATGGTCTGTTGCAAAGTCCCATGGGTCAGGATACCTGGGTCCCAGCGCCTGCAGCTGACTCTCTGTATGACCTTGGACAAGTCATTCACACCCTGTGTCAGTTTCCCCGTCAGTGAAATGGGGATAATAGTCGTCTGTCTCGCAGAGGAGAGGAGGGTGCTGGGGAGGGGAGTTAAAGTGAAATTAAGGTAAAGCGTTGAGATGCTCGACTGATACACAAGAAGGGCCAAGTGTGATTTATCTAGACTCTGTCTAATACGAGAACGAAAAGGAGTGACAACACTTTAGATAAGTCTACATGGCACATTTCTTTCAGCCGCATGAGTAGCCCCCCTTGCATGGGTATAAAAAGCAGTTTAGACGGGTGGCACTGCTTAGGGGAGTAGAATTGAGTCATGTGCTGCCTGCAGCCTGTGAGTATGTACTCGGGAATATACCCTACGCAGCTCACTACTCCTCCAAACTATACCTCCCGTCTACCCCGCTGGTTTTAGCAGTGTCGTGTCCCACTGCCTCTTCCCTTTCCCTGCCACAGGAAAAGACGACAGGAGCAAGGAAAGGCACAGGGAGCGTCCAAAGGCCTTTCTCTGCAGCCTCCCTCCGCCAGAGCCTTTCACTGACACATGTAGCTACACACACCTCAGTCTGGGCACAGCTTGCTTTTCTGTGTGGTGCTTAGCTACACTGCTGTACAATGCAGACATACCCTGCATGTGTCTATGGCACTGCTATGAACCCTGCTCCGTACATAGTCACTGTGCTCTCCATTTTCCAGATGAGGAAACTGAGGCCCAGACACCCCTTCCCGCCACCGTTCAGCAAGGGACTACTCATCCAGCCTATCCCAGGGCCCACTCCTGAAAGGCCTGATCATCTCTCGGGCGCTGAGATGGAGAAAGTGAATGTGCTGGGAGTCACAGCTGTACTCTGCAGGCTAAAGGCACTTGCACTTGTCGATGTCAGCACATTTCCAGCACAAAGGGAGTCACTGGTGCAGCCTCTCCCTGTTTATGATGCTTCCAGGCACCCTTGACAATCTGATTAACAGGCCATGGCACGTTGGCTTGAGCCCCGCTACGCTGCTCCAATTGGGGAACACGCTACGTGATGTCAGGAGCGCGCCAGCTTTTTTCTGCCCTAGGCGGCGGAAGGTCCCACCCCCGAAATGCCACCCCAACAGAGGCGGCAGAAGGTCCTGCCCTTGAAATGCCGCCCCCAACAGAAGCAGCGGAAGGTCCACCCCCCCCCCCAAAATACCGCCGACGACCGGGGAGGCTGAAGATCCGGCTGCCGCGGTCGCCGCCCCCCAAATGTTAGTGCCCTAGGCGACCACCTAGGTCGCCTAATGGGTTGCACCGGCCCTGCATGATGTGTAATGTATGCTGGATGGACCAGGGAATGCCAGTCTCATCTGACCATCATCATCCACATTCAGAGCTCTGGAAGTTGGTGGCCAGCTGCCCTGCCTCTCCTGGTGTTCATTCACGTTCCCTCCCCAGTGCGAAAGCCCTTGCTGGCTTTTTATTGTTTCTTTTGCAAGCCCCAGCACTTGTTGCTCCGTCTATCTCTTCATGTCCCGCTGACAGATTTTTTCGGTAAGCAGGATTTTCCTTTTCACTTGATGGTGTCTTGTGATGGCAGACCAACTCCGAAAAGCCAGGCCGGCTGGCTGCATTATTATTTAACAGAGCTTAGTCCAGTCCTGACCGTAAAGCTGCTGGCAATCCTAGAAATGACAGAGGAGAGTGCTTGGCCTCTGGGAAAGAGCTTTGACAAGAATCGACCCAAATGTAAACTTTGTTTTCTTTTGCCCTTTTCATGGGAAGGTCAAAGACCCCTCCAGGGTCAGACACTGTATTTTCTGGAGGAGACTTGCCTTGGGCTGTGATTGTGTTTGTGTCCAACCTAACCAGTGTACACTCAGGCCTGGTCTACACTAAAAAATCGGGTTGACCAACCAACATCGCTCAGAGGGGTGAAAAATCCCCCCGCACTCCCGAGCAATGTGGTTAAGTCAAACACACTACTGGTGTAGACAGTGCTAGGTCAATGGAAGAATTCCTCTGTCGATCTAGCTACCGCAGCTCAGAGCAGTGGCTTAGCTACGCCCCCGGGAGAAACCTTCCTGTCCGCATTGGTAGCGCTTACACTTCAAACACTGCAATGACATGACAGACAGAATTACGTTGGTATAACTACGTCGCTCCGGGGGGGAGTAATACTGACTGAAGCGCTGACAGCGCGAGAGTTTCTCCTATTGACCTAGCTACTGCCTCTTGCGGAGGTGGAGTAACAAAGCAATGGGAGAGCTCTCGCTCTCTTCTGTCTGCTTAGAGCATCTTCACTCAAGTTCTACAGTGGTGCAGCTGCATAGATACGTCAGCGCCGATGCAGCATTTTAACTGTAGATCCGTCTTGAGTCCAATATGCCACATGGGAATTGGCTGTTTGCGGTTGTTCAAGGTCCCTCTGCGTCATCTGTAAGACTGGGATTAAAGCTGGCGGAAGATTTTCCGATGGAACAGTTTTCTGTGGGAAAATGCTGATTGGACTGGATCTAAACTTTCTGTGGGAATGTCAATTCTGTCCGAACTTCAGATGGAAAGCAGGCAGGCTGGGAGGCCAGCAAACAGATGGGCAGCTGGCCTGGCTCCCCAGCAGCTCAGCTTCTGGCCCGGCATTTTCCCCGCAAAACCGAATGTTTCAAACATTTCTGTTCTGTGCCAAATTTTGCATTTCCAACGTTTTGTTCTGATTTGGAATGAGGGAGATTTGGGAGATGCAGAAATTTCCACTGAACGGAAACTCCAGTTCCCTTGCTGTTCTTATGTCTTGTTTGTATTATGGCGGCATGTATGAACACGTGGCAAAGGCAAAGAGCTTGCCATCTAAGTAATCAGTGGGGAGCAATCCTGTGATCCCGTTCTTCCTCTTCCTGCAGTGTCAGAAACGGTGTTCTTCCGTCTCCAAGCCAGAGGCGTGGATCTTCCCTTCCTTGTACCTTTGTGGTTCCATTGGCAGGGGCAGCCTTAGACTATTGAGGTCAAAACACTGGGACAGGGACCAGCCTCTGAAGTCTGAAACAAGTAGTGTTGATCACCCCACAGGCTGGATGGTTGGTTCCCAGGGGCTCCCCAGGGAACTAGTAATAAGAAATGTTCCTTTACGTGCTGAGATGTTCACCCCAGTGTCAGAGTCAGCAGGGGGCGCCACTGACACTTCAGCCCTTAAAGAGTCATCGAGAAAATCTTCCCCACTATTAGGTGGGGGAGGCCCAGCTTTGGGAATCCTGCTGTGGCTTAGGGGTGATGGTGGGTTAGGTGCAAGGCTGCTCTGTGGTGTCAGGACTGAGACAGGTGTCTAGGGACTTTATCAGTGGGTGCATAGGGAATTTAAGTCCCTACAGGGTTAAGCAGTACCTGAGCAGGGGGGTTAAGGATAAAATTTTGGATGTAGGCACTTAAAGTGGATGATAGGCACCTAAATCCCCTTGTGAACCTAGCCCTAGGTGCCTAAATACCATGCAGAGGGTGAGTCCCTCTGAGTCCCAAGGCCAGAATTTTCAACAGTGCTCCGCTCTCATTGAGGTAGGAGAACAAGCAGCTGGGGTTTGAAATGAGCTCCAGCGCTAGGTGAGGAGCTTTTGGAATAGAAGAAGGATCTGGAATAGAGGAAGGATGCTCCAGTCCTTAGGATTTGAGATTGGGATGCAGGAGCCCTGGGCAAGTCCCATAGGCCCAGATCCTCAAAGGTGTTTAGGCTTCTAACTCCTCTGGATTTCAGTGGATGTTAGGAGTCTAAGTACCATTGTGGATCTGGGCCTTAGCCTCTCTGGGTATGTCTACACTGCACATTAAGCTGGGGCTCTGACTCAGGTTTGAGCCAAACCTCTATTCCATCCACACACAAATCAGTCTGGCTAGGGTCAGCAGGCACTTGGGGCCCGGGTCCTAGGATTCTGCTAGGGGGGTGGGTCTGAGCCCGAGACCAGCTGAGACTCAGTTCCAAGCCCTGCCGTTTTGCAGTGTGTACGCAGCTCAAGCTGCAAAGCCGAGTGTGTTGCGCTGTATGGACGTGTTAGCACGGCTGTGAGACCCAGGCCCAGCCATTGCAAATCCAGGCTTAATGCAGTGTGGATGCTCAAGCATAAGTGTAGAAATGGAGAGTCCACGAGCCCTGCCTATGCCTCTCTGTGCAAAAGGAATTTTCCCCCTTAGGCCTGGACTCCACTCAGTGTTTGTACCAGTATAGTTGTGTCAGGGTTTTTTTTTTGGTTTTTTTTACACCAGTACAACCCCCAGTGTGGATGCAGTTGCACTGGTATGAAGGTGTCTTGTACCACTTGTATACTGGTCTAACTGCATCCACATGGAGGAATTAGTTCTATGGCTTTCCCTGCCCCCCGGTAGTTAAAATGGTACAACTTGTGCACAGGTTTTGTATCAGTTTTAACCCTATTGATTTAGAACCTGATCTCATTTGATCCAATCACCACTGTAAGCTCCGCTGCTTAGAGCTGGGTGGGACAATCTTTCCGGTTCCACATCAGGAAGAGAGAGAAGGCGACCTACCCCAGAAGAGCCCCATAGCCTGGTGATGAGGGCTCTCACCTAGAAGTCCCAGGTCCAAGCCTCTCCAAATCAGGCAAAGCACTTGGGTCTCCCCCATCCTACAGCCTTTGGGGTATTTGGAGGCAGGGCTCTCTTTGTCTCTGGGACCGAGAACTCCATCCTGCACTCGAGAAACTTTCCCCTGTTTTCCTGCACCAACCCTTTCCTGCAAAAAGTTTCAGTTTTGACAAACTGGTGTTTGCTGGTAGGGGAAAAAATAGTTTTGGGGGAGGGGTATTTTAATTCCCAACCACCTCAAGTATCATCATAAACACCTTAAAACCCATATAAAGGCCTCCCCATTGAAAGAAGTATCTTTTTTCCCCTACCCTCGGCAAGGCTTTCTCTCAAAGACCCTGATCCCACAATACCATGTAGTATTGCACATTCACAAAGTGCTGTTCACATTGATACGACTGCAGACTTGGATCCAAGGTCGGCCTAGGGGCTGGAAGAAGCTCTGCATGTTTGCGGTTTCTCGTTTTCTTTGTCTTTGGGGTGCTGCTTTATATATTTTTTGCACAAATACAACTGTTTGTTCAGGAGCATCCCTTCCCTCTCCAGAGCTGCCCGTTTGCTGGTGGAGAATGAACACAGCCCCTGTTAAAAGTTCATCTGTTTCCAAGTTGCTGAGAGAACAGAGGGGATTTTAATCACTTCTGCTAGCTCAGGGAATGCTCTTAAGTTGAAAATAAATCACAGGTCCTTAAATGAATTCCCATCCCAGCATTACAGATAGCTCCACAGATTAAATCTGAAAGGATTTTAAGTATCTCTGCAATTTTTCCCTGTTTATGCTCCCTGACTATTTCTGCAGTGACAAATGGTCTGGTTAGTTTCACATGTGTGTTACAGGCAGTTTGTCAGTTTCACTCGCAGGTTGTGGATGCTGCAGGGGACTATTTGTCTCCATTAGAAAGATTTAAAAATAAAAATCATGGTGCCATTTCCCAGCTCCTTTGGCTTGGTAAAAGCTGGTTGTTTGTATTTGTTTTTTAAAGGCAGCATGTTCAAGCCAAAGGGAAAGACTTTTACCTGATGTGTTATCTAGGAAACTCACTGCCTCAAGCCGTTAGTATAGCCTGTATCCTAGCAAGATGAAAAAAGGAACTAGCCTTTTATACTGAGCGGGTTTAAAAAACAAACAAAAAGTATACGAGTATAAACGCTCATTCATCTTCATGAGGTGCTCTGTAATACAAAGGCTACTTGGCATCAGGATACCTGGACTAGGTGGTTTTGTGTCGACCCAGTTGGTGATTGCTATTGGTTACAAAACCTAAAGGGGGATGGGTGGGGGAGCAGATTGGACTAGATGGGCATAAACCAATGAAGAATCATGTAGCCCTCACAACAAAAGACTTGTAACGCCCCATGTCACCATCTGCAAGACAGTTCCTAACCCCTCCTACCCCCAGGCTGCTGATGCCTATTTAAACACCAGCAGCGCCCCAGCCAAGCAGTGTTTTGGCTCCAGCTTCATTCTCAGGTGGAAGATTCTGGGCTGGATTCTCCTTGTGCTTACCCTGTTGTAAATCAGGAGTAACTCCAGGGAAGTCAGCGGGGCTTCCCTCAGCATCAAGGGAGAGGCGTGAGGTGCAGCTGTGATTCCAAATGGGCACAGCAACAGCTAGAGCTTGACAGCTGGGGTTTTTGGGCAGTGGCCACCTGGGATTTTGACGAAGGCCTTGATGTGACTGGACAGATTTATCTCTGGGCAGAGAGCTCCATTGGTTGCAGTGGGATCCAGCTGTGAGTGTCCCAGCCCAGGATCGGGGTCTCACTGATCCGTTTAGGGTGAAATCTCCCCTTGCACTGGATTAAGAGGGGGGCTTCAGGGGTCCCACCCCCATTGGCTCCCAGGAAGTCAGGAGTAGCTGGGGAGTCCCCCACCACACAGTTTAGAAGCCCTGAGAGCTATGCAGCTCCCCATATCTCATGTACTTCAACCTCCATGAGAACATAATGCAGGGGAAGTGAATATGTGTCCTAGGAAAATGGGGCATTTCCCTAAGGCAGGCAGGTCCCTAGAGCCTTCTTTTATTGAGGTAAATGTTTGTAATTGACTAGTTGCATCAATCTGGTTCCTGAGCAGCATGGAGTCCGGGGCATCAAAGCTCTTCTTTCTAGCCATAGCATCAAACAGCTCTCCTGCTCAAAGAGCATCCGCAATGGCTCTGAAGCAAGAGAGTCATCTTCTGAAGAGTATAGAGGGAAGTGGCGTGCGACAAACCTTTTGCAAATGCCACTTAAACCATCAGAGAGGAAGCGGGGAGGGAGGGAAGGCTTGAGAATCTATTATGGTGATATAGCCGGGATTCTGGGTCTTAGACAAGCGCTCTTCCTTTGAACTGGCAAAGGTTTTCTACTTACCCTGCAGCTGTGCACAGAGGAAGTGGCTCGTAACGAGATGCGGGGCCAAAGCTGGGAGTTTGCTGCATTTTGCTCATGTGCACTCCCTGTAAGGTAGGGGAGGGTGAAGGGAAAATGAACGTGGACTGGGAGGAGAAGATTTTTAAGCTATAAACAGGTGGTAGTAAGATATCAGCCTCGTTAATAACTGGGGTGGGTGGGCAGAGCCTACTGAAGCAACGGATGGCCTCGCCTCTTCAGGCGAGGGGTCACAGAACCAAGACATCAGCTGAGCACAGGGGATAAAAGAGGGACAGAGTGAGGGCAGGGTGGGGAGGTCACAGGGTCAAAAGGTGGGATCCAAAGGGGACACGAAGCAGAGAATCCCGGACAGAGCCCTCCGCTCCATGTGAAGTCCAAACTCAGCCTGGGCAAGCTTCCCTCAGACCTGACCTAGACTAAGGCTCTCTCTGGATGAGAAGGGAAGTTGAGGGGCCATGGCCCACTCTATCCTTTGCTCTTGTGCTGACACTGATGATAAGGGGGCTGGTTGGTGCAAGTTACAGTGGTAGCTATTGTGCTGTAGGTACCTGTTCACTGGCACCAACTGAGCCATATCCCCAGACGTCAGTGCCGGGCCCAGCTAGGGCACCATGCAGCCCAAGAAGCTAAGATTGTTTCCCACGCACCCCAGGGGAGGGGTCAGCATCATTAGCTCCATTTTACAGATCAGGGAAACCGAGGCACTGAGCGAGGACATGACTTGCTCTGGGTCACATGAGCTGGGGACAGAACCCAGGCACCCTGTACTTTAGCTACAAGTCTGTCCTGCTCAAATTAGGTCACTGTCAATCTGGGCTGGATTTGAACTAGTGACCTAGAGGTGAAAAGAGAGTAGGCAGTTTCTCCTTTTCAAAGGTGGTTGTATTTAGTAACTGCTTGTAGTTCCGCTAGAGGAGGTCAAAACACAGATTTCTCATTCCAGGCAAATTCTGACACTTGGTAAAAGGATTCCCCCCATAACCCATTTGGAACAAAAAGGACAAATTTTGGAAATTTACCATGGAAAGGGAATTCCCATATTGTTTGTCTGGGAAAAATCAGAATGTTTGTGTTCTTCTCCCTGCCCTGCCAAATGGAGCAGCTGGCTCGAAGGGTGTCTCCCTCCCCTTATCCCGGGATGACTACCAGGACATCAGGGGTAGCATGGGGTATCCTCCCCCATAGAGCTTGGAAGCCTGAGAGTTTCTACACGCCTTATCTAGTCAGACCTATGCATGCTACGGTGCTCTCCGTTTAAGCACTTCATAGACATTTGCTATTCTTCAGCTGTAGACACGTGTAAGTATTATTATCACTGTTTCTCAGATGGGGAGATGTGTAGTGATTTGGCCATGATTTCTAGCCCGCTGCTTAAGCCCATGGATCATGTCACTTCCCCAAAAGAAGCTCTCCAGACAGCACTTTGAGGGAGATATCTTCTGGGACTCAAGACAGAAGCTGTGCAGATAGGCCCAGGCTAGATAAGGAGCGTGGAGCCTCAGGCTTGCCCTGCATGAGGTCTTGGGAAGGCTCGAGAGTCAGAACTGAGGTTAGGGTTTGGCCCGTTATCCTTGCCAGCATCCATTAGAACCGCTCAGGGGTGCCAAGAGGCCCTGCCCTCCTTGCCAGCCACCTTTCAGCATCTAGCAAGAGGAAGCCCCTGGCAGCACGTAGGAGCTGTGGAGGCTGCAGCAAAACACTCATCTCTGAGAGCAAAACATGTTATTATCAGCTATGGAGAACTGCCTATTATTATTACTCCACCGTACATCTGTCAGCATCTTGCTGTCGCAGCTCCTTCCCGCGCCAGGCAGTTAAGGCAAACAGTTCACTGACGGCAAGCTGGTAACCCTCTTGCTGTTGGACAAAACTGTGCCTGGGATTCCAGGAGAAAGGGCCTGATCCGCTGCTGGCCTGCACCTTATGCAGGGGTCATTGACACCTGTTCAACATACATTGCAGGCACTCGGCTCCTACCGGCCTGTGAGTGGCTGGGCCGGTGTGGCTGTGTTTTATACCCAATTCGCACCGGTCTGGCCCAGTGTGCACAAGGACGGGAATCAGGGTGACGATCCATTCCCATCCTCTGCCCCGTTTGTCACTCCGGCATCATACAGAGGCAAGAACTCTGCTCCAAGGGCGAACTGGCACGGGCACAACATGAGGGTGCCTTTAGTAGTCCTAGGCTGACCCGCTCACAAGCGATGGTGCATGAGGCTTATTGAGGTTGGAGCCAGAGACAGGAAGGAGAGGGGTTGTAGACAGGAAGGGCAGCTCAGTGGAACTGGGGAGCCTGGGTTCTGCTACAGACTCCTTGTTTAGCCTTGATCAAGTCCCTTAGTCTTTTTGGGCCTCGTTTCCCTTTATGTACAAAGGGACTAATAGCACTGCCCTGCCTCCCAGGGCTGGGTGAGGATAAATACATTACAGCCTGTGAACGATTCCAGTGGTATGGTGCCACAGATAGAGCTGGAGAGCCTGGCTCACAGAGCAGCCCTTGAGAGGCTACCACGTAGTAGAACCCCCTTGGGGTTGCTCTAATTTATGCCAGGGGCATTTTGGCTCCCAGAACAGACTGGAATCCCAAGAATGCAAAGGCAGCTTAAAGCCACCTTTGTCCTTTGCTCCCTTGGGCTGCACTTTCCGTGCAAAAGAAGCACAGCCTAAGTCTTTTGTCCAATCTCTCTCTTGCCTCACGTCTCTGCAGCAGCCCGGGAACTCTTGTCCGGAGCCCTTTGCACACCTGCTTTGCACTGAAAGAGGTGAAGAAACTAAATCCAGAGAGGCAAATTCTGCTCTTGGCTATGCCAGTCCACGGCTGGGTTAGCCCCGGTGCTGCTGATAGAGCTGCTGCACTGGTGGGAAGAACAGTCCCGGACTGAGCAGCCCCGCAGAGGTGCCTTCAGTAACTGCTGTCACTCTGTTGCTAATGGGAACTGGGTGTGATAAAAAGGAAGCCTGCCTCTGAATGATTGAGCCCTGGGTCTACACCTAGCTACGTTGCTCCGGGGTCTGAAAAATTCACCTCCTTGAGAGATACAGTTAAGCCAACCTAAGTAGACACTGCTGGGCTGGTGGAAGAATTTTTCCATCTTCCTCTTGAGGGGGGCAAGAGCAAGTGTCTACGCCACACCAGCATAGCTGCCGCTGTAGACTCTGTAGTGTAGACATCCCCTAAGGCAGGGGTGGCCAACCTGAGCCTGAGAAGGAGCCAGAATTTACCAGTGTACATTGCCAAAGAGCCACAGTAATACGTCAGCATAGGCGCCGACTCCGTGGGTGCTCCAGGGCTGGAACACCCACGGAAAAAAATTGGTGGGTGCTCTTCACCCACCGGCAGCTCCCTGTGGCCCCACCCCCCTGCTCCAGTTGGCCTCCACCTCCTCTGCGAGCGCGCTGCCGTGTCTTGCTTCTCCCCCCTCCCTCCCAGAGCTTGCACCGTGAAACAGCTAATCGCGGGGCAGGGAGGGAGGGGGGAAGGAGGGGGAATGCTGCGTGTTGGGGGGAGAGGTGGGGCCGGGGCGGGGAAAGGGATGGGGGGGTGCAGGCACCCACCGGCACTGGAGAAAGTTGGCGCCCATGTATGTCAGCAGCCCCCCATCAGCTCCCAGCACCTCCCACCCACCAGCAGCCCTGCCAATCAGCGCCTCCCTCTCCTCCCGAGTAGCTGTTTCGTGGCATGCAGGAGGCTCTGCGGGGAAGAGGGGAGCGAGGGCACAGCAGGCTCAGGGGAGGGGAGGAGTGGGGGCAGGGCCAGGTTGAGCAGTGAGCACCCCCCAGCACATTGGAAAGTTGGCACCTGTAGCTCCAACCCGGAGTCGGTGCCTAGGCAAGGAGCTGCATGTTAACTTCTGAAGAGCCGCATGTGGCTCGGAAGCCCCAGGTTGGCCACCCCTGCCCTAAGGATTGACTTACAAAAGCAATATGGGTGGGGCTCAGGGGAAAGGGAGCAGGACACAGAGAATGGGTGGGGGGCTCCAGTGTGGGCAGGGAAAATAGGGTGAAAAACAGGGCAAAGTGAAAAGACACCTCACAGCGAGCATGACAGGAGGAAAGGAGCAGAGAGACCTAGTTCTCAGATGGTACTTTTCACTGGGAGGTCTCCAAGAATTTTACAAAAGACATCAATATTTTACAGATAGGGAAACTGAGGCACAGAACAGTGCAGTGACCTGCCCAAGGTTACTCAGTAGCTAATAGTGGACCCAGGAATTCAAGCTCCTTCCTGTTCCCTTCCCCAAGTCTCCCACTGCCCACTGCTGCCTGGTGAGTCCCTCCACTCCACACCCCGCCTCTTCAGAGGTGCTTGCTGCATCCCTCCTGACCCCAGCACCCCGTAAAGGGAGAGGGGTGGAGGAGAAGAGAGATGCAGAGAGCACGAGTGGTGGAGGTCTCACGGGGGAGGGGAGAGGAGAGGATGGACACGGTGACGGGCGGCGGGGTAGAGGCAGGGCCTGGGCTGGGGTGTGGGCGGGGCCATGGACTGAAGAGGCAGGACAGGAAGCGGGGCTCCCCCAGGGGAAGCTTTACTCACTCCCCATGGTTGGTAGCCTCCAACTAATCTAGTGGTCTCTTCTGGCCTCAAACTCCATGACTCTGCGGCTCAGAAACAGAATGGGGGGTGGGGAGGGAAGAATCGCAAATGTGTTGTTGTTTAAAAGCCAGTGATTTTTAAGCCAGGCTCAGGATTTTTCAGGCTAGGCGTGTGACTGCTGAACACTCACGTTGGCCATATGGTGCTTTTGCCAGCTGAGCTTCTGACGGAACCAGCCAGGCCAGCTCCAAACGTCCAATAATCATGAGTCGGGTCCCCCTGAAATCCTGAGATTGTCTTATGAGGCATGCGATTTTCCATAACAGTGAATGTGGGGTTTGAGTTTTATTTTGTGCCTTCTGGTTTCTGAGCCATTTCCAGATTTTTAGCCACAGCCACAAGGATGAGAAACTTACCAGCCCCCTTTGCCCCCCAAACTGGGATTCTTACTTAATCACAGGGCTCCAGCAGCTGGAGATTTAAGAACTCCCTCCAAATTAGCACAATTTAATTACCCTGGCAGAGAGAGTGGGATTTAAATCACAAGAGGAAATATGGCTATAAGGTGGTTTGGCAAACCCAGATCTATTAGGTGAGGTTTGCCCAGCCCTGCAAGGGACTTCAGACTGAACCTAGTGCGGACAGACAGAGCATATTCAGTTGCAGCTAGCCAGCCTTGATCACATTGCCAGTGGCAGAGATACCACATCCCCAGAGAATTGATAAGGGAAGCAAAGGGACTCAAGGAGAGATCTTTGGTGGGCAGAGTTAAGGACAATAAGGATTTTTTTTTTTTTAAAGTACATTGGGAAGAAAAAAATCCTGACAAATGGTATTGGTCTGTTACTGGATAGAAATGGTAGAATTATCAATGATAATTCAGAAAAGGTGTTGGCGACCAAGGCCAATTTCAATCAGGCTGCTTGATATTTAGCCTGTCATCCTCCCAGGTCCCTGGGAGAACTGAAATACAGCGTGTCATTTAAGGAACCACAGAATGGAATTGTGTGTGTGCGCGCGCTTTGAGGACAGGCTTGTATTGTGGGGGGCACACACAGAAAGCCATGTCCTCATGTTCGTGGCTCAGTGCCGTGAGCCCATAATGCTCACAAGTCTTGCAGGGTCAGACCTGCGAAGAAACAGTGCTGTGGGGGGGCGGAGCGGGGTTGGCAAGAGACACTCATCCTTCTCGTTCAGTCTGCCTGACCTCAGGGGAGCTGTGGCACAGTAGAGGGCGCTGTCCCTGCTGAATGCTGACACCCCCCCCCCCCCCAATGTCCCAGTGTGGAACTAGGGGATGCTGTCATGCAGGGAACAAGGCAGTGGCTCAGTAGGGGGCAATCTCCTCCTTTAGTTAGTGCTGAGCCCACTGCCCCAACATGGCGCTAGGGGGTGCTGTGCTGATGGAGGGGCTGTATTTTAAATGAGATTGCAAATGAAAGCTCCTTAGAAAGACTGTGAAGATGTTTGCTAGGGTGTCAGTCCAGCCAAATTCCCAGGTATGCACTTAGGGTCTTCCTAGCTAGAATACCCCCTGCTGAACAATTGGTTCATTGCTTCCTGTCCTAAGCTGTCAAGTAGCATTGCTGTGCTAATTTAAACAGCTGCTACTTTCTGTCCCAGAGGTGATTTTGTGTGGTCCAAGCTAATTAACTAATTAAATAGAATGCTGTAAGTAGTACAGTCTCTCTCATCTGTGTTAAACTGATGTATCGCTGCCCTCTGCTGGAGGGAAGCAAAATTGCTCATCTATGTGTCATAGGCCCCTATATGGCTTTGGGCTTGTGGTGATTCTCCCTTAGCTCAAGTGGATGGAGCCTGGCATGCTGTAGCAGGAGGGTCTGCGTTGCATCCCTGCTGTCTCCATGTGTTTGGAGCTGCTATGCTGTGCAGCGTAGGGATGCTTTGTTACCGTATTGTGCTTTTGCACAAAAGAACATACAGCTAGAAATCACATAACGGCCTGTCTTGGAGACAGCAGGCAAAAGACCTCTCAGGGGTTCATTCCAGGTGAGAGATCCCTGATACGACGCTGTCAGGCCTATGCGTTCAGTAGACATGAGTCAGACCTCAGCAATCACAAGACTGGCTTAAAATTTGTGAGTTTTTTTTTTTTTTGGTAAAGGTGGGCTCGTTGTA